>NW_018127881.1:625363-654620 GCF_001952655.1 Monopterus albus
AACACTGTGACCTAGCAGATATTTCCCCGAGGAATTGGTGGAAAGCAAGTCAACTCAACATTCACCAACTGGCCAAAAACAAATTTATCATTTAATCAGTTGAAATTGTGTGTGAGGCTTTGAATTTCACTATTATTGCATCTGGCTTTTTTCTTAGATTACAGTGAAGTCAAAATTCAAATTACTCTGATTCTTTTTCAAACTTGTCAACCATACTTACAATAAATAACCTTGGATGGGCTCTAAAGGGAAAGCAAATAAAGCTTATGACACTCCATCTCAGTGTGCACTCCCAGGTGGTTACAAATCATGGACCAATGTTGGAACAACTGTACAAATCTTGCCACTTCATGTTTTGAACAACACTGATGCTTAACCTAATCAGGTTCCAGAGGATGACATGATAAAACCAAAAGAAAAAATATAAGTGAATTTAAAGCACAGGACATCTTATTCCATTGCCTCATCTGTTTCCAACATACCACTCTCAAGAGTCTTTAGGCATCTACTGTAAGTGCCTTTAGAATGACAAGACCAAATCATGATGACATTTGTCTTACAAAAAAAACTTTGATGATGACAAAGATTTTTACATGAATGCAATGTTGTAATCACATACAGTATTCCCAGTGAAATACTGCCCTCCTGTGGAGTTCCACGTTTACAGTAGGTAACACTTTTATTTATAACCTTTCTGTTACACAACAAGCCCCATCTGTCATCTAGTCAAGCTAATAATTACAGTATGTCTAAGTGACTAAAATGAGTGACACACACACAAAAAAAAAAAAACTGGCACCAATTTCCATCCATTAGGGCAAAACTGCTTGTGCTTGACAAAATTTTGGAGCATGCAGTCAGCTTTACATACTCAGCAGATTTGTGCACTGCTTTTTCATTTAAATGATGTTCAGACTCAACAAAGCTCACAGTCTAAAATCATACGGTTACTGGCAGACATAACCCATTTTAAATCAAATGGAAAAGAAGATTAAGTCAGTGCTACTGTCTGATGTTCTTAAAACATCAACATGTATTTTCCATGTTTCCATGTTGATGTATTTCACCCAGCTGAAACTTCAGTAGTGTCACCCTCAGTGTAATCACTACTGTCTAGCGAGATGTGCAGCATGCTAATTGCTATTTGGCAATCTTTCAACAGCGCTACCTTGAGGTTGTGGTTTCAAATGAAATGTCAATAACTACTGAATGGATTACCCTTGAAATTTGTTACAGACAATATTTTCCCCCACAGGATGACTTGTACTAACTGTGGTGATCCCTCAAGTTGTCTTCTAGAACCATCATCATCTACATCGCCATTAGCCTCAGGTATACTTTGTACCATAATTAGTGCTAATTAGTAAATGTTAGCATACTAACACACTAAACTATTGGTGACGATGGTAATTATTACACATCTGCTAAACATCAGCATGCTGATGTTAACACTGACCTCAGAGCACCACTGTGCCTGCAGCCTCATAGAGTGATTGTAGTCTTGTGTCTCTCTAGATAAAGGTGATTATCCTTATCCTTAAAATGATTCGACTCTACCAAACTTAACTTTTCAAGTGTTTTCTATGCCTCTACTAGAAAGCGGACAGAGAGGAAAGGAAAGAGATGGAAAGCAAATGTCATCAACTGGCCTTGAAGCACAGATGCTCTCATTACTACACATGGTCACCAGCTTGAACCTTTTGGCTACCAGGATACCCCCAAAGATGCCTCATTTTAAGAGCTCAGCAGAAAGCATTACAGTATGAGCTTTTTTGACAATTAAACTGGAACATGAAAACATTTGCTATAAGCAGAACCTTTTGAAACAAATCACGGAAGATGGAAAAAACAAAGTCAGAGTGGAAATCATTAGGTGAAGCACAATGAATCAGAAGACGTCACACGGGGCCAGGACACACCATGCTGGGTCATGCTGCTCTGGGAGATTTATTTAGTAACTTTGCATTTTTTTTGTTTTGTTTTTGTTTTTATTGTGTCTCGCACTTGCGCTCCTGTCAGGAGGGTGGGACAGTCAAGCAGCAAGATTCACAGTTCATCATCATCATCATCAACATCATCATCATCATCATCATTGTCACCACTATTATCATCCTTATCCTCATAGTATCATAATAATATTATGTTATTGTCATTTAACTTTTTACTCAAGCTAGAAAATAATTTACATCACATTGTGTTTACTGACTTTTGAGACCACAAACATTCCGGCAACACACTCTAGGATTAAGGGCAGGTAACAATCAGAAAAGCGTGACTTTTTGCATAGTATTAAATGAACAAGGACATTGAGTTCTTTATTTACAATTATTGTATAGATAAAAAAAAATCATAAAACAAGATGAACACTTAAATCACTTACCCATGAATGGCTAAGTATGCCAAAAAGTTATCTGTTGGCATTTCTCTTTTTCTTTGTTCCACAAACTGCATGCTGCTAAATACAGTACATCAAGGCAGGTGAGTATATTGCAAGAAGTATCATTGATATCATCGCTATCATTATCATCAGCATCAGCATCATCATCGGTGTCATCATCAACATACTTATTGGTTGTTACAACACGTTATCATTTGGGTGTAATCGCAATGTTTAGCGTTTCTGACAGGAGCACTGACTGATGACGTACAGCCAAAAAGCTGCGTTGACAGTATGACTCGTTGTGGTGCATGATGGTAGATGTAGTCAGGAAGAGTTCCTGTTTTCACCCCAGTCCTCATGGAGTTTCTGTCCTCAGTGGACTCGTAGCTATATTTACAAAGATTATTCTTAAACTCTTGGATGTAAAGCAGTGGCTTGAGAATGTTGGCATAAGTTGTTTTGTTTTTTTTTTGTTTTTTTTTGAGGTTGCTGTTTTTTTGTTTTAATTGAAGATGCTATTGTCGCTGTTATGTCTTTTTTTATTGTTTAAAATTGTTTTTACAGACAAATAAACAAATAGTCAATTGTCAAACACTGGAAAGGAAACAAAATAAATCAACTGCTTCTAAGCAGAATATCAATATCCAGACTGTGATTTTTTTTTTACTTAAATAAATGGTCCTTGTTACTTCTTCAACACGCCTGAGCTGACTGGTAAAGCTTGTGCATCCTCTCCAAATGAATGGAGCGACTGGGAAATGACAGTGGAGGAGGATATTAATAAAAATAAAGGAAAAAAGACAACTGCTGGGATAAATTATTGTATATACTTGTAGCAGTGTATAGGATTTATTTTTAAGTAGAAAAATTGTCAATTTTTTTTTTCAAGTTGCATAAGGAGCCTATCAGCTCATGCTTGCCAATGACTTCAGTTAGTAATAGAAATAACAATAGTACAGGCTAGTTATGTGGCCTTGCCGTCTGAGTGCAATAAGACTGGGTAAATGTGCCTTCTGTATGTAACTCTCCAGTAATGTCTGATTGGTTAAAGCACAATAAATAGTTTACAACTAGTGAGTACAGTTGAGATGCTAGAGTATTGTATATTCTGTGACGGTAGGAAGACAAGCTTGGTTAAAACACACAAAAGCACATCTAGAATTACACCACAGAAGTTTTCATTCATAACCAGATAGTGCAGAAATGAATCTTCCTTTTTTTGTATATTGAAAAAGAGTCAAAGCGACATTCCGTTTGTGTTGTAATTCTCTGCCAGAGAAAACGAAACTGTGGAAAAAATCTATATGTTCCAAACAAAAAAGAAGTCTGATCTCCATGTGGCACAAGTAAGCCAAATATAGCCTACCTCTGCAAATGTATAATATGTCTCAACTGCAACCTCATGATGGTCACACATATTTTTTAAAACAACAAGTTCTTTGAACAAGCAGATATATCTAGACGACAGTTCACTGGAAAGGTCCTGATATCAGCCTTTGACTCGAGCCCTGACCCCAGGTCAGCACTGACACAAACAAAACAAAACAAAACAAAACAAAAAAGAGAAGTATAAGTAGTGAAAAAAGAATTAAATATTCCCCCTGTCAGAAAAAGGAGGCCTCTGTTTAGAAATACAGTGACAAGCTACTCCAACTTGATCCCAACAATCATACAGAGTAATACTTAGATTCCACATTTACTACGTATCCCATGACATTTTGGTTTCTTTTTGTTCGTTGATCCTCTTAAAATATCTACAATATTTGACAAGATAGCAGGCAAATTCCACCACATGGTTATTTTTAGTATTAACACACCAACACCGCTCTGGTCCTTCTGAGCTTGCCTCCTTGTAGAAACCAGGAAGTTTATCTCTATGAGGTTGTAAACAAATTACATTCTCTTTAAGACATAAATAAATCAAAGTATTTTGAGCCACTGAAGCAGGAACAAGGCAACATGCCAACAAACAAAGATAAACTCTCTCTAAATATATTTATATGTATTTATATTTTATACTTATAGAATATATTCCATAAATGCTATCATCATCATTATTTTGCATTCCTTTTTTCCTTCAGGTGCAAAATTACTGTGCAAGTTGAGCCTTACCACCTCGTTACACATTTCTGTTTATGGATTAAATTAATTTTTACAGTCGGGTACATGTTCATGCCACACAGAAGAGGGAACTTTGCAGGCCAGGAACTCAGGGAATCTGTCTTTGAAATAGTTTGCCGTGAGGCCTAGCCCATCGGAACAAAAAAACTCCAACAAAAGTAAAACGTTTTTAAATAAAATTTGGGTAATGTACATTCATGCAGGAGCAACAGGTAATAATAACAATAATAATCAGAATCAGAATAATAACAATGTTTTTCAATTTAATTTAAACTATTATCAGTATTAACAATGTTTTTGATGAGGAGAGGGAGTGTAAGGTGAGTTTGAAGTCTGTCAGGTTTTACTCCTCATCAGTGTCTCCCTCCTCATCATCACAGTTCATACATCTGTGCAGTCAGCGGCACGCTTATACAATACATGCTAACACGCATATAGTCATACACAACCATCGCCACCATACACATACAACCACAAAAGCAGGATGGCTGTGTAGGTTTTGTGGCTTCATTGCGCTTTTTTGATTGTATGTTAGTTTGTTTTTTCACCTTGCCATATTAGTTTAGATTTTCTCCATTTTGAGATGAGCAGAGAGCTTTAAGAGCTCAAGGTTCTGGGGGAAAGATGAACATTTTGCCACAGGACCTGTCCTGTGTGTCTGATAAACTGGAGTTTGAGTGACTGGGAGGTGAGATTTCAGCTGGACTGGGTGAAATTTTGGGAAAGACAAGGTGTAAGGAGCAGTTAAATGTCTGGAGGATTTGGAGCAGGCACCCCCAGACTGCAAGGAAAAGATGTTAGAGATTAGAACTGAGGTCAGGATTGGGGTTAGAGACTGGTCTCCAAGCTGTGCAGAGGGCTAGTGGGGCTGGAGGAAGCGGCTGATTTACTGGTGTCGATGGTGAGATTGATGCCACTGTCAATGGCGTTGTTGTTCTTGTTAGGGGACGACGGCTGGCTGGAGTACTTCCTCCTTCTCCGAGCAGAATCATCATCCGTGTCATCAATGAGTGGGATGTTGGGCGTGGAGTCTTCTATCCTAAACTCGGGGTGTGTCATGAAGTTGTGGATGGATGTTCTGGAGTCTGTTTTTTCCAGGCCTTCATAGAGGGAGCTACGGAATGCATTCACAACACGGATCTGTCATAAAAAAGGGAGGAAAGAGAAGAGCAACAATGAGAGATAATGCCAGAGACAAAATGGAAGAGTTACAGGGACTCTTGGGATGAGCGAAAAGAGGGAAGTGGGGGAGAGAAGAGACAAAAGGGAAGGAAGAATCCCTTCATTTGAGGGTAAAGAGGTGAAGGAGGAGGTGGAGGAGGAGGAGGAGGAGAAGGCGAAGAAGCAGCAAGAGAAGAGGCAACTGCAGTCTGTGTTCTGCTTTTACAAGATGACTACAGTTCACAAGTCACTCAACTTTGACGTGCACTAAGGAAAACCGTGAGAAACACAATCATAAAAAAACACAATAAAAATCATACATTTCAAGAAAAACAAATACCAAAGCGACACATACGCTCGTTGTAAGTATACGCTTTTAGTCCAATGTGCTGTATACCTAGAAACAAGCCATGTTAATAAATGAAATGCTCACAGAAAATTTTAACAGAGAATATCTCATGCAAGTTTGAAGAAATCTGGTGGACGAGGTCAGTAAGAAGGAAATAGGTTAGATCTGAGAGATCCAATCAGATGGTTTAAAACCTTCTGGAGGTACCAGAGCACTGTCTGGGACAGTATCCACACAGACTCTGAATGGAACACACTAACACACAGAAATAGCACAGAGTGGGTAAAGCGTGGTCCCAAACATGGCGATGGAGAGAACCAAGTCTGCATGAGGAAGCACTGCAGTGTAAAACTCACAACAAACCATCAGAAAAACATTTTGAAAAAAAAAGGCATTTAGACAACAAGCAAACACAACAAGTTAACATATTATGAACACAAGAAATAAACAACAGGTAAACACAAACCACATGCAACAAGACAACAAGACACTGAGGAAGTGAACCAGCACACAGACTGCTCACACAAAACACATGGGAGTGAATAATGAAAATAATAGTTTTACTATGAGAGGTTGGACAGTCAAAAAAGCATGTTCTCAACTCCATGCACGTCTAAGTAAACACTCAAGTATAAGCCCCGAACATCTGTGTGAATCTGTAGTGAGACTAAACAGCCTGGATCCGTTTCTTAGGTAGTAGATTATCTCAGGTTGTTTTAATCAAATTGTGGCTGCATGTGCAGTATCACATACTTTTTAAACACACAAAAAATAGCTAAAGAATAATGTTATTTTGAATTTTATTATTGTATATAATAAATAAATATATGATAGTTATACCCCAGTGTATTGTTAACATGTATGTTAATAGTGCAGAGAAACCCTACAAATATCAGAAGTTTAAATATATAATGTACATAGTGTTAAAATTGTCATGCTGCGGCAGAGTGGTGTATAAGGAGACAAAACAGATAAGGAAAATAATAAGAGGAGCCTGCTTGGATGAGTGCATGTGACAGGATGTCTGACAAGTAACACTGATGGGGTGTCAGAAAAGGGTAGGAGGTTGAATTTACATCGCTAGCACTGCAGAGGGTCTATGTCCGTAACTATGGCAACATGACAGTCAACTACACTAACAGTATGAAGTGTGAAGACGGGATGAATTATTGGTACTGTACTGCTTTGTGGTGTTAATCCTGCTCCTTCCATTCCTGTCCACACACCCGAAGCATTTATTTTCATTAAGTAGATGAAGATTAAACTGAGACAAGAAAAGTCTGAAAGTGTGTGTGTGTGTGTGTGTGTGTGTGTGTGTGTGTGAGTTTGTGTCTGTCTGTGTGAGTGAGTGAGAGAGCAAGAGAGAAAGCAAGAAAAAGAAGATTATGGAGGTGGACAAAAGCATTAAGTAGAGGCAAAGGGTGGGTAGATCTTAGTTGCACCATTTCAGATTCCCATTTCAGTTAAAATGAACTCTTGTTTGCAAGGTGTTATTGCCACACATACTGTAGCTTCCTTTATGATTTCTAGTCATCGCAGCTGATGTGTGAGCAGCAGAATATATAAAATAGCTTGTAAATTTAGCTTTAGGTCAAATCAGTGTGGTCTGACTCATCAGTAGCAAACTCGCAGATGAAATAAGGCAATCGTGCGACTTATACTTGAATGTTTACTCAGCCCCTTGGTGAGTCGATTGGAATTAGTTCACGTTAATGTCCGTTAAGACATAAAACTGGGCAGGATGGGGTGATGGATGGGGATGAGCAGAGGGAGACAAACTCACAACCTGAAATGTCACGCCGTGGGTATCACCCTTAGTCCTGCGCTCCTAGCACTCTGGGGAAACAAACACACATCCACCAATGAGAGGACAATACAACCAAGCATGGAAGGAGATATCAAAATGAATTTGAAATCCAGTATGAACAGCAAAACGACAGAAGGAAGAGAAATGAAAAAAAGCAGAAAAGCAAGAAAGACAATAAGAAAAAAAGATGAATCTTCAGAGATGCCAACCCCCAAAACTGAGATTGTCACCATTTGTTTTAGGACTAAAAAGCCGGAGAATGTGTGCAGAAACTTTTTGGTCGAGACAGGATGGCACCCCTGAAGCATAGAGAGCAGAGAAGCAGACTGACGGAGTTCTGACTCACGGCCAGTAGTGGGAGGAGCAGTAGCAGCAGTAGTGCTTGTAGGAGAGGAAAGGGCATTGGACAAGGACACGTGACTAGGACTAGAAACATTGGTTACATCCTGGGTCTGGCTGGTGGTGGATGATTGGCGTCTCAGAGCCCCGGCCCCCTGAAAGGAGGTGCCACTCTTGAAGGTGTTGACTACTTCAATCTGTGGGAGGAGAGCGGGACAGGAGAGGACAAATGGCTGCTCAGAGTGACACAGAACAAATGGCAACACAGATTGACTGGCTGGGTGATTTTGGTGGTAACGGGAGTATAAAGTGTCTCAATCATGACATGATGGGAGGGTGGGGACACCTAAAGGTCAGGGTGTAGTATCCCTTCAACGAAATGATGAATTTAACTTCAAGGATAAATTCACCAAAATTCCAATTCATTAGAAAAATTCCTAGTTCATTAGAATTACATTCTACAAAAGAAATAATCCTCAAGAAAACAGTTGACACTGTTTGTGTAGTTGCTGAATTATTTAGGTGTAATTTTTCAATACTGTGAGAACCAAGAACAAAATTCCGCTTATCTAACAACTGTACTGGTAACCTGAAGGTAGAAATTTTGCATGTATAAACCTTAAAACCTAAATAAATATAATAAAAACTCTCTTCAAGGCCATAAATCACCACTTGGGTAACCTTTCAAAGGCTGGCTAACTGATATAGGAATTTATGATATATTGTGCGAATGCAGTCATTTACATGATTCCAGGTATAATACTGTATGTTCTGTGGTATCTCACGTCATTTTACATGAGGAATTGATGGTTCACTTTATAGCTTATTTTTGTGGCTCCAGCCATTATTTCTATTGCTTGTGAATTCACTGTCTACATTAGAGAAACCGCTGACATCTTGTATTGCAGTAACACCACGAAAAGATTCTTTGCTTGTTGAGATGTACGTACACATTGAGAGCCGCTGTACCAGAGTTAAATTCCTTGCGTGTCCAACACACCTGGCCAATAAAGCTGATTCTGATTCAATGGACCAACGGCCACAAGTGCTCAGATGAGTAAACAGGTTATAAACAAGGACAACCAGATTACTTAAAAATACAACTTCTGGAAATCCTGCTAACAATAGCGTGAGGCTCAAAAGCAAACCACTCCACTCCTCAAATCCTTCCCTGTTTTGGAACATACTGTATTTCACCTCGAAAAATATTACACCAATATTTCATGTGCTGCTGCTTTAAACCACCAACTTTACATTAAAAGTGAAAAGGAGTGCACCTGCTGTGCATTGTCGCTAAGAATCCCCTGTCACATATACAAAAACCATGTGTGCAACTATACTAAGCAGGTCAAGGGTGAACCAGGAAAGCAGTTTGAAACCTGCAAGGAATGTTTTGTGCTGAAATTCTATAGCTTGCCTTCTTTTCCTCTTCCAAATAAATAAACACAGTTTTACTTTAATACTAAAAAAAAACCCAAAGGTGTTCTACATGTGTAGCTCTGGCTGCCTCTGTGGGTTACTGGCCCATGGCACCATAGCGTGGGAGAGCTTCATCCTAGACCATAAGTGACAAATCAGTGAGATGACATCATTAAACACCAAAATCCAACACACATGAAAAACTAGTGTGAATATCACAGTGATAATGGTCTGCAGAGTTTGTCACAGTGTGAACAGATCAGGGACTATTTCCAGTTGTGTTTACTGTAACTCTGTGATTTGATCATCGATTCCCCACAGGTCCACCGATGTGTTTGCATCAAGTCCACCAAGGACAAGCAGCATCTTCGTGCACCTAAATAAGTCATCTTGAAAGTAAAATGACCTTATGGCTGCTACTAACTAACATTTAACATAGTCTAGTATTTCTTCTTGGGAGTAAGCATCTCTGGTAATGTCTGAGGTGGTGTGAATTCCTATTGGAAAATGATTATGTGACAAAGACAGTCAGTAAAACAAAAATGCATGATGGAAAATGCCACAGGTGAATTTATACCTTTTGGTGTGCATTTACTCTTAATTGGAAAAAAAATTATAAATGATAATATGATATGAGGGTCTTTTAAAGAGTCACCCTGTTTAATTTTTTTTTTTTCAGGAAGAATCAATCCAATAAGATCTGTCTGTGAAATCAAACAGCAAATCGTCACATGAGGGTTGAACTTGTGTCTTTCTTTGTGTTCTCACCTGAGTTTGAATGCGGTTCAGTCCTCTGAACCAGAGGATCTGTCCTCTCCTCAGCTCCCTTTCTGCGTGGTCAATTTCTTCATTTTCTTCATTTACATCCTCTTCTGGTAACTCATCTTTCTGAGTTAATTGGCCTGCCCTCCGCAGGAAGCGTAGCCTACTGTTGGGTATGCTGGATATCACCTAACCCACAGAAAAGACAGAGCATTAGGCCAAAACAACCAGACAAGACAAACTAGGAGGTAAACAAGAAACAAAGCACAGTGGGAAAATACAAAGACAGAGAAATAGATGAGTTTGCATGTTACCTGTCCCCAGACAAGCTCTCCTAGGCCGAGGAAAATGCACCACATCCACTTTTCCAGGTCCAGAGGTTGACAGCTGAATGGCTTCCCTCCAAACTGCACAATCACAATCTGTACAAAGCAAAGCACAAGCCAGACTCAAACACCATGACAATGTGTAGACAGAAAATGGGAAATGACTTATTCATTAAAAAGACCTTTCAGTTGTTTTTCCACAGAAAATTAAAAAAATTGTCTTGGCTTACCTGCACAGCAAAGGTGCCAAAAACAATAGAGCAGAAGATGGGGTTCCTGAAGATTCCATCAAAGACGTTCCTCTCTCCATGGATTTTTCTTGCATTTATCTCATTAAAGAGTTGCATCATGACAAACGTGTTGAAGATGATGGTGTAGTGCTCAGACGGAGGAGAATGGAGAGGTGCATTACGACCACTGTCAATGTCAAAGATCTTTTCACCTACAGGGAAACCCCCCCCCAACAGTTAGTGCGTTCATTTTTTTCCTTAACTTTGAACCCATACTGTATCCCATCAATAAAATGCAGAACCCCTGGTACATTGCAGAGTCCATACCAACAAAGAGAAGTGTGAAGATGATGATGAGCTGATAGGCTCCGTGTCCCAAGATGTTCTTTGTCATGGTGCTGGAGATGAGAGGCTTGTTGCGACCATATGGCTTCCTCTTCAGCAGAGACTCTGTGGGAGGCTCTGTCGCCAGAGCCAGGGAAGCAAATGTATCCATGATCAGGTTCACCCACAACATCTGCACTGCCTTCAGGGGAGAGTCCTGGGGGAATGCAACAGAAATTGAAAAATATAACCAGTAACTTCTATACATATAAGGCAATTGTTGAAAAAGCTTGCAAGTAAGAGTTACTTCTTTACTTCTGCTTGTTTGGGGTTTAAGCAAAACAATTTAAAAATACGTTTATTTCATTAATATTTTCTAGTACTGTATTATTACTAATATTTACAGATTAATAAAAAAATCTAGTTATCTTAGCACTTTTTGTTAAATATCATACATGAGTTAAAGCTTCCTAAGATGTAATATTATACACACTATAGTATGCTTTATAAAGATGATGTGTTTTTGTCATGATTTGCCAATATCGCTAGTATCTCCATTTTTACCTACAGGAACTTGGTGGTACATAGTTATTAATGAAAAGTTGTTCATCTCCTCCACCCCATCATGTAAATAAACTCACACACCTGTGTGATGCAAGCGCCAGTGAAAGCTACTATGACGGCCACAACATTGACAGTCAGCTGGAACTGAAGAAATTTGGAGATGCTGTCGTAGACGTTCCGACCCCACATCACTGCTTTGACAATGCTACTGAAATTATCATCGGTCAGGATGATATCTGACGCCTCCTTAGCCACATCTGTACCAGCAATACCCTGGAAGAGTGCAGACAAGGTGTAGTCAGAAAGACAATCTGGTTCTAATACACAACTGTGGTGGTTCCTAATTTGCTGATCATCTTTTGCAACACAGTGCAACAAGAAACTCCGGACACAAGTCGACTCTGATGACAAATAATGATGATATAAACTAATTAAGGAGTGAGTGTGTGTGTGTTAGCAGTGGTTTGATGGCAGGAGGCAACATATCCATTAAAGAAGCAGGTCATACTTCTTGATATTCTGTCATGTTATGTGGTGTTATTGGCAGGATGCAATCAGAGGGCACTCTTTCAACTCTGTGGCCGACAGTGGGGAGAGGATAAAAATGCTACGTGAACACAAGTTTGAGACCATGTTCCATTAAATTAACCCATGTGGAAGTGTTTCATTAGGGGCTGAGAGATTGGCCTGGGGAGTTGTCATCCCAACACAGCAGATACACACACAAGTAGAAGAAGCAAATTTCACAATCATTGTTATAGGACCTCACTGGTGGTTTCTCATAGTCAGCCAAATACTGTGGCTACTACTAGCATAAGCCCAAACAGGAATCAGGATTACTGGGAAGTGCTGCTGTTGCTAGGGATGTATATGGAAAGACTAGTCCTGGGATAGGCCAGGAAATGTAAAAAAAAAAGAGCACAAACAAAACAGAAATTATGATTTGCATCATATACACACAGATATGATTACAAAATAATGTGAGGCTGCTCTTTAGCACATTTTTGTAACAATAACCAATTAACTACCAGCTATAGAACACAGTCCTAAAAAACAAAATCAAAACACTGCATGCTGTGATTCAATGTAAATCAAAGGTAGTTAGCAAATGTGCTAACTAGCAAGAGATTCTGCTGCTCAAAGAAGAAGTAGTGCAAACTTGATCAAAACTATGAATAAATATCAACAGTTATCAACAGTTACAGGACCCATATGTCTTGTAAAAAAATAACTATGTCAATACTAATATCAGCTGATATAGTTAAATAAAGTCTAGTGTAAAATGACTTTATATTAACAATACAGGCTGGGAGGCACTGCTTTACAGTACAGGGTTAAATAATAAATGTTGCTGTGGATTTTACAAATTAGTTAACTGAAGAGGGGACGTGAATCACAGAAAACAGCCAAATATCAAATATATTAAACTGTGAGTTACACAAAGAACAAAATTAATATTTTGCTTATGTTTGTATTTTTAAGCAGGCTGTTGTTTGAAAAGTCTGAGCACTCTACCAAGGGAAACACTGTGAGAGCATAAATTCCACTGGGGGGAGCTCCTAATCTACACAGCCAGAGGCAGAGTGCCTGAGAAGAAATGCAAAATACTTCAGAGGAGAAGAAGACATCTGCCGATGCTGACTGAGCTCAGTATCACATGATAGCAAGCAAGCAAGAAAAATACACACAGGAAAAACACAGATGATGGGCTGCTTACCATGGCAAAGCCGACATCAGCTTTCTTAAGAGCAGGTCCATCATTGGTCCCATCTCCTGTCACAGCCACCACCTGCCTCTGGTCTGCCAGAGTGCTGTCAATAATTCCTATCAAATATCCATACACACATGCAACAATGCACATACCCTGATTACACAGTCTGAAATGAGGGAACGCAACACATCTCCATATGATCTTTGTATGTGTGCATGCAACCAAGTCACCTTTGACGAGTGTGTGTTTGTCAGTTGGGGAGGATCTGGCCAGAACTCGGAGTTTAGGCCAAACCTTGTCAATACGTTCCTGCTCCACCTGGACGTACACATCCACGCACCCACACATACATACACACAAACAAACAAATGCAAATGGAAAGGCAAGTGGTTGCAGTTTAAGTTGTTTTCATTTTCTTCTCTAGTCTCATGTCTCTTCCCTCAGCCTCTCTCACTCTTTGGCTCGCTCTTTACAGTACCTCTCCTTTCTCGTTGCGAATCCTCCTGTTGAACTCTTTGCCATCAATGCAGAGGAAGTCCTCTCCAGGGTGGATGATACCACACTTGATGGCTATGGCCCTGGCTGTGTTTATGTTGTCTCCTGTGACCATGCGCACTGTGATGCCTGCACGCTGACATTTCTGGATGGCATCAGGCACCTGAAAAGTGATACACAAACACATTTGAGCACATATGGGAAGCGGAAACAAGCTGTGATCATAACAGTAAACATACAGTAGTATCACTTTTGAAGCTTTCGAAGTTGATATGGCAAATTTATAAGCAAACACTTGCCTATTGTATTTACACACCAAGCACATAGTGTGCAGAGGAGCATTTATTTGGAGTTTTGGTTCTGTGGTTTACACTAATACCTGAGGTTAATATCTTTCTCTTTAGCTGCAAAAAACTCTCTGCTATTTGACGCTGGGCAGGTAGAGTGGTGGTTTTTTAGAGCTTTATCACTGAAAACAGTTTTCTGATGCTGCTAAAAACAACGCTATAAGAGCAGTGAGACTAAAACAAAACAGTAATGTTATAAGCCAAAAAACCAAAACAATGAGTTGAAAATTGCAAAAAAAAAATCAGTAGAACTGCAGAGTTATATGCTAATTGTCTTACTTTCACATAAAAGTAGTCATGTGATATTATAGGTACTTTTAGAACATATTAATAGCACAAATACTCCAGGCCTTGACATACAACCCACAGACATACAGAAAAATCCAATTTCATTATAGTTATATCAGAACAGTATACTGCTGTTATTGTTCCTTTTTGTATTAGCAAGACGTATAATAAAGCATTTGATGAGTCATTTTCCCTCCAGACAGAAATCTAGTTGATTAACCGGGGATATTGCTGTACAGAGATTGATCTGTGGTAGAACCAGCTAGTAAAAGCCAAAAGCACAGCATTAATTCAGAATCACATCTTCTTCCTGACAAAGGTCAGCGTGGGCAAGCACTGCTCTTCAAACCCACACAAAAACAAACATGTACACATACAGTAACAGCAACTCACATGCATTTGCACATACACACTCTCTCTGACATATGCATATTAACTACCACACACACACAGTACAGTACACATAGAGTCAGCAACATGCACACTTTCCACTTCAGACACGCACACTTAATACACATGTACACTGGAGCATGTTTATACTTACAAACAGAAGCACAACACATGCTGTAGGAGTAAATTATTTCTATTATCACAATCGCCTGTGCATTTATCTATACTACTTATACTGAAGAAGGTTGTGAGGGTGCTGGAGCCAATCCCAGCTGACAGGCAAGAGGCGACGTACACCCTGGATAGGTCCCCAATCTCTCACAGAACTGACACTTATATAGAGACAACTACGTTCACTCCTACAGGCAGTTTAAAGGTGAGAGGAAGCCGGAGTATAGAAAGCCAGCAGGTCAACTGGGGCTTAAACCCAGAACCTTCTTGCTGGGAGGTGACAGCACTAACCACTGCTTCACCATGCTAGAGTTAAATCAAAACTTCAAACTTTCTCAACAGCAGCCACAGGTGAAAATTAGGATATAATACCATATACTAAAACATACTATAAAAGTAGCACATGCAGAGAGAAGTGGATCAGTAACATCTGTTATACAAAAATACTTAGCTCAAGTTTGTTAGCATTAGCTGCCACATACTACTGCTCATACTGTGCCACAAAAGGCTATGACAACAAAAAACTCCTGGGTGCAATGAATTCAGTAAGGATAAAAATCTTTCAATTGACCTGCAAAACAGCCAGATGCAGCTAAAAATAAATTAAGGTACAACACTTTTTAGTGATTAAAGATTATGCGTTTGACCTGAACTAATTGATTAGTTGCATATGTAACTTTGATAATTTTGTTTTTCTTTGTATATAGTCCTGTGAATATATGGATTTGTTTTTTAGTAGTTATGGGATTGAATTTTTTTATGGAGTTTACAGAGAATCAAGTCTGAGGGCACCACTGTGACAACGCTGATGTTCATAAATATTCACTTTAGCATATTAGCATTAGTCGATGTTGTGTTACAATAACATAAATTGACAGATGAAATAAAAAGCACAAACTAAATTAAATCATAGTAGTTATTTTTAAATGACAGGATCTGGCAAGGTAAAGAAGCTCATACAGTAAATATTGTGGCAAGAAGAGCAAGTTATTACTGTACATTCTGCCTGCTCTGCTCTCAGTGAGTCACTTTTGGTAGGATATCAAGTTTCCGTCTGCCTATATCTTGTCCGTGCTGTCTGTTTTGTTCTCCTTTGCTCTGTAGCTGACTGGTCATCAGAGGAGGTGGAGGCAAGAGGAGAGGAGAAGAGTGGACGCTTATTAAAAATACAATCAGGGCCACTAGAGGAAAAGGATAGGAGGCTAAAAGGTGAGACTGAAAAAACAAGCATCTCATGTCTCTCATATGGATCTGGTTACATTCTCATTTTCCTCCGTTTGTCTCCTTACCCATCTTCCTCCTCCTGCAGTTTGTCATTCCTCTGACATGAATCTGATTTTCTATCTGTTTATCTTTCTCTTTCTTTAGCTCTCTCTGTCTTTTCCCTTCCCCCCACTCATTCCCTCCTCTCTGCTGGTTAGTTTCTCTGGGGGCAACCCTGCAGAGCAGCCACTTATTATTAAAAGAACATCACGTTTGGGAGAAAGAAATTAGAGACTAATAAACAAACTAAAAACATGTTTACCATTCTGTGTGACCTTTTTAGCAGAGCAGAAAGTCACTTAATTTGAAGTATTAGCTAGTCTTACTAAGAGGCCTGGAAAGATGTTAGTGGAGTGCAGCAGTTTTTGGTGCATTGCTTTTCCACATTAATTATTTGAAATGTCAGGTGTTAAGAAACTCCTTTAATGGAAGAAAAGGAACATAGCAATGCAAGGGCCCACATTAATGTCTAAAGTTTCACATATTAGTAACAATTTTTACTAAATCTGCAAAAAGAGCTTTTATTGCATATGCAACATGCAACTCATTTGTTGCTTGTTCATTTTGAGGAAGTTGTGTTTGCTTTTCTGCTTTTCCTCTTTGTACTTGTAAAAATCTAGGTTAGTTCAGATTCATGCATATAAAGAGAGAAAGGTGAGAAAGGAAAGTGTAGAAAAAGTTACGTGAAAAAAAGCAACCAGAGAAAGGTGCAAGTCAAACCATACAATACAGGGAGAGGTGGAGAAAGCATGATGGGGAGGGACCGTGTTTATGTGAGGAGGAGAATGGAAAAAATGATGAAAGGAGGAAGGTGAATAATGCAGTAGTCAGAGTTTCCTGCTTCTCTGTACCTGCACAGGAGCTGACAAATGAGGCCAGTTCACAGATACAATATTTCACTAAATTTTCTTTATCCATATTTTAGTCCTCCTTTAACTTCTGAAATGTTTCATTTGACTGTTTCACCTTCAGCTTTTATATGCAAAAAAGACAAGGGAAGAAATACTGAATTACAAGCAAAGGTCAACAAACATGCTCCAATTAAATCAGAGCCAATTATTAAAAGAATTAAGCAATATGTAAACAAGTATTAGCAGCAAACTGTACGCATGCATCAAAAGTAAATCATTGCAAAGAATGGTTACTTTCAGAGTGTTAAATTAAAAAACCTAAACACGTATGCATATATGCAGTTATTTTTATAACTATTATTTTAGTTATTTTATTTTAGTTTAACATAATCGTCATAATCATCAAAATCAGGTGAAAACCTCATATCATGTCTCCAAATTTGCAGGGTTCCACTTGTCTCCATTTTGGTCTCCATTTGTATGCATATATACTCATCTGCAGGTTGAGACTTTGTCTTTCTAAAACTGTCCCTCAAAACTGCTGACAAGCTTGTTTAAAACATAGTTTTTGGCAAATTTTATTTTTTCACTGTCCATGAAAAGTGTCTGATATCGGCGTTCCAAGAATGTAGGAAATTACATACAAGTTCTCTACTATGTTTTAGACACATTTAAGTGGTGAAAGATGTATAAGCTTTCCTGTTGTAGTCAAATGCCTCAGCAGTGACTGAAAGATTTTTATTAAGCAGCAGTGACATTTTGATTTTAGCTTATGCTGAATGTAAAATCTTCATCTGCAAACGAATTGGAGCCATTGCTCTGATGTAAATTTAGTGGAGTAACAATTGCACCTCTGTCTAAAATATAGCAGAGTAAAAGTATAACATGGAAATTTTACAGTAAAATACAGGAGAATCATTCAGTAAATGTGCCGAGCCACTGTACTACCCACCTGTGACCTTTAAGAATTCACCCTTTTCAAAACAAATAAAGGCTTTTGGATTAACAGCTTCACACCAACATACAGCATCTCACTCAGCAGCTGCACAATACTAGAACTGTGTCTCACCAAAGAATTATAGATTTGAGTATCCAGTGTAAATACATTAATATAATAAAATGTATGTAATGCCACATATACTCTATTCACAATATTTAATATGGTAACCGCAACACATAAGTAGCAACTGCATGTTAAAAATGTTAGCACTATATGAAAACAGCAGATATCCCGAGCAGGTTCAAGCTGACCGGACAAGTCTGAAGTTTGCTTTTCATGATTCGGTGATCATCTAGTGAAGTGCTCATCAGTGAAGCAACTGATCATACACACACCCTAATGTCAGGCTTTTCAAAGGATGCAATCTCTTTCTGTCAGCTCATTGTACAGGCTGCTGCTGTCACCAGGCTCCTGCTGCTTTGTTCACTGCTCCACATTTCTAGATCTGACATGATAATCAGTACAGAGATATTGTGCAAGTCAACAGAAAAGACAAACTCACAAATGTCTAAACATAAATAGAGGAGCGTTCCTCACTGAAATAACATCAAATCCAAAGGTTTCAGTTACTTTTGATATAATTAAAGATGATTTCATGGGAATAATTAAAACAAGGAGCTAGTGTGATGTAACTAAAATCCATAGAAATGTTTATGTTTAAATCTGTTGGTTAACTGAATAATAGGCTAATTAACAACCCCAGGCTTTGAAATTCAAGAAAATTCTAGGAACACTGCATATAAGAGGAAACTGAGGGTTGGTCTAGAATTACATATTGAAAGCTTTCTTTTAATAAAGTAGTAGTTGTCAACTATAAATAATAATAAAAAAATTTCCAAAGATAAAGAATTGTTTTTAAAGAGGCTTGCATAATTTGTCATGATTCTGTCCTGCCTGCTTCCGGTCTCATGCTTTTATTCTGAAATCACTTCCTTTTACAATCTCACCTCAGCTACGGACTCTTTACCATAAACAGTATTTATTGTTTGCACGTGTTTTTACCCCTTTATAGGCAGCTTCCTCCCACTGGAAAGCTGCCAGATTGTTCTAGACTCCCATTCAGACTTTCCAGCGTTATTTACCTGTTATTCCTGTTCTGACCCCGGATTGCCTTTTGACCACCGAGTACTGCTTTACCCTCTTGATTCTGAGTGAGACTTCCCTCTCTGACCTCTCATTTGTGGATCCCTTGGCTGTGATGGTTTGCTGGCACTGACCCTGGACTGGTATCATTGACTTGATTGTGTTTTTTGGACTTCCACATTGTACGCTGTGATTTATGCTCAGTAAAGAGAAAGCTATCTGTTTTATCTTGTCTGGCATTATAATTGAGTTCACCTTCCATATTGTTGGCAGTTTTACTCACCGACCCTGACATAATTAGGAGTTTGTATTACTTCTCTTTAACAATACTTTCACTAAAAACACAAATGTACTTTTCTTCTAGCCTGTAACCTCTGAATTCACTTCTGTTTGTTTGTGTTACTTATTTGCCTAAACCTCTCTCCATACAGTATCTCATAGATATATGCTTGGCATGAAAATAATTTTTTGTTGAATTATAACCTCCACCAATCCACCTATATACACTGTAAGCATTTCACAACATAAAATGTATTTATGTTATACTATATAGTTGTAATGTCTCTTTTTGCATCAGCGGGATATCTTCTATGCAAAAAACATTTGGTAATATATGAAAACATGCTATTTTCAAACGTGTGTACATCATACAGCAGTCTTATCACTTTTATATGGCATACACATATGGCCTGTCTTACTGTGTTTGATGCAGGCACCTGTCCACATTGTTTACTATGTCTTATTAACATGGTGTTAACATATAAATTGTAACTGACTTTGCTGTCTATCATCTCTAGATTGTCTCTTGGGTCAACTGTCTCGAACTTTACAGAACTGTATGTAGAAAAACAAGAATACCTACACAAATGTATCTATGGAAAAGCTAATTATAGAACAGATCATTCCTGAGGGAGGATTACATTGTTACAGCAGCCGATACAAGTAGCACAGAAGTGATACTCACAAGGTAAAAATAAAATAAAATAAATATCATAGACTTTTAGGTGAACTGGCACTGCTTCAAAGTTGTGGCCAGAAGACACAAATGATAAAGCTGCTGCTTTGCCCAACATCCACTTCTGTCAGTATATCTCCCACTCTCCTACCTCTGGCCTGACAGGGTCCTCTATTCCAACGACACAGATGGCTATGAGGTCATTGAGGATGTTGCCCTCATCTTCCCAGTTAGGCTCAGGATTGCTGGTGAAGTCACGGTATGCCACACAGATGGTCCTCAGGCCATCACATGCCATGGGCTCAATCACCTTCTTCACCATCTCATCTTTGTCCCGTGGACGGAAAACCCTCGGCTCACCCACCTCATTCAGAATATGGTTGCATCTGTAGTTAACAGTAGTTGAAAAGTGGTGGGGATGAGGGTATTGTCAGTCAATATCACTTTTACAAATTGTATCTTATGTCAAAATCTTAGTGCTGAAATCTAAAAAAAAAAACTTAGAACATTCCTCCTGGATACAAACTACAAAACAAACATCTCATTTTAATCACAAAACCACTCACTTTTTGAGGACTATCTCAGACGCTCCTTTGCTGTACATGCGGAAGCTCCCATCAGGCAATTTGATGACAGTGCTCATGGACTTTCTGACAGAGTTGAAGGTGTAGACTTTGTAAAGCTTCTCTTCTGGGATCTGGTTTCTTATTGGTTGGTAATCTCGCTTCAGGCCCAAGACCAATCCCAGCAGGCCACACTCTGTCTTGTTGCCCATCTGCTTCGGCAGACCTCCTTCCTTATCTGGAGGCTGGAGAGAGGCAGAGGAAGAGAATGTTGGATGTTCAGTTTTATTTTCAGACCAATATCTGATGCAGTGCATATGAATTTGCTGTCTTATATCTATCTGTGCTTGTTCTAGTTTTACCCTTTATATCATTTCAACCTAAGCCATCATCATCTAACTCTTGAATGTTTTTACTTCATCTAGAACTGTTTTCTCATGTAGAAACTAAAAACAATCCTTCTAAAGAGAGTCAAGTCTCTAATTGGACGCATTCAAGGAACAAATAGTCGTTATTGTTTGTTTTGTGACTCATTCAGTGAATGGGACTTTCATTTCTTGAGTGCAATGTGACCGATATAAGGCTAGAAATAGCTGCTAGTGATAATTACCCAGCTAGCTTGGGAAAGGGTTCTTCTGTGTGGGAGGATACGAGATGAGATAGATAGAATCAGATTTGGATGTTCTTATTTCAGGCACACTGCTCAAACCTTTGCAATCTGTAATTATACATTTGGAACCGTGTTTTTCTATGGTTCAGTAAACATATCCACACGTCTACATGGACCATGAACAATAAACACAGCTTGGGATGTGTTTTTTTTAAGTATACAGTACTTTATGCATGTTACAAAATGGGTTCTGATATGATTATTAGTGCTTTGTATCTTAGGACTGCAACTTATTAATTAATGTGCAGCATATTTCTCCATTAAGTGCTTACTCAGTTATTTTGAGAATACACTAAAACATGCTTATTTGGTCTGAAAAGTCAAAGCTATTCAATGTACTGTCAGGAAACAAAGAATGTTGGGTGAGTTTCTAATTCTAATTATTTTCATATTCACATGTATTCTTTTAGACCGTGCATTGTTTTTCTCCCTGAGCAGTTAACTTCACTGTGTGAGAGCAGTTGTGTGGCATCTTGTCTGATGTGGAACCATTAGGATAAAGTCTAGTGGTTTCAAGTCAAACATATAGAATAGCACTGCGTGGCTTGTGACAGATGTGGTCTATACAGCATGCTGGAAAAACAAAAACAAAAACAAGTCACAGGAACTTGAGAAGGGTTTATGTAATGTTTAGTTTCCCGATCACATTCGAGAGGGGTTCTGTAGTATAGGAAGGAAGTATAAATGTTAGGAAAAGTCTTCACTTCTTTGTCCACTGTATTCAGTATGAGCCAGGAATAGAAAAGAATAAAGCAGAGCCTGGAAATGATAGTTGAAATTCATTCATTGAAAGCTTTCAACCACCTTCTGTCAGACTGAACCCCTTCAAGATCTTGAATCTTAAATCTTTTCTGAAGGGGTTCAGCAAATCTTTGTATTTAAGCAAAGCTGGAACCAGAGTATTTGTCATTTTCAATTGGAAAACAACCATTAATTATCAAAATTTGTGCTGATTAATTTGCTAACGATTTGTAGAGACATGTTACACAGTCTGTGATGTCAGAGGAGCAATTTCTCTGCCTCTCTGAGCTGGAGTGTGTTTATCACTAGCTAACAGTAAGGCCTCTTATTGTAGGTTATGTGTGCATGTGATATCTGCTCAAATCTGTGCACGTGGCTGTTTGTGTGTGTGTGTCTGTGAGAGAAAGATCAACTGTGTACACGCTTACTGTATGTGCTAGTGCATGTGGTCAGCGTGTGGAAGACTCAGCGTTGCCATAGTTACACTGGGCAAAGCACACTTGAGGAAGAGACTTGGGAAAAAAGAGGGTGCTCTTTCCACCACTTGGGGATTCTTACTCTTTGGCTCTGGTTCTCTTATAAGATTCTCACTCATCTCACTTCACACATCCTCCAATCTTTTCTCATTCCTTTTTCATTTTTTTTCCAGTTCATGTTTATTAGTATTTTCCAAGCTGCACTTCATTTACTGACTCTTATTCCCCAAATATCACACAGAAACATAACCAGTAAAGCAGATAGCATGACTATCCATCCTTATTTGAAAATCCACTTTCTTATTTTTCAGTTATTGTGAAGAAACAAATTTCCATTTAGTCAATACACTACACTATCACACACACTGGCCATTGCAGTGACATTGATGCTCATGAGTCTGGACACATCTGAGAGTGTGTAGTCCTTACTCTCATTAGTCATAGCCTGCCTCCACACAAAATCACACATTCTCAAGATGATATTCATGTTTGTTTGATAGAAGAAGAGTTCAACTCTTTTCAGAACTGGGAACCAAGAAACAAGTTATTTAATCTGCCAATCAATCATTTTTTCCATGAATTAATTGTTTGCTCAGATAATGTCAGAAAGTTACAAACTATGCCCAGGGTAGCGTTATTTTTTACATCTACTTTGTGCAAAATAATTCTCTGAAGAATAGCAAGTGGAACACAGATCAGTTTCATGTTGTTCCACTGTACAACAGGTTCATTTTGGTTCATTTAGAACCCTATTAATTGGTACTGAGGTGACATCTACAGTATATAGTACCTACAGTACCCTTGACACTTACACTCATAGCAAAAGAACAGCTTGCCCAGTACATTCCCTTTCTCTAACACACACATATACACATGCACACATACTGTACACAAAGCCAACAGTGACACAGTATGTCAAAAGTACACTAAACATCATGCTTCTGACTTGCTGCAAAGCAGACACCTTCGGTGCATGCTATTGGCCCCAAAAATAGATTGACTGCAGGCTTGCTGTTCTGTGTCTACACAACCCTCCATCCAAGATTAGAAAGCTTTACATTTCATTGCTTTGAATTTGACTTTCTTGCTGTTGTTTTCTCCACTTGGCACTTGCAGCAATGTGTTGAGAAAGATTCTGTATTGGCAGTGTAGTTAATCACAGTAATGACTTGTTGGAATTGGGGCACTCGCATTCTCCATCTAATGACTGCTCCACCTGCTAACGAGGTTTTGATAGAGAATGCTAATACATTATATAAATGTGCCTTTGGAAGGTGACTGACAAAGTCTAAACAAATATTTTCATGCAGTGAATAACAAAATAGCTTAATATTATTAAAATATTTCATTCCTGTCGACTATGTGCATTTGACATGCATTGCATGCCTGTCTGACCTGGAAGAGGGATCCAGCCTCTGCTGATGTCAGCTAAAGGTTTATTGGGCTTTTTCCTTATTTGAACTGAGGAAGTAATAACATAGGGTGTTATTCTGTATCATGTACAGACTGTAATGCACATAGAGGCAAATTTATAATTTTGGCAACATAAAAATTAAAACTGATTTCACTTTGGTTGTGATCAACAATATTAAGATTTCACTTTTTTGTGTGCTTGGTAGTTTCTACATCACCTGAAGCAGAATTCATTGGTTTCTGTGAAAATTGGGCTGAGAATTAAAAGCTTCATCTGTCTAGTAAGAGATAGATCTGCTTTCAGTGATTGCTGGAGCAGCTCAATACTCTTGAAATAAGTACAAATGAAATATTGTAAGTAACACTGAAGACTGATCCATTCAGACTCGTGTCCCTTTGGCTGCAGCTGCTGTGAACCAAAGGTTCCAGCTGAGAGAGAGGGTTACAGAGAAAGTCATCGAAAATCTCATGAATCATTTAAACTCAATCAAAGTACTGGCCCATGTTCACCTAGTAATTGTACATATCTGGTTAATGTTCAGCTGTGTGTCTCACAGACACAGACAATAGAATAAATACGTTATACCAAGTTTGTGGTAAATAACAGAATTAATGCCTTTCTGTAATGACCAGTGATTACATCAAGAAGATGCTGCCTGTCATTGGATAATGAGAGCATAGAATAAATGAACTTATCTGCACTGTCTGCTAAGTGTTTGGGAGACCAGGCTTCCAGCAACAGAACAACAAGAAGGTAATAAACCACTCAGTGTGACTGATCACTTGAAAACCATACTGCCTGAGAACTAGAGTACATCCTGTACTATAATTTTAAATGATCATTTCCACATAAGCTTTAGTTAAGAAATTATGCTTGTTTACAAAACCTATTAAAACGATCCCATAAAGTATTACTTTTCTCTGGATAATTTTCATATCAATAAAGCAGTGATTCAGTTATTTCATAATCAAAAGACTTTTACTTAAAGAGAATCCACCGAGGGTCAACTTGACATGCGATTCTACGCAGAGAGACAGTTGCTGGCATTGGCATGACTCTGCTACTGTTGGCACGTCCTGGCCTGGATGTGGATTAAGGACCAGCTGCCCTCTCCCTGGTCCTTAGGTGCACCCACAGGCAAGGACATATGCCAAAGGAAGAGCTGGCAATTTGACTTCCTATTCCACCAGGGGCTCTCCTTAATCCTTACATTCTGTTCCTTCTCTTCCTCTTCTCTGTCTCTCTGTTTTCTTCTTTTCTCTTCGCACTCCACCCTACTCGTGCACCACACTACTTACTAGCATTTTACATTTTCCCCTTGACATTCCCTCTCTCATTCTACTCTATTCATAACACTCCTCTCTCCAGATGACTTTCTCATCTTCCTCAAGCTAGGTTTTTCCCATCTCTTACAAGGTGCTCCACTCCCATGCCTCCTCCCTCTTTGAATGTGGGAGTCAATGATGTTCTAACTCTCTCTACATAACTGTGCCAGCCAACTGGGCTAAGGCCTGGAGGCGTGCTGGAGGACAGCAATACAGTCTTCCAGTCCATGATGAGGACACTTGTCACGCGAGGGTGGTTTCTTATATAATTTTCCCATCTTTGTTCATTCCATTTTTGCACTAGTCCTTGCTTTGCTTTTCTCTCCCTCTTGGCCACTTATTTTACCCCCCCTTTCCATTTGTTTTCAGCTTCTAACTATGCCTTTTAATTATTTATTTCATCTCATAATGTCCTTTATTTTCCTTTTTACTGCAGACATTTTATATTTCAAAAACAAATATAAGTCTCAAGTTTAAACAGATTTCATTTAAAAACTTGTATTATCAAATATGTTTGTGTTTCTGAAGGGTTGGGTGTGCGTGTGTATTTCTCACACTGTGAGACAAATCTGTTTACACATACATTGTGGGGACCTTCCTCATGGGGACGATAAGAAAATCATTGAGCTGAGAGTGACAGCGTGGGTTAAGGTTAGGTTTAGGTTATGGTGAAGGTTAGGTGTTAGGAAAGTAATGCTTATGGCTACATTTACAGTAGGCGTTAGTGCCAGAGTTAGGTATGTTAGGTTTAGGTCAGTCTCTGGGAAATTAATTAAATCAAAGTAAAGTCCCTATGAGGGATGAAAACAAACGTGTGTGTATGCCTGACCAGGCTGTTTTCTTTTACAATAACAATGAAAATAAATTTACAAGAAACCCAATGTCAAGAATTTGTATATACTACATATACTGTAGGTGGTAGATGTACTCTTGCCATTAGTGTAACTGCCTTCCAGTTTTGTTTCATCAGCAACATGCAAAGCCTCACATATGGAGCCACCCTCAGACACGTGGATTGGTACTTGTGGATGTTTTAACATTGTTTGCATTATTTACACTAACTGGCCTTTTTAATTTGATTTGCATTTGGAAAATTTCCTGCATTGATGGCATCCTGACTTTAGATTTACCTTTCCTGTAGCGTGAATTCCTTCTTGGAGAAACTTTTTAAAAATTTTATTTTGTATTTATTTTTGGAAAGAAATACTTAAAAGTACTCTGGGATAATTATCAAGACATCTTTTTTCAGAAGCTGTGACAAATATGTCAGCATCAGGACCGGAGGCTTATGAGTTAAACACTACACAAAAATACTACACAGTCCAAGTGCTAAAAAATGCCAGTGACATTAAGTATTAATGGCATTGTTGGATAAAATCATGTTAATCAGTTTTATTACCACTGACTTCACATTCTCCAAATGAATCTTTGATGACGGTGGTCTCTGAAATCTACTAAGACACAATCAATGAAAGCATGAAATCTATCATGTCATGTGCCTTTGAAACATCAAAGCACTGTCATTGTAAAGTGCTGACAACTTCTCTGCTACAGTATCTCAGAGTAACTTTTTACTGTTTATTTCTTTTCAGAAGCACATTCCCTGTTCACAAGCCATTTACATATGCATGTCTGTGGGTGTATTTGTTATCTACTTCTCTTGTCCCTGACCAGAATAAATGACCTGAGCAGGTGGCTGAAGCAACATGAGACGAAGCTCCCAGAACACTCACACGGCCATGCTAAACACACACCACTGTGCTGCAAGAACGTGCACCTGTGATCTGAATCTCCTACAGTGTGGGTATGCCTAATATGACAGATGTGTTGCATGAGTAAGATTTGTGTGCATCTGCACTTGGCAGGTTTTAAAGCACACGCCCACACACACAGGCACACAGTGTTCTCATGGACTGTTCATATGTGACATAAACAATGAAACGACTAACAATGTGAAGTGAAAGTTGAAAAATAAAGAAGAGGATAAGAGGGAAGCTCATTCATGTGGGGCGGCTGCTTGTTCTGGAGCTCTTGCCACTGGGGATGACGCATGTTCGTTTGAAATGATGTAAGTGTACTGATGTCACTGAATGGTGCTCACAAATTGCCATGTAGCGTGCATGATTTGACTGCAAGAGATATCCAAACTGATATGCTGATGTGTTAAAGATCCGCTTGTGTTCTTGTTTGTATACACATGTACCTGTATCCTTTTTAATATACTTGTACAGTATGCTGTACAGTATGACTTTCTCCCTTGGTGATGAGGTTTCTAAACTTTACATTCTGTATGTGCTGACAGAAGAAGCTATAGCTTCTAAAGCTAAATGAATGGCTGTATTATGAAGTCAGAGAGGCAGCAGGGGAACCAATCAGTGTATCAAAGCCTGCCTTTGTGAAGGCAGCCATCAAAGACTTCCATAGCCATCCTGGCATCCCGCAGGATCGGTCTCTTATATAAGAACACACCAGCTAGCATACTGCAGGGCTGGAGTGGTGCTGAGGCAGTGGGGGCGGCTGCGGGACAAAGAAAGGGATACACTAAATTTGCCTTTTGCCTCCTACCTTCTGAGTTAACTTCATTCCTTAATTACATCTGTTCTTTTCCATCTGGTTCTTCCCTTTGCTCCTGTCCTTCATTCTAATAAGAGCCCTCGGTAAAAAAAACAAAAAAACATCCATACATGTGTTGTACCAATTACTATTTATGTACTAGATGTTGTGTTTCATATTATATTTACTGTATATGAAATGTGAATATATACTGTATGTATATGTACATCAGTGGGCAGCTACAGTACAGTAAGTAGTTAGTGAGGTACAGTACAAGATGTAGGTAATTACCGTAGATGGCAGGTAACAAACAGTAAAAGTAGGTAACTGTTTAACTTCCACTATGGTACATCAGGTAATGCCTTTCATAAATGAAGAGATTAAAATCAGATTAAATGTGGCATTTAATCCGTCAAGTCTAAGATGCCTCTCTGCCTGTGCTTGATTCCGTTGAGCTAAGCAGGTATAGAGGTACACGAGTCTGATGTAATGCTGCAAAGCATTTCTGCAGCTTGCTCAAAAAGGATAACACCTTGTTAATATGGCACATCTTGGTAGAGAAATGTTGTGGCAAAGAAAACCCAAGGCAACCTCATGCTGTAGTTTCAATAATAAAAGGGACTCAAAAAGGAAATAAATGAAGTGAATTGCTCCAGGGTCAATGTTAGTAATGCCAGTTAATGTTAAGGGTGGATGAGGTAAATGATCTCTAGTGCTGACTGAGCTGTTTTTGTTGCCTCATATTATTGCAGTAACTGACATTACAGAGGAAGTCTCCTTCATCCACTGACTGCACCAGAGGTGTTTTCTGCGCTCTACAAGAGGGGTCATATAATGTTATATTAACCTGAGATCATAAATTAAAAATTCGAGAGCACAGATTAATTCATCTGTGTTCTCAAGTTTGTAATCCATAAGATAGTGCCCTGTAAACACACTTTAAAAAGATTTTTTTTAAAAATGTGATCACTGGCATAAAGGCTTGGAAACATTCAGTTATGTAACCTGCACACCAGAAGTAACTGTTTTGTGTTTCTACTGTGTATCAAATGAACCAAAGTAATAATTAGAGAAGACATCGGTCTGCCCCTCCTTGAACCGCCACCTTATTGTGGTGGAGGGGTTTGAGTACCCGAGTGATCCTAGGAGCTATGTTGTCGGGGGCTATATGTCCCTGGC
>NW_018127881.1:654801-655806 GCF_001952655.1 Monopterus albus
CCTGCAGGAGGATCCATAAGGGGCCGGTGCACAGTGGATTGGGCAGCAGTCGAAGGCAGGGGCACGATGACCCGATCACTGGACACAGAGACTAGCCCTGGGGACATGGAATGTCACCTCGCTGGTGGGGAAGGAGCCCGAGCTTGGGCAGGAGGTTGAGAGGTACTGCCTAGATATCGTTGGGCTCAGCTCGCCGCACAGCTTGGGCTCTGGAACCTTAGTCCTCAAGAGAGGCTGGACTCTCTACTACTCTGGAGTTGCCCATGGTGAGAGGCGGCGGGCTGGTGTGGGCTTGCTAATAACCCCCAGCTTAGCCGCAATGTGTTGGAGTTTACCCCGGTGAACTACAGGATCATTACCCTGAGCCTTCGGGTCGGGGATAGGTCTCTCACTGCCGTTTGTGCCTATGGGCCAAATGGCAGTGCAGAGTACCTGGCCTTCTTGGAGTCCCTGGGAAGGGTGCTGGAAAATGCCCTGACTGGGGACTTTGTTGTTCTACTGGGGGACTTCAACGCTCATGTGGGCGGCGACAGTGACACCTGGAGGGGCGTGATTGGGAGGAACGGCCCCCCGATCTAATCCTGAGTGGTGTTCTGTTATTGGACTTCTGTGCTAGTCACAGTTTGTCCATAACAAAGACCATGTTCAAGCATAAGGGTGTCCATCAGTGCACATGGCACCAGGACACCCAGAGGTCAATGATTGACTTTGTGGTTGTTTCATATGACCTTGGGCTGTATGTCTTGGACACTCGGGTGAAGAGAGGGGTGGAGCTGTCAACTGATCACCACCTGGTGGTGAGCTGGATCCGATAGCGGGGGAGAACGCTGGACAGGCTCAGCAGACCCAAACATATTGTGAGGGTCTGTTGGGAACGTTTAGCAGAATCCCCTGTCAGAGAGATCTTCAACTCCCACCTCCGGCAGCTTTGACCAGATCCCGGGGGAGGTTGGAGACATTGAGCCCGAGTGGACCATATTCTCTGCCTCCATTGTCGATGCGGGC
>NW_018127881.1:657931-660066 GCF_001952655.1 Monopterus albus
GCATTCCCCCGGAGGAGCTGGAGGAAGTGTCTGGAGAGGGAAGTCTGGGCATCTTTGCTTAGACTGCTGCCCCCGCGACCCAGTCCCGGATAAGCGGAGGAAAATGGATGGATGGATGGATGGACATCGGTCTGTAGCTCTCCATCTTAGAACCCCAGTGACCAACATTCTGTTTTCATCAAGACTGTGATTGTGCCTTGAGGGGTAGCAGGTGAATTCTGTGTGATCCCTCTGTCACAGAGGTCCTTCCTGCTCAGCGCATTCCCCATGCAAGTTCCATAAGGCCGTTTGTCAGTTGGTCAACCATCAGTGAATAGACTCTACAGGGGTTTACAAGGATAGTGTCTCACACAGACAGGCACAAAAAATATGTCTGTGTCTGTGTACAGATGAGTAAATATGGTAATGCCAGGAATAAGATTAGTCATAGATTTTGTTGCAACAGTCTGAAAACATGCTGATTTTGGCAATCTTCATCTTTAGGATATGTGTTTCAGACACGTGACCTGACAGGAGTATGGATTTCAGATTATCCGATTAACAGACATATAAATATACACACACATCTCTTCAGTGTAAACAAGAGGCCATCATGACCACTTAGACAAACTGGATTCAATTACAGTCTGCTACACTCTGAATATCAGATAAGACCAAATTACGCAACTGTTCTCAAGGTGACAAGTTGAGTGAATACCTGATGAATCTAAAGCAGCAGCCAAAGACACCAAATGCCTGCTTCACCAAGATGAAAGCACTGCAAAACTGTCTAACTGTTTAAAGGATACTCTCATCTTATGGTTTCACCACACACACAGAGGGAACTGACATCTTTACTAACGTACAGCTAACATCCATAGTGGTGAGAAATTATTTAGAAAACTCTTAGATCTGGATGATGAGCCAGATCAGCACCAAAATCAAATGGATTGGTCCATGGGACATACCCTACCTCACCAAAAAAACTTTTACCCATATCCAATTGTTAAATTTTGAATTAAGCTGTGAACAAATCAACCAACAAACAAACCCTGGTAAAAACTTTACCTCTGCCTTGGCTGAGATGACTACTGTCAACAGGGTTCACAGACAATTTCATGTATGATGTGAACTATAAACATGGATTGGGGGTACTGTATATGGGGTTTCAAATTCCATATATAAGAGCACAACACTTGTTTATCATTTTATTAAGTAATGAATGTTTAGGTGTAATTGTACAGATGCAGCAAGATTATGTCAGTTTCTTTACATTCTTGTTCCTCCAACTCTTAGAAGAAAGACCTCTAAACTCTATGTATGCGGCTCCCATTACAGGTGGCTTACCAGTATTTTGGTGGTATAGGCACTGTTGATGGAGATGGCATTGACCAGTAAGTCCAGTGATTTGGGTGGCAGAACTCCAGGGTCTGGGATTTCTTTGTAGTGCACATCTCCAACGTAACACTGCACAGCCGTCATACGGTTGGTGGTTAACGTGCCTGTCTTGTCAGAGCAGATGGCTGTAGCATTGCCCATTGTTTCGCATGCATCCAGGTGACGCACTAGGTTGTTGTCTTTCATCATTTTCTGTTGGTAGGAAACAACATGATGACAATGGTGTGCTGTAATGCTTATTTAAAAATGCTTTAGAATATCATGCACTGTTAGTCAGACACCTGAATTAGTCTGTCACAAACTTACACTGCTTGGATTTCAGTGGCTATAATGGCTACTAATTCAAAAAGAGAGATACATGTGCTCACTGTACATAATATGCTAAAATGCTTATTATTAATTATTATTTCACAGTTATTCACAGTAAAAACTAAATGTTTTCTGCACCTGGCCTTCATCAGCATCAGTTTTTCTGTTTGCTGCTGTGAAATAATGTATTAACAATTCCCATTTTTACATTCCCAAAATGTAAAAAGTGTATCTTCTGAGCTGCAGCTAATAGTTAGATTATACTTTAAGGTTTATTGCAGTGAAGGTCAGACTCAGGTCAAACTCCGTTTAATCAAAATCAAATCAAATCAAATTTTATTTGTGTAGCACCAAATCACAACAAAAGTCATCTCAGGACACTTTACAAAGTAAGGTCTAGACCTTACTGTTATCACTATTATTACATAGGGAAAACCCAACAAATCCCC
>NW_018127881.1:660562-662335 GCF_001952655.1 Monopterus albus
GCTCTGTTAGGATGATACGGCTCTACGAGGTCTTTAAGATACGATGGAGCCTTGTCATTAAGGGCTTTGTATGTTAGGAGAAGGATTTTAAATTCTATTCTGAATTTTACAGGGAGCCAGTGGAGAGAAGCTAATATGGGAGAGATATGATCTCTCTTGCTAGTTCCTGTCAGTACTCTGGCTGCAGCATTCTGGATTAACTGGAGACTGGAGGAATTATTGGGACATCCTGATAGTAAAGAGTTACACTAGTCCAGCCTGGAAGTAACAAATGCATGGACCAGTTTTTCAGCATCACTTTGAGACAGGATGCTTCTGATTTTTGCAATATTGCGCAGGTGAAAGAAGGCAGATCTAGAGACTTGGTTTATGTGTGATTTAAAGGACATATTCTGATCAAAGATGACTCCAAGGTTCCTCACAGTAGTACTGGAGGCAAGAGCTATGTCATCTAAAGTAACTATATGATTAGACAGCAGATTTCTAAGGTTTTCAGGCCCAAGCACAATAACGTCAGTTCTGTCAGAGTTTAGAAGTAAGAAGTTGCAGGTCATCCAGGCCTTTATGTCTGTAAGACATGCTTGAAGTTTGACCAGCTGACCTGATTCATTTGGCTTCATAGATAAATATAACTGAGTATCATCTGCATAGCAATGGAAATTTATGTTGTGCTTCCTGATAATATTGCCTAAAGGGAGCATGTATAAAGTGAAGAGAATTGGACCTAACACAGAGCCCTGTGGAACGCCGTGACTAACTTCAATTTGTGTGGAACATTCGTCATTAACATGAACAAATTGAAATCTTTCTGATAAATAAGATTTGAACCAACGTAGCGCAGTTCTTTTAATCCCAATAACATGTTCAAGTCTCTGCAGTAAGATGCTGTGATCAATGGTGTCAAAAGCAGCACTGAGATCTAAGAGGACAAGTATGGAGACAAGTCCTTTGTCCGAGGCTAGCAGAAGATCATTGGTGACTTTCACCAATGCGGTTTCTGTACTATGATGGACTCTAAATCCTGACTGAAAATCCTCAAACAAATCATTCTTGTGCAAGTGGTCACATAACTGCTTTGCAACAGCTTTTTCAAGGATTTTGGAAATAAATGGGAGATTGGATATTGGTCTATAATTAGCTAGGACACCTGGGTCAAGAGTAGGCTTTTTGAGTAGAGGTTTAATTACTGCAAGTTTAAAAGCCTGTGGAACATAACCTGTTAATAGAGAGAGGTTAATCAGATCTAGTATGGATGTGTTGATTAGGGGAAAGACGTCTTTGAGCAGCCTGGTCGGGATGGGGTCCAGGAGACATGTTGATGATTTAGATGAAGCAATTGTTGAGGTCAACTCAGAGAGATCTATAGGGGAGAAGTAGTCCAAGTATAAATGAGGTCTTACAGATGTTTCTAAAGCCATTGTAGTAGATGGCACATCTGCGAGAGCTGTGGGAGTGGTCCGACCAATTTTTTCTCTAATAGTTGTGATTTTATTTGTAAAGAAGCTCATGAAGTCATTGCTGCTGAGATCTAAGGGAATGTTAAGCTCAACAGCACTGTGGCTCTTTGTCAGCCTGGCTACAGTGCTGAAAAGAAACCTGGGGTTGTTCTTATTTTCCTCAATCAGTGATGAATAAAATGCGGTTCTGGCACTATGAAGCCCTGTCTACCCCCCTGCCAGTCCTGGTCTCCTCAGTCATCACTGCCCTACTCTGGTCAATGGACTATACATATACTTAGTACTTCCATGTTTTTATTCCCTTAAACCACCTTTT
>NW_018127881.1:662456-662756 GCF_001952655.1 Monopterus albus
CCCCTCATCTTCATCCCCCAGCCATAGTATGAATCAGCCCCAGTCATTATTCACATAAACTTACCTTAGCTCCCCAGAAACTCAGGACATCTACCGGCAACTCACTTACCATAAGTTTTCCCCTTTTTCTTTTCCTGAGGCTGCACCCAAGCCCTCACCTCCACAGACTGTTTTGTCCTCCATGTGCCTCGGTTCTTTTTTTCTGTTCCCTGTCTCTGAGCCCACTCCAGTTCCCACTGGTTTTTCTTCCTCACCCTACACTGGTACTTGGTCGGCCCTCTGTCCCAGTGGTCCTGGGGG
>NW_018127881.1:664430-682932 GCF_001952655.1 Monopterus albus
TATGTCAGAACAAGATCAAGAGTGTGATTAAAACAGTGAGTGGGTTTATTTACAGTTTGAGAGAAGCCAACTGAGTCTAATAATGAACAGAATGCATTGTTGAGGCTGTCATTGTCGGCATCTACATGAATATTAAAGTCGCCTACTATAATTATTTTATCTGTACTAAGCACTAAATCAGACAGAAAGTCTGAGAAGTCACTTAAAAACTCTGAATAAGGAGCAGGTGGACGGTATACAATAACAAACAGAACAGGCTTTTGAGTTTTCCAGTTTGGGTGTGAGAGACTCAGGGTGAGACTTTCTATGTTTAGGTCTAGGGTTGATTAATAGGCTTGAGTCAAAGATAGCTGCCACGCCACCACCTCGGCCTGTGTTTCGAGGGACGTGACAGTTACTGTGACTAGGTGGAGTGGATTCATTTAAGCTGACAAGATAAATACACTGAATTTATACAATGTGTAAATGGACAGCTTTTACAGCAGTACCATAATATATTTACAGCATGTGACACTATTCACCTTGACAGAATATGCCAGGGAGATGGTGACAGCCAGCGGCAGCCCCTCCGGCACGGCCACCACCAACACAGTCACACCAATGATGAAGAACTTGACAAAGTACTGGATGTAGATGGGAGTGCACTCTGGCATCCAAGGGTGCTTCTGCATCACAAAGTTGTCAATGGCAAAGTACAGGACCAGGATGATGACTGTGATGGCTGACATGAGCAAACCTGGAAAAGATACAAATGGTATAAATGATAGAAAATGAAAGTGAATTCAAATAAAAGCTAATTGTTCTTACTAAAAACTGTTAAGGTTACAGAGGAGTACTGTTTGATACTTAAGAGAATCTGAATGGAGTATCACTTTCTGTTATACTGTACTGATCCAAGTGGGGAAAGTTGTTTGCCAATTTGTTCCACTGATGTAGCTCTTTAGTTGTTGCCAGTGCCTTAGCCCAGGGCAATAGCAGATGATTCCTAATTCCTACATCAATGCATATAATACTGAGAACAGTGAGAATCCACAGTTTGCCAAAGATGTCCTAAAAGTTTGTAGGACTGTTTAGTTGACTGTATAGACACTGGGTTTTCAAATTGCTATATATAAGCTTACCTTGCCATACAGTGAAATGAAAATGTTTTGTTATGGGAGAAAACCAGCACAATGATAACCATTTTAACTTTAAGTATGCTATAATTAATAAAATCACTTATGGTTACTTTATAGAACACACCCCCATAAGCCTCTCTTGGAGGACATACTGAACTGAAATTGAACAGAGACAATTAACTTTTTAATTACACTTTTTTTGTCTTTTGCTGGATTGTCATTTATGTTGATGACAAATATATTTTCTTCCTTCTGTGATCATTAATGAGGAACACCTGGTGTCAGGTGTCATATTGCTCTTGTGGAGAATGGAGGCAACATTACAAACAATAATGAAGGGAGAGAAGCTCACAGCTGCAGCAGCTGTGAATGTAACAAACACAGCAATTACCAAAGTTAAACAAACTAGACACAAAGTTGGATGCTTTAAACAGTGTAAGGATAAGGATAATCACCTTTAGTTACACACAAGGAATTTGTTTTCGGTACAGAACCGAGGTAACCATTTGCAGTGCCAACCGATGGCTCTAACCATCAGGGGCAACTTGGGGGGTTCAATGTCTTGCCCAAGGACACTTCGACACATGGACTGCAGGCACCGAGATTCAAACCTCCAACCGGGAGATAACTGCTCTACCCACTGAACCACATTCACATAGCTGATGAAATCACACACTGAGTAACTACATGAAAATCATTGCATTTAACTACACAATCTAGTTTCTTTCATTTTGATGATGAATGTAGTGGGTGTCCAGTGAGGTGGTTGGGGAAGGCAGAGTGTATGTGTTAGCCTTGTGGTGTCTCCACTGCGACATGTGTACCTGTAGCCCCAGACAGTATAGCTGTGTGTTCACTGAAAAGAAAAAAAAAAGACAGTTTAGCTGTGTGTTCAATGAAAAAATTTTTTCCAAAAAAAAAAAAACATGTATAGTTAACTTAATAATTTATATAATATAATACAATTTGATGCTATTAGGTGATTTTTTTTCAGGTAATGTGGTTGAAATTCAAAGAATTCAAAGGATATTCTGAGTTAAACTCCGGAAAAGGCCAACCACACCTTTCCAGTCCCACCACCCGACACACCCTGGGACCATCCCTCCCATTTCAGCTGTGCTGTGGTGCACTCAGCAACTGATCCAAACCAGGTGAGAGCATCCTACAGCTGCATCATCTCCTCTGAGCTCTGAGGGTTTTGGTAATGTTGTGATAAGCCAGTGCTGAGTGCTCAGTGCTTAAGTATTAGTTTAATAATGCACCACAGATGGTTAAGATATGAGTTGGTCTGTCTCTTTTAAACCAGAAAGGTGCTTGTGGAACAATTAGTATCTTTTAAGCACAAACACTATATAACACAGTTGACCGTAATGTGTGGCTTATCAGGAGAGCTCAGAGATCAGATAAACCATAATAACATACAACAGAGGCCGTTATGTGTATTGTTATAAGTCCAAACATTTTCTGCCAGACCTGCAGGAGCACCATATGATCTTACAGTTCTGTTTGGATGCTAATCTATTCAAGGTAATTCATTATCACCAAGTCCTCATTCCATCATCCAGGCCAACAGTCTGTTGCAACAACGCAGTGAAAAAACAAAAACATCTTTAAGGGATTCTCTAAAAATGAGAAGCGATCAACTCCCTTAAGAGTGATCAAGATGTTTTTTTTGAAGATTTTTGTGATTCGACTTAAAAATCCTAAATTCTCCAGGCTGGTCCAGAAACATTTGAATTTCTTGGGTACCATTTGCTCTGAAGTAATCCTGCAGTACTACTGTATGTTGCTGCTGGGAGGACACCCACAATGTGGGCATCCTGGCATGTGGGCATCTGTTACTAATAATGCTTGCCAGTACAGATCTACTGCAGTGTGTTGGACATCAACGTCTTTGTGCCATTAATTCCCTTAAACTAAATGACAAACAATTGATTATAATATTGATTGTTAAATTGCCAAAGTGACCAAACTGCCATAATTCAGACATTAATTCAACAACTCCCCAGAGGACAGGCCATTTGGAAAAATTATGTGCATAAGCGCTTCTAAGGTTCCACAATTCAAACACTCCCAGTCTGCTTGGATTGCTTTAAGCAACAAAGAAGTGACTCTTATCAGAGCAATATCTTGCTTTGCTGGACAGGATGATGATTCATTACATTGTTGTGCCTGATTTAATTGTCTGACTGAGTGATGGACAAATTACTCTATGAGCAATTTGCTGTACCTGCTTTGCCAATCTGGACGGCCAGTTTGGTCAGCTTCCCTTGCAGCACAGACTTTTCTTTCTTTGGAACAGACACCTTCTTCCTCTCTTTCTCGTCAGTCTCTCCACCTTCAGCGCTCTTTAGAGGCTGCATCTCCATGGCAGCTGCTCCATCCTGCTTCTTGACTGTAAACATCACAAAAAACAGAGAGCAGTAGCGTTAGACATGAAGATTAGACCAAGGAAATGAGGAAGAAGGGAAAGCCAGGTGTAAGCTTTCACATACAGGATTGTTTATGTTTGTCCCTGCACTGTGTTCTTGGAAAAATAAAAAGGATTGTGAGATTTAGAGTATGTCATGAATAATTCACTAGTCCTATGACCAAGGTACAAGCCATGTTCACAGATTATGTAGAAGCCTGCTAAACATTTGCAGAAAGTGAGGAAAAGGAAACCTACTGTATACGTACTGTGTAAAACACACACAAGGAAAACTCAGTGTAACAAAACAACCACAAAAGAAACTGAAATATTGAAAAGGGATGAGGTGAGAAAAACAAAATAAAAAATAAAATCAAACACATCAATATGGAAAATATATTAGTTTTTAGTTCAAAATTGAGTCCCAAGCCTTCTGGAGGTTTGTTTCTTCAGAGGGTAGGAGAATAACTAAACACTGATCGGTAATGGTTTAGTTGTTTTTTTACACTAAGAACACTTTTACAAACCAGGATTACATGCCCATGGAGTTATAGAGGGCTCACAGTCTAAACGCCAAGTCAGAAATATATATTAGCCATTAAGTGTATAGATAACAGCAGTGCGTTAAAATAAGTTTTGCACCATACTGGAAAACCAAAAGAAATCCTAGTTGAAGGTTAAGGTATTTCAAATTTCATACTGGCAATAATATGATAATTGGTCTGCATGAAAAATGGTAGAAAGACAAAAAAAAAAAAAAAAAAAAACTCTACATGGTTGAAACCACTTCTCTTCGTGATTGCCTTTTCTTCTCTTCATCATCATGACAAGAATGTAATCACTGGAAATCTTCAAATCACATAAGTTAATATAACCATACATTTTCTAAAACAAACCATCTCATCAGAAAGTGGGTTCAAACACACAAAACAGAATTACCCTGTAGACCGTTAACATGCATTTTAAATGACCTCTTGCAGAAAAAATACAATACAATAAAACTGCCTCCAACAGTCACAAAGTCCAAAACAAAATGGCTATAAAAATCACTTTCTAAAACACCTTTAACACATTACATATTATAAACCACTCCTGTCAGAGAGTAGCTCATAGCTTTTCTACTTTATACTACTGGGAAAATTGGAACAAGGTCTTCAGTAAAAAGTACTGTTCAGACTGTAAAACTAATGCTCAGTTGCCTCACTCTGTCTCCGGTTCTTTCTTGCTCACACACACACACACACACACACACACACACACACACACACACACACACACAGCATCTCTACTAATGTAGCCCATTACCAAGAATCATTTCAGCCCAGTTTTCCAATTACAATGAGGCCTGTGTTTGATGCTTACAAAAAAACCTTTTAATATTAAAGATTTGTCATACTCTCTGGTTGTACATTTTGTTTTTCCACCCCCATAACACCAGACAAAAAGTGCGTTGTTTGTATCCAGCTGTATGCAGGAGAGGACTAAAATCACACTTGAAATTAAAACACACTAAGAACAACAGGTTCATCTTCTAAAAGCTGAATTTTGTTGTATATTCTAGCAACGCTGAGCTAGCCTGTGATCGCAGGAGTCACTTGGAAAAGAGGATTCTAACCTCTATGGGATTGCCTCTGGTTAAATATTGGTTAAATTGCACCATCAATATAGCCAGATGTTAAATCTGACACCTATATCACAATAAGGTGTGATGTATCTTCATATATCCTTTTGCCTTTCTGCTTTGTTGATGCTTTGACTTTTTCAGCTTCTGTCTGTTATTCCATCCAACTATGCTGTTGCATTAAGAAAGGAAACATATTTTGGTACCCTTGTTAGTCAGACCAGACTCAAAGAGTGGTGAAATAAGTCAAATGAGGAGTGATAAGGATGCCAATGATTTTGAAGTTTAAAGTTAAAGATGACTGAACAAAATATTGGTCTGCATGAACAATAACATGTTCCTGGTATTAAAGGATGACTCGACTGTTCAATTACCAAACATTTCTTTTCAAAATGTAAAACATTTATGTTATATTATTGGGAATTTAAATGCTTTTGTGTTTTTTTTTATCAGATGTGATAACAGACAGATTAAATTAAAAACATTAAAAATAAAGCATTAGTAACAGCTCTACATGACATAAAAACAGATCACAGTGTACCTTAAATCCCAGACCCAAGTCAAATCATATTATGTGAAGAGGATTTCCTGAAACGGTGCAAGGAGGAAACCAGGTGTAGTATATAACTTGGGAACAGTACTAAGAGGACAGTTTCTGGGGTTTTTGGTGCATAATGGTAACCCAAGTGATGTGAATATACTAGCTGAGGGACAGGTTGCTGTTCTCTCATAAAGAGCAAGACAAATCAACAAAACAAGAACAACAGACCAGGGACAATACATCAATGACACACAGAGTGAAGAGGAGGGATTTTCTAAGCTAGTAAGACTGTGAGTAAAATCTGGATCAAATAAAATGTCCAATTCCATTTAAGACTTACAGTATATATGACTGACTAAGTCAGTGGCAGACAGAGAATGGACTGTCAAAATCCCCTGAAAACTATTTTGAATTAGCACTGCACAATCCTTTAAAAGACAGCTTTATTTATAACCATGTGGGCTGAAATAAATAAAGCAACAGAGGATTTCCCACATGCATTTGACCCAGAGCTTCACTACACAAAAAGGGAAAAGATGAGAGGAAGGGGGAGGAGGGGGAGGATCAGAGGAGGCAGGGAAGGAGGAGTGAAAGATATGGTTTGGTTACCTTTAATCTGGTTGCTCTCCATATTGCCATCTTGCATTTTACCTATGATGGAGACATACAGGACAATAACAACAAAAATAACCAAGGCGGACAAGTAAACAAGTAACCACAGAGACAGCACACAGTGAGAATCAAAGACCACAAACAGAGAGACAGGAAAATGACTTTTAATACCACATCTCTGAGAAAGTCACATAAAAAAGCTTGTGATATGTAAGTGATGTAATGTAACTAGCAGCTGCACCTACTGGCAAGGGGCTGACCAAACAAAATGTACCTGAATTATTTTAAGACTAGCCAGAAACACATACTGCAATGTGCATTTTTTTTTATAATAATGAAGGACATTAGGTTTTCATAGACTTTATTTTATTTGAACCATTCAAAATCATAAAGTAATTGAAATGCTTAGTGGGCCTTTCTGAAATAAAAAGATTTTAACATCAAATTATATTGAGTGTAACATACTGTAACATTATGCTGAGCATTAAAAAACTGCACACTTTCTGCTAAGTTTTTTGAGTGACATATTCACACAGTGAGCACAGGTAATTCCACGTTATCAAAAAATATGAGTCAGATTGTCAGGGTATAAAATGAGATATCTCGACATATCGTAGATACAGCATTTACACTGAACACCGACAGTGAGGGAGAGTACATCATAAACACATACGGTACGCACAAACAACGGACAGCATGCATAAGAGGAAAATTCAGAAAGTACATGCAAGATAACACACTTGGAAGGAGATATGAACAATACAGAGAGAGAGTGAGAGAGAGAGAGAGAGAGAGAGAGAGCCTGAAGGAAAAGCCTTCCACTTGGCTAAGTTATATAAGAACAACTGGAGGTGAACTCTAACTTCAGGAACAATGAATTTATTTTGCAGCTGCTTAGACAAATGGTGAACTTAAATTAAATGTGTTGTTGAATCAAACAATAATGCTTCAAATTACAAAATCATTTTGCTTTTAGCCTAACAGAACAATAAGCCTTTGACAAGTGCACATAAAGTATACACCCTTTTCTAAGCTGTAGGAACATAAAACTAGAAAGTAAACACTTCTATGCTTTCAAATCAAACACAATATGTCTGCAAAGCAAGATGACACAATTAAGAAAGCATTTATTAAATACTGCAGCATTGATCCCATTAACTACTCAAGCTATAATTATAAAGATATGGAGTGTTAGTGGTTAGAACTCCAGAAATTAGACAGAATCTGTCTTTTAATTCTTTATACTCAAATGTCAGTGAGAAAATTACTCGAGCAGAGCCGGAAGACCAGATTTTCTGCATGTCTGTGGAGAACAAATGCCTCGTTTCATCTTAATAACAGCCACTTCCCTGGAGTCACAAAAATGATGACAACAAATCACTCTGTTCCAGCCCAGGGCAGCACAAGGTCACCATTACAGTGCAAATCATGCCCCCGCTGCCTTGAGTACCTGTACTTTAGGGTTGCTCTCCGAGGCGATGAAGACAGAGCTCAGTGAAAGAAGAAATGAATTTAATCTTTTTGCTCATCCAGCTAACATAGAAATGGAGGATTTTCATTAAGTGATCTCCGAGGACGCCTAACTAAAGGAGATGGCCCTCCAGTAGGCCTTTGACACCACCATTCAGCTAGCGTCTTGTTTCCTGTCAGCAATCACAATTAATAGGGCCAAACAAAGAAATAAAAACAGCTCAACAACACAATTTAAATTGACAGTTCTATATTTTTGGGAAATATCCTTATTCACTTTCTTGCTGAGATAAATTAAAAGATCAATACCACTCTCATACTGTTCATTCAATATGTAGCTACAGCCAGCTGTCAGCTAAATGTAGCTTAGCTTAGCACAATGAGTGGAAATGGGGAAACAGCTAACCTGACTCTGTTCTGCTGTTAAAAAAAATAAAAAAAATTCAGCCCATCAACATTTCAGAAGTTTACTGTCTTTTACATTTAGTTTGTTCTTTTTTTGAAAAGTAAAGAAACAGCAGATGGAGGTAATGACTGTTTCTTGACCTAGTGTAGTGGCACTGATACGACCGTCTCTCAGCAAGAAAAAGAGTAAGTGCATTTCCCAAAAATGCTTTAAAGACACCCCAATATAAAATGGCTCAGAAGGATTTTACTACTTCTTAGCATTGCATAACCATAAAGAGAAGAAAAAGAAACGAGATTAATTTCTAGAACTAAAGAGGACATGCATTGACAGCATGGATACAAAGAGTCCAGCACAACTGAGAGAGAAAGTAGAGCAGAACAGGAGGTGAGCACCCATGGTAAGAGGCAGCTGGAGAATGGTTAAGGTAGAGGGCGTCAAAAGCCACGACGGAAAGAGGTCGGAAATCAGAGGTTTTATCAACCTACCATTAATTAGGCTGGCACTGCCAGGGGCAGTAATGCCTGCAGCCCCATCCGTGGCTATTGTTGCGATGGGGTGGAGAGGGGGATGGGAGCAGTCTAGCCAGTAACAATGTGGGCCAAACATGAATGAACAAAAACACACACGCGCGCCCACACACAAACACACGCACGCACATGCACACACAAGACAATGAACAGAAATAACATGGTTATAGCACATTTAAGAGATTCAGCATATGTAGGCTGTATGTGAAGATAGAAGTGTAGATTCTGAATGTATTTATTTGTATATGTAGTTATTATTACAGTATAGGTGCCTAACTACTGTGATGTACGAGAGACATGAGTTTCAGAAAAATGTTATTAAACAAACAGTGTAACACTGATCAGACATGAAATCTGAACATAATGTGAAAAACTATGTAACAAAAGTGAAACCAGAGCTACAGAAAAGATAAACCTACAGTTTGTTTCATTGTACTGAACATAATGTTATAGTAGTGATTATACTGTATTTCACGTCTGTCATATTGGGTTTTTGATTGCATCTATCTAACTACCTTTACTTTTTGGCAGTGTGAAGTTTACTCAAACCATGTTATTCATGTAATATCTTTTTTTCATTACAAAATCATAATTTGCACAAAAAATCTGAAACAAATAAGCTACAAGATGTTGCATAACCAATATAAAATTAAACTGTCCAATGCAAAGTAAACAGAACTTAAAAGGGCCCACATATTAGCCAAGGAAATAGACATGTGCCAACCAGTTAAGTGATGGGCGAACCCATTTCACTAGTGTTAATTTGAGAAGGTGTCAGAACCTTTGCTTTAGGCCCATTGTGGTTATAAATCATGTTTAAAACCTGGAATGGATCTGTTTATGTCTTTTGATAGCAGTCACATAAACTGTGATTACTGCCAAAAAGGAAATTCAATGAAAGGTCAAAATTTGTTTTCCTGTTTGCTTTTGGTTTCTCTATCTAGAACTAATTGTTAACAGAAACAGAATGACTAACAGTTTTTAAACTTTTATCAAAATTAATTTATCATCACACTGAAAAATCTTGACAGTTTTAAATTAAACAGCACATCGCTGATTTGGTGAAAATTCCCTATGAATTTGCAATTGACCTTCAAAAAGGTCTGAATTACATAAAGGTAAGACCAACTTTAACAAGTTATATTTCCAGTATGTATTCTTAAACAAATTCATTTAAAGTTGCATTAAAATGTACTAATAAGGCCAGCCATACGTGAAGTACTGAGTACACGATGTATGGTACAGTGATAGAAAGTTCTACCAGTGAAACTTAAAATAACAATTTTAGTAGAATCTGTAGCTTTAAAACATGGATCATGGATGATTAAGGATGTGTTAACATAAAAAAACCTTTCAGTGAATTACAGTTCAAAGTGGATTTGGACACCAGATTGTGTTACAGTTTGCTGTTGGTTAATCAGAAACCTGGTATGATTTTCCCTGGTTTGATCAATGTGATTTGATTGACATTAATAAATCCTAAAACCATGCTACTGCCAGATCAAAATCATATTGTCAAAGCACTACAGTTACAGTACAGTCAAAACAAAAAGGGATATAGTTTTTGTTAGTGTTTAGATCAGAAAAAGAAAGTATTATCCACAGAGGATGACACGTTTACTGTTACCTTGCATAATGTGGTACTTCTGAGACATACAACATACAGTACAGCACACTATCAATGGAAGCTACTGGTGTTCCTGCTTATTTAAACTACAAATCTGTCCAAAGAGGCACTGGTAACAGTAGCAACAAATCACTACTGATGTAAAAATATGTATATGTAAGATGTACAAATAGCTTGTGCTTTCTGCTTTACTCTCTGCTGCTGGTACATGTGCTGTACACCTGCAAGGCTCTCGGTTTCATGGCATTGTTCTGTAATACACCAAGGAGACGAGCCTGACAGCATTTCTTTATTCATGGCATTCAACATGTCAGTGAAGCAGGATCGATGCTGAATGCTAGCTATTTAATACAGTGCCTGTTATAGGGAGAGAGAATTATGCATTGTGAAATGTGTCATCTATCTGCACTTAAAAAGATGCAGTGCTATGATGATGAAGCTTCTCTTTTTAAGTGAGGAATTAAAATGAGGCAAAAGGTGCTTGGTTACAGAAAAGTGGTGAAGAGTAATAGTGGTTTATTGGGGATCATCAGGGCCTAAAGGTCAAAAGGATCAAGTACCACTCCCACGGTCAGAGAAAGGTGATACTCTACCTGTATTTTGGTGTCCGTCTTCCACTGCCCCTCCTTCGGGATGAATTTGGAACGATAAGAGAGTAAGGACAATAATGCACCTGAACCCACAGACCCGGGAAACTGCCAGTCACAACTGTACCACCAGTACTCATTTCATAGAGTATTTACACTGATTCAACTTACTGTCAGGCACCTACAAAATACCTATAAGACATACAGTTCACTTAAGTTAAACAGGCAGACACTTGAATGAATTTGTTTAAAACCCCTCTAATAACAAGAACTGTTACAAACACTAGCACACAGATTTTCAGCACATAAGATAATTATGTGACAAAAACCTTTTCAAGGGTGCATTGCTGGGCAACACTGACCAAAACAAATGACTTCAGTACTCCTGAAGCAACTGCAGAAAACTCTTAATGGACATGGTTATATATATATAAAAAAGAAAAGATTAACAAACTATATAATGGCCATACCTTTCTTCTCTTTCTTCTCCTCTTCCTCTGTGCTGGCCCCAAGCAGGGTGAAGATGATCCCGGTCTGAGAGTTGACACCGACGGCAGTCACCACCATGCGGCCTGACCCCTCCATCACATGGGTCCCTGGAGAAGGGGCAGTACAGAGAATATTAAATTACATTTAGGCTAGAAATATGTTCATTGAACATATGCACTTTGTGTTCCAGCACTAACTGTGTGTATTTGTGTTGAATGAAAGACTCTGGCAAACTAAAACAGCACCATACCATATACAACACAGACTTTATATTGAGCTTAAACAACTGTTTTCTTCTCCTAAAAACAAAACTATCTTTTATTTAAAAATGTTGATTGTTAATTTCACTCTTTGGGCAATTTTCCCTTGAATCTTTTTGTACAGTATGAAGCAGCTACACTTCCTCACTTTGCCTTAAAAACTGAAAGTCAGCACTTTAACCTTAGTCACTGTGATATTTTACATCCAAAGTGCTAGAGCGAGAGAGCGAGAGAGAGCCAAAATCAGTAAAAAACTGTGTCAGTGTGCAAACGCTGTATTTGCAGGCCACACTAAACTTCTGTGCATGAGCATATGTACAGTATGCACAAAGAAAATGATCAACCTTTGTGAAAGTAAGTCACTGTGAGTGAATATGAGGCTAAATAAAGGAGACAGTAAAAAAGGCATGCAGTTCATTATCCACAGGAGAAAACACCATGATGTGTGAGCACATTAACTATATTTCTGTTATCAGTGATGTTCTTCATTTCTAAGAATCCTGCAGCTGAAAATTCTGGCATCTCTGCTGCAGCATATACTAAACCGATAATGAGAAGAACTAGATTAAAAAATTGTCTGCAGGCACTCGCCAGTGCCTTCTGCATTGATATTCAAATTGTGATTAGCAACCTTTTGTTTTATGCCTGTCTGTGACTTAAAATTCATTTGATTTTATCAAAATAAATTCAATAAAAGGAGCCAAGCAGACCAAACCAAAGCCTAATAAAGAATGGTAGGCAAGCCTCAATACACAGTACAACCATTTGTCTAAAGCATTTAAGTTGACTGTCAGCTGAAATGATTATAAAAACCCATGGTAATCAAGTACTGTACCTTAAGGGCAATAAGAATTTTATAATTCTGTACGTAGTTTAAAGGCAGTGAATGGAAATAAAAGCTTGTAGCATTAGGCTAGTAGGTGAACCAAATCAACCCACTTTATTCCTATTTATGTTCAATTCTGGTGCAGGATGATAAATTTGCACCAGCCACTCGATGAAAAATGCTAGAGAGCTAAGTATAGACATGTCTGAGAGATTAACTCCAAAATACTTTCTATTTTGTAAAGCTGGAGATACAAAATTTAATTAACATTATTGCTAAGTGTGATCAATATATGTATATTATTCTGTAGTTGAGGGGAATCAAAAAATTTACTAACTTCAAACTAGAAGAGGGAAAACACATCATATAGTAGGTGAAGTCCTCAATCTCAAAGTCAAGTCCCCGCCTCTGCGTTTTGTCCCTTTCTCCTTTACACCAACATCACATGCAGGAAAACTCAACTGTGACAGACAGGATACTACCATCCATCAAGAGAGAACACACTAGTCGCCAGCGTACCAGACAACAGCATGGGGTCCTTGTCTGCAGCCTTCCTGACATGATCGGACTCTCCAGTGAGAGATGACTCATCAATCTTCAAGTCATTGCCGGAAGCAGATCACCTGCAACACATGACAAGAGATTTATTGACATTTCTAGAAGTTGCCTTACACAACACAATGTTGCTCATTGCATGAGCCTCTCTGCAGCTAATTAATTGTTGAACTGTAGCTTAAATATATTTAAGTGCTTAAGGTGGACTTCATAACTTTAATCCCCTTCTGGAAATGAGGTGGAAGTCTATTTTCACCTACTGAGCCATGAAAATGGCTTTACACAGAACAATCAAGAAGCAGGTTGACGCAGTCAGTGGGCATGTTTAGAAAGTTTAGTCAGTTTTGGTTAGTAATCATGTTTCAGAACTGACTACAGTTGTAGGGAAGATTACAGATGCTTCAGTGACAATTTTATAAAAGATGTGAGTTAAATTTGTCTCTGTTTTGAGGAATATATGTGAGTCTTAAAACACAGTCAGGTGCCCAAATAAAAAAGTAATGATGCTGTAATCATTCCTCCTGATTATATTGAACATTAAGTACATTAAGTGAAGGAGGCCAAAATCTACAATGCTCTCTCTGTGCAAAAATGTATTCAAAAAATTTCCTTAGATTTATGAGGCTTTATCAGTCTGAGTTGGTCTAATCAAGAGGATGCCTTCCTACAGTTTTTCTTAATATAGAATTCCCTTGTTTTGTTGCTATGTCTCCACAGCAGATCAACAAGCAACACTGGAAACACTACCTGGTTTCAATGTTGACATAGGCACAGGGCTAATACAGACTTTAACAATTGTGAATCTACCTTTAAAAGCTCATATCTAAGCCACTTACTTCAAGTTAAAACTTTGAATGGACTGTGTTTCACAGCTCTATGGTCTTTGAATTTATACCATGAAGATATTGCCCCTTTGAGCTTACTCCCTTTACTGTATGTCATAGAGTGAGTCAAAGTTAACACACAGAGTTTCACAATCTCCACACACCTACCGTATTTGATCTGTGCAATATCCCCCACCACTATGTCAGCCACAGGCAGCTGTATGACCTGGCTACCGCGGACCACCTGAAACTTCTGCTCTTGCTCGATTCGGTTCTGCAGCCCACGGAACTGCTTCTCCTTCGACCAGTCATTGAAGGCTGTAACCACCACCACACACACCACAGACAATAGGATGGCTGCACCCTCGATCCAGCCAGCATCCGCCTCACCCTCATCCTCTACCCCACCTGCCGCCGCGCCACAGGCTGCAGTTTGGTAACAGTGACAGGAAGGAGAAGAAGACAATTGAATCGGTCATGCATTTGTAAGCACTCTGTGGATACTAAAGTATTTTGTTGACACAAACCCAATACTAAGTCACAGGTAAACAGTAGAGGCTGATTATTAATGTTGATTATGAACTGTAACACTGTAATCTAAGCTCACACACTAGGGACTAAAAATCTTTGGACAAAGACAGCTGTGACTGTGTGTGCAATATGTGTGAACATATATGGTCTAATTAAGTGGATACATCATTAATTTGCTCTACAGTACTTCATATAAAGGCCCTGTGATCTATTGCTGTGCATCAACAGACTGGGGTATATTTGAGAATGAAAGAAAAGACCTAATCCCAGTTCTCCTCTTGCTGCACTATGTAATGCTGCTGAAGTGACTGTGCTCCACATGCCTGGCTAGCTGACTTCAAAAGTTCCCCGTTGGGTGATTTGCTTTGGACTATAAAATACTTGTGGCTCACAAGAGAACTGGTGCAGACCCCATTTTATAAGCAGTGCATATGCAGGGTTTCGTTTAACCAAGAGCTAGATTCCAAGAAGCAATCTGGAACTTTGGAACAAACATCCTTGATCTGTTGAGATTACCAGTACTAGTGCACTCAAATGTGTATTCATGGAGGTTTGTAGATTTAAATAAACATTCAAATTTATGGATTTATTTAAATTATTAAATGTTGTTCTTTGTTATTTATTTGTTTATCACATTGTCCTATGAAGATGAGTCATTTTATGTCATACCACATTTTTTCAGTTAATCATGTTTGTTCAAAGAAAGGAGCTCCTCAATTTGACAAGCGACAGCTCAGTTTAAGATTCAAAATTTGTCTACCCCCTTAAAGGGTAAGGTCGGTCATTTTCTATATTAACAGTATTTTCAACACTCCCCATACAGAGACTAAAACCAACAATGAATTGCCTCTACTCATGATTAATGTCTGAAAGTCTTATTTGTCTGTGCCATCGACCTCCACTGATGTTCGAAAGAGATTAAAAACACATTAGGGAAACAAAGGCTCCTAAAGTCCATATCTTTTTATGGCATCTGATATAATCAAGAGTCAACGGCACCTGTATGATCTCTGGATATTCTTAACACCAAGAGCAGCGGTTGTTGATTTTACTATGTAGCAAAAAAAAAACAGTGCAAAGGTTCCAAAAAGGTTGTTCATCAAGAACTGTCAAAACATTATTTATCTAAAACCAAATGATTACTAATTCTTTCTTTTACTGGAAGAACCAAAAAACAATTAGACACAATACAATAGCCCAGCAGATTTTGATTCAAACAACTGTCCTGCGTGGACACTGCAGCGTGCCAACAGTAGCACACACAGTGAGTACAGTAGCTGTCCATGGTTCTGATTGTACAGCTCTTAGTATTCAGCCACGTAAATGTAAACCAGTGTCTAAAATGTTCCTCACACATATTCATGTAGATATTTGTAGCTGTTCATGCTGCTCAAGTGCCAACAAAACATCTGACAAAGCACCAACAAGCCATACAAGTTTCATATATAAATGAGATTTAAGTCATCCCACCACCTACTGTTTATAGACCTTTAAGTGTTTTTTTGACCTATTGATAAACAGTATCCAGTACATAAATGTTTTTAAAAGTTTCATTTGGGGGGAGGGGCTTTAAATATTTTTCTGCAGCATAAAGTTAAAACTATTTGCTATATTATAGTTATTGCATATACTTTATGATGAAAATCTAGTCAATCAATATTTTTGATATGTTTGGCCAACTGGGTAAATCATTTATTTAGTCTCTGAATCATAACAAAATAAATTAACTCCAGTCAATATTTTCATCTTTCTCTGATAATTCTACTTCCATAAGTTTTATAAACCCCTTAAATTGATGACTGGTCTCTTTGGCAGGATAGCTGAATTCCATTACTGAGATAATGCTGGGAGTGATGACTGATGTTGCTGACTCAGCGCCCCGTTATGGTCTCTGTCTTCATTTCCTGTTTCACAGCTCACAGGGCTGATGTATGGGCACTGGGAGCTCAAGGTTATTTCTCTATTCAACACTTCATTAACTTTCCTGGTACCTTCCATGCACACATTTGGCACATTCATAATGTGCATGCATGCACACATGAACACAAAATTATCTCTGTGCTTGAAGACATTTCTTGACCTCTTGAGGCAGGTTACAAAAGAGCGGGACCTGCCCCACCAATGTGCCAGTGGTATTATAGTATTGTGTCCTCTGTAACAGTGGAGAGAACTGTGTGTTTCTGGTTTTGGCTGAAAACAAATGACAGAGAGAAAATTTGGACAGAAGTCGCATCACACAAGCTGCCTCACTTACATGCTCCGCTGCTCTCGCCGGGAGGGTGGTAGAAGGAGAGGCCCAGGGAGATCAAGGCAGCAATCTCCAGGATGATGAGGGTAACATCCTGCAGGGCCTCCCATACCAGCTGCAGGAAGGTTTTTGGCTTCTTTGGAGGTATCAGGTTTTTCCCAAATATTTCTTTTCTCTTGTCAAGGTCAGGTTGGGCCCCTGCGAGACCTGGGAGAGGAAGACACACAGAGAAGGAAAACAATTAGAGATGTATTCATAGAACAGGACATCACTGTGCAAGATGTTCTTGCTGATGTACAGCACAGCAATAACTTTTATATTGTACTTTATATGTTAATAGTTAACATAACGATAACAAATAGGGAATATCATTTATATCCCCACAGTTCTTATAACAGCTTTAATGTAAAAAGTGATCCAACACCAGCATTGTAATCTATAATATTTTCATGCTTTCTTTTTCATTTCTGCTTTTCTTTTGCTCTCTTTCTCACTCTCACAACACACACAGACCATCTGTAATTACCACTTTGAGTCATGGTGGGCCACAGCTCTGCATTCTGCTCAAGAGACGAGGGCCCTGTGTTTTGACCTCACCCACCCACCTCATACACAATAAACTACTTACTATACATACATACTTCTGCTCTTTCATCTGAAGAACTTCATACTGGCTCAAGGCACAATTTACTTTTAGAATAAGGGCCATACAATTATTTTTACACACCACAAACAACAAAAGGTCAAATACAAAACACATGCAGTAGTTTGGCAAGAGCAGTAGTTCAACTCTGTAATGCACTACGTATTAGCATGCTTTTTTGCATGTCATTGTAATTTTTATTTTATTTTTAATAGTTATTTTTTTATCTTTTCAATATAGGCATAATTAGGCATGAGTCTGTTCTTGATTATCCTTTATATGAACCTTACCTAACAAACCTTAAAACTGAGCCCATCTTAAATTACATACTGTTTTTATATCTGGGTTCAGTCTGTATGGTTATTGTTGAATCAAATTTCAAAGGGATAAAGTTACAATATCATTCAACAGAAAAGTACTGTGATTGATTTTATAGGTTTTTTAAAATCTGCATTCCAGCCTTACATAATAGACCATAAAAATCAATACATTTTGTCTACACTATTATACTTCAAATTATAATATAAATATTTATATTGTATAATTATGGCAAGCCGTTCAGGAAATAAATGGACTAAAAATATTGATTGAAACTTGTATATATTGATTGAAAAGCTGAATATATTGATTGAAACTTGAGAATATGGATTGAAAAGCTGGATATATTGAATGAAACTTGAGAATATATATCGTATTTTCCGGACTATAAGTCGCACTGGACTATACGTCGCACTTTTTGGGGGAAATATATTTCATAAAATCAGAGACCAAGAACATACATTTCATCTTGAAAGGCAAGTTATCTTAATAACAATAAAATGGAGAACAACAGGCTGAATATGCGTCTGTTAACATAACGTGAATAGGCGGTATGTTAACGTAACATATTAACAGTTGTCCGTGCTCTGATAGAGAGGCGGTTGCGTTGCATGAAGCGGTAACACCAAGAAGGTCCTCCCACAAAGTCATTTATATTCATTATTTTCACTAGTCCCTCACAAGTTTCTCGTTCACTCCAAACTTTCTTTCTGCTGCTCGATTACCGTTTTCGGCTGCATATTTCACTACTTGCAGCTTGTAATCTGCAGAATATGATTTTCTTTTTGGGGGCATTTGTGGTCAGTCTTTCTCAGTTGTCTTTATAAGTTGATGTTTACATTTTCAGTGGTACAGTAGTGATAGGCGCGTAGATACTGGCACACAA
>NW_018127881.1:688472-694594 GCF_001952655.1 Monopterus albus
TGATGGGTGGGGTTTATGGTATTATCTTGGGTGCTGCACGCATTTGCCAGTGTGTTAATTATTTCTTCGTTATTTAGGATGGCAGCCACTAAATTTATTGCTGACTGGCTCATTGTCAACTTCACAGTAGACTGAGCAAATGAAAAACACCCAGTTAAAACACAAGATGGCGCATGCGTTGATGACATGAAGTTTCATTTTATATATATATATTCAGACTTTCATTATATATATTCTCAAGTTTCAATCAATATATTCAGATTTTCAGATTTTCATTATATATATTCAGACTTTTATTATATATATTCTCAGGTTTCATTCAATATATCCCTTTATTTCCTGAATGGCTTGCCATATATAATAAATCACATTTATGACACATTTAAAGCTATGATAAGAGTCTACATCACTGGTGTGTCAAAAACTGCTGTGAACTGTAAACTATGTCTATGTCAAACCTCCACCAAACTATGGAGGTACAGAAGCAACTACCTTCAGTGCAAATTTATGATCCGTATCTTCACCTAAAATTATTTATAAATGATTTCTATCCAGCTGTAATGTAATTCAGTTATCTGGCTGCTGAGCGCACACACAAGCAGAGTGTGTATTCACTGTCTCTCTCTGCCTCTGTGTCTCTCCCTCTCCTTCACAACCACAGACCTTACCACAGCATTATGTCATGCATGGTGCGTCACTGGGTCTCCCAGGAGCGGCCCTGGATTGCATCAGATAGCATCGCTACTGCATGACACTGTTTCAGATGTGAATGCATAAGATTGTGAGGTGACTTAATTAACATCTGCAGAAAATAACTAAAGCTCCATCTGCATGTGACTCCAGAGAAGAAAGAACAAAGAAGCATGATGACAGACCTGTGTGGAAAAGCAAATGTTTAAATACTGCAAAGAAAGAAAGAAAAAGAAAGAAGAGAACTGTTTCACTTGCTTGAAAAAGAGAGGGAGAAGGAGAGGACAAAAGGAGAACTGACACAGAACAGTTCCCAGTTTCTACATAGGAGAATGCCCTGGTTACTAATAAATCAGCCTATAAATAGCTTCATTATTCATTCTCTTTTAATTGTCTATGTGAAAGGACCTTGCATGCTCTCCCACTGATCTCCACAGCACCTTGCCTCACAACACACTCAAACATGTCTGTGTGTGAGCATGTGTATGCGTATGGGTCTCTGAGTCGTGACCGCCTTTTCACGTGCTTTGTGTGTGTGGGTGTGTGTGTAGCGAAGCATGCCTTGAGGTCACTTGCACTATGACAGGGCAAAACTAGAGCTCATATAACCAGGGTTTAGCCATTTCCAGTTAGTTAGATACACAAACACGCACATATGCAGGCAAACAAATACATAAGCACAGATGCACATATTTATATATCTACAGATTCAGCTTGTGTAGAATCTGAGTTCTATCACTTTAGCTTGGTGTGCATTGAATATTTCACTCATTTACTCATATTTCTACTTAATACTGCATAATTTTTTTTTCTATTCTGGTACAAAATGTGCTAGTTATAACATGCAAATGCTTACTTGTGAATAAGGGCAGCAATCATTTCTCATTAAAATACTTAGAGTATGCAGTAGGTATCTTAGCTATTTCTGCTATGTTATACTGTGGGTACTACTGTCTGAGATGGTAAAATAGATAAGAATGACACGCAACCTTATTAAATATTTTAACTGTGTTCTCCCTTGACATGCCCTTGACATGTGATCAATGTTGTAATCAATCTCCCTAACCGTTAAATACTTATTGCTTCTTGAAAAATCCTCTGCTACATTGTCATTCCTTCTTGGATCGCTGATGGCAATGCTGCTTACTGCAAAAGACTGATTTGCCAGATTATGAAATATTGCAGTCTAAATAATGTCAGCCCACCTAACTACTCTGGCAGTTGATTTTGAGGAGGCAGTGAGAGAGCAGGAAAATGTGACAATAGAGAGATGAGTCACAACACTCAGAAAGGATTAAGGCTGATTGCAAAGTAGATTTGGAGCTAGAGTTCATCACCAAGTGCTGAAATCTGAACAGAAAATAAAATTCTACCAAACTACTGTATATACACTACAAGTACATGATCAGTCAATAGGAATAGGTTTTTTTAAAAACTGATATAATGAGTAATCTATTTCATGTAAGCACATTAAAATTGTTCAAATCAAAGTTCAAACCTTTTGCAAGTCTTTTGCAAAAGAAAATTTGAGTCCAGCTATGAAAACTGAGACAAGGGAAACACTAACATACTGTACCAATGTTATTCTGATGCACCATCATTATGTGAGATTGCAGTGGATTTCTGTATTGTCAGCTAATTAACTTAAAACAGTGAGCATCCTGGTGATTCAGCAGATTATGGAAAAAGCCACTCACTGTACCAACAATGCATCCGGTGTTTTAATCTTACTTATGAATTTGGGTGCATGCCATTAAATTACTCTCCCATGTTTTCAGTCACTTTCCACTGAATAGTTGTTAATTAAGCAGGCATTCTTCATAATAAACCACATTTGGCCATACTTGACTGGGTGCATTAGGGGGCTACTGTTACCATTTTTAATGCCCATGAGAAAACCTTTGAGTATGGTATTAATTATGAAAATTACTGCACCATAAATTCAATATTGGTTTTTTTTTTAGCTCCCTGGGTCCAGGGCCAGGAAAAACCATCTCTGTTTGTTAACAGACAAAGAGCCTCTGTACATTGTTTAATAAACCTGAAGTTTGGCATAGCCACAGCACTACACTAATGTAATTATAATAAGATACCATATCATTAAAAATACAATAATATATATAATATGCATATAAAATATGGCTGGTAATTTCCTAATAACTCATAAACTGACTTTATAGACTACAGACATAACTCTAAAGATTATATCACCGTAAGTTGTGGAGTTTATGCACTGATTTGTCAAATGCAGCAGGATGCATGAATCAAATCCTCTTTGACAGATGGTACCTACCTAACATACTGTTTCAAAATAGACAAGACAGGGACATGCAAAAAGGGGAATTAAACTTTGTGCTATCCTTTCTGCATGAAAGCAAATGGTATTTTTTCAGTCACAGGGAGCATGATGGCATATTTTAACAGTTGGCCCTTTTTTGTCAGTGGCTAAAAATAGATCTCCATGGAAACACTATGCATCCCACTCGTTCACTGGATATACCGGCAACTCTGAACCTTGAAGAATGTGTGAATATGTAAGTAAGCATGTTTTATGTCCAAGAGCATGCAGGCGTGTATATGTGTGCATACAGGTGTGTTCAAACCAAGAGAACACGGTAAAGACCTGATGACCTTCAAATGACCTTGCAAATTAGGCATGTCATAGTAGAGCAGCAAACAAAGTATTAAAAAATGTGTTAAAAATCTTTACATGATTAATTAAAATAATGTGTCTTGTTGGGTATTAGCTATACATATATATACAGTATATGTATATGAAGAAAACCAATCAAATGTCTCCCCATTAGATTTTACAACTTCTTGCTCATCTGTCTCAAAATTTTTACCTTCACAATGCTGCATGCCAGAGTTCACAACAACTCACCTTTGCAACAGGCTTCTACAATGATGGTGATAATAATCACCACCATCACTATCACAACAACAATATATTGATGCTTTTTTCTGCAGCAAATCAGTAGCTCAGCTTTCACCATTTTAAAGAGAGACAGGGGAGATTGAAGAGGAAGGAGAGTGCTGAAGTGTGACTCACAGAGCACAAGAGAGTGAGAAAAAGAGAGAGGGACAGAGAATGAGAGTAGGCTGGATGTAGAGTAACTATGAATAATAACCCATCAGTGGCTAAAAGGTGGATAATTATCAAGCTCTTATTAGAAGATGGAGTGATGAAGAAATGTGTCACAGTGTCCTTGAGAATGACCTTTATAATCATGACACAGTTTTATATATATATAAAAAATGAGAGGTTTGTTAGTGTGCATACAAAGGCAGAATAGAGTAGAAATGGCCTCAAAAGGCAGATGTTCTTAAAGATGACCTAAAAAAAATGTTGCATGTTACAGTATGTCTGACTAAATTGCATAGATGGGAGGATGGAGCAAAAGGAAGGTGAAAAGATTCAGATAGGAAGATGCATAAAAATACAAAACAGATAAAAAGGATGGTGGTGGGTTTCTGTGTGTTATGCTGGAAAAGATGGAAGATGTTACAGAATTACGTATATTACTATTGCCATGCTAGTTGAGGTGAAGATGGTATTAGATGCAATTACAGTGTTCTTACTCTAGCTCAAAGTCTTTGTGTAGCTTCCTGTACTTTTGCCATTCTTGGTACTTTATGTACTGTAAGTATGCTGTGAGTTGCTGGAAATCAGAGTCAGATTCCTTGAATCTTTAAAAATACTTGGCCAATCATGCTGACTGTGATTCTCTTCCTTGGAATATATGTGCACAAAGAGTGTTGCAAATGGCTCATAGTTTATAGACAATGTTTAATACATACTTAAAATTCTGTTTCCATTTTCCACAATAGACAAACCTCCAAAGGGTTTAGGAAATGGATAAAAAACAAAGTACAACAACTTAAATTCTAAGAGAGCATAGCAAAAATAATGTGGAGGGTTTAGTCACACCTGAGAGGGAGACAGAAGTAGGTTACTTACAGTAAACTACAAAAACATTGGTAAGACACTAAACAGTGTTTTTACTTTAAGACTAAAGTGGGGAATATAACTAAATTAAATCAATTGTTCATTAGTCATTAGCCACACAGCAGGTCCACCCACTGTTAAATGAAGACTCACTTTAAAAAATAAAGCCCTTTTACTCACTTAAACACGATAGGGCTGGATGTTTTTGAGGAAACATCAGGGGACTGATGCTAGTGTAGGATTTAAAACAGCAGGAAAGTGGTGTCTCTACTTTGAAAAACTGTTTTGTCTTAGTTTTGCCTTGTTTGGAGTTGTCCTAGCTTTACAGATTGGCATCATTGCTCAGCTTACAATGTGGTTTCATGTGCACTGATTCTCAGTACACTCCATACCCTTTCAAGAATTGAGAACACCAGAGGGCACGGCAGGAGGTAAGCTCTCTTTGTGAGGATGAGTTGATGTGACATGTCTTCAGTGTAGCAGCACACAGGCAATCTCACACTTTTAGATACAGACCATTGAGCAGACACATCCTCACAGGCCAAACATGCAAACAGACATACTATACTGTATGTCAACAAACAAGTGAGAAAGTACATTCTCTGATTTGATGGCGAGTCACAGGGTCACATGAAACTGAATACACACTCAAGCACACAAATGCACACATACATAGCTTAGTCATTCATTCCCTACAGACAGATATTCATTCCCTACAAGCTAATGTACTGGAAAGTGAAACAGCAATTCCTGACACCATGCCTTTCACATCATAGCGTAGTGTCTGTAAGTGAATTGTATATATATATTTTTATGTGTGTGGGTCTTAAGACACCATTCCACAAGCGGTTACAGTATGTTTCTGCTTGTGTGGACCAAATAATATGTCAGTCTAATAGGGCAGCTGTCCTATCCTACAATTAAGAGAAACAAACTCTGGAAACAGAATCACTAGGTGCTTTTGGACCAAACAGTTCTAGGCACTTGGTTCTTGTGACTACCCCACTGGGGCACTGCCCCCTGAACTACATACCTTCACAGGCTTTTTATTGTTTGCATTGGCACTGCCAGTAGAAACGCAGAAGTGACATAACTAAGCCGGCTGACTGTTAGCGATTAGCCAACAAGCTCACAATGGTCAATACATACTGATGCTACACTACCATTAAGTAATTTCTTTGTACAGTATGCTGCTAATGTTAATCATATAAGATGCCACTAGCCCTCTGCAGAGGCTTCTGTTGGCAGACTGCAGCTCCTCATGCCTCTGGTGATGGCTAGGGATTGCTATGTTTACACAGCTAACATTTTAAAACTAGAATTACCACTCTGCAGTTGTATGCCTCCACCAACCAGTCATATTTACAGGTATGGGACAAAGGTGGGGTCGTTGACCTTGACCTTTGACCACCAAAATCTGATTAGTTCATTTTTGAGTCCAAGTGGACACTTGTTCCAGATTCAAAAAAATCCCTTAAGGCAT
>NW_018127881.1:694634-703861 GCF_001952655.1 Monopterus albus
TGAGATCACAGCGACCTTTGAACTTTAATCACCATAATCTAATCAATCTATCTGTGCATCCAAGGGGACATTTGTGCCAAATTTTAAGAAATTCCCTAAAGGTGTCCCTGACATGTGGCATTCACAAGAATTGTACAGAGGGCTGGCCGGACAGGCAACCCGAAAACATAATGCTTCCATCCATGGCTCTCGCCGGCGTGGAGGCATAACAAAGGCAATTAGCGGTGCTGCAGTGACTGTACAGTTTGTCACTTATGGTTCCTGTTGTGTTTGAGAGTACCTGCCCTGAAGTAGGAGCTAAAAAAGTCACTCAGAATGGTGTTCTAAGAATTATTATCATTCTTGGTTCCTGGGGTAAGGACAAACAAAAAAGGGGGAGTACTTTGTCTAACAGTTCTAAGAACTGAAAAAGTTCTTCTGGTTCAAAAGCACGTAATGGCAGATATTTAGATCATGTCTATCAGACAGCAGAGAGCTTACAGGAGCTCTTATAATGGTTGCTGCTTTTAAAGGATAAATATTTCAGGAATTCAGGAAATGCAGTTACAGTACAGTATGCGCTTTCTTAGCAAGAGTTTGTTGAGAAGATTGAAAAACTTTTTGCATGGTAAACACATTCACCAGCTATTTAGCTTAGCTTAGCATGAAGAGGCTAATTCAACACTAATTAATAACATATATATCTCAATGTACAAATACCGCAGAAGAGGGTAGGTTATGTGGTTATTGGTAAGGACCAGATTTCATGCAACTAGTGGGGACTCCAGGAAGTGACTGGTCCCAGCCAAGATAGAGTATGGCACATAGCCCCCAGTAAAATGACAACACCATTTGAAATGCAGCCGGTAAATAGTTTTTGTTCCCAAGATGTTAACACAACATAAATTGTGTTTCTTTAAGACAAAGCTAGGCTAGCAGGTTCTACCTTTTTTTTAGTCCTTGTGCTGAACTACACTAACCAGCTGCCAGCTCCATGTTTGATTTTGACAACACTGCAAGCTGACCACTTAAATACCCTTTGGTTTTGGTGTTATAGAACTTGTTAAGACAAAGACATCACTGCGTGTGAATATATTCTTTAGTGCTACATTTTTATCAAATGGCAGAGCAGATTTAAATGGTTACCAAACAAACCAAATTAAATGTATGCTGAAGTGCTGAAAAAAAACCCCGCAATTGTGTGTGAATGCATGTGTGTGGGTCTGTGGCAGCTGTACAAGTGGGTGAGTTTTGCTGTCAGGCACTGTGCTCTATAACTCTGACTCATGTGAGAGATGGCAGAGTGGAGTGAGAGGACACAGCTCGCAGCTCTCTTTCTCTCTTACACAAACACACAAACACACACCATTTATTCCAAAGAATAAGTGATTAGTACTTAGTATTCCTACTTTGCAGAATATATTGGCATAAATGTCATGACGAAACTTATACAGTGACAACTGAATGAAGATAGAACAAAATCTTCAGGTCTAAAAGACTGATTAATGCATCACACCTTGATTTTAAAGCCCTTATGCTTTGACTCAAAGTACACGGGCTCTGTTTCTATGACAATACTTCTTGCAGTTTGTTTCCATTTTAAAATGCTGTGCAAAATTGTGCAATGTTATGTAAGGCCTCTATAATTACAAAACAACAACAAACCCATAGAAGTGGCTGGCTATGCTGTTCATATCACACGATGTGTATACCCAAAGGTTTAATTTACACCTCATAGAAATCATTTTTGGAGATCTGGAAACTAGCTCATCAAGAGCAGCACAGAGGGATAAAACACAAACAAGCTGACAGTGACTGATGTTCATATGATCATTTCTTAAATTCATTAAAAAATAATTATTGTGTGAATATTCTGTGCATGGGTGAAGTCCAGTTTATATCATAGATCTGTGGGTCTGCAAGTTCCCATGTGACTATATTAAAAGAAACATTTGTACATTAGGCCTATATGATTAATTGTATCACAAGTATGACTCTATGCAGTCTCATTATGTGGCAACAGTTCTCATACTGGAATTGGTCTGTGTTTCTCCACCTAGGGACCAGGGCATCAAAGTAAATAAATCTGTTGCGTGAAAGACATCCCTGTTACCTGACCAATCAAACATCCACAGTGGAAGCCTTTAGAGGCCTACAGAAGCGGTGACTGACCACAAGTTCATCTAAGACAATAAGTTATGTAATGCAAAAATATTTTGTATTAAAAAATTGTGTTCCTAAAATTCTTAAATTGGTATCTCAATTCTAGATGGAAAAAAAACTGTCATTCAAATTTTGACTAGTATTGTGTTGTTCTAGTGTGCATGCATGTGTGAAAACAAATATGCTTAATCTGACTGAAAACCAATGGAGAAAAAGGAGTCTCTCCCTAAATTCATCTGTCATTTAGTGTATTTGCTCCACTATCTGAGCCTCAAACACTAATGTTAGCGGGCCTGGCTGACCCAAGATGTTGACACAACATTAATGAGACATCTGTTTATGGTCTGTCTGTGTGTGGAGAGGTGTGTGTGTGTGTGTGTGTGTTTGTGGGGCTGGGGGGATGGAAGAGAAAGTGATAGGGAGAATGTGCAAGCGTGTTAAGACACAACTGCTTGGTGATAAGGAGAAAGTACAGAAGTGGAATGGGATCAGTAACTTTATCCTGTAATTCCAGATTGTTCAACCATTAATTCAATCAGTCTAGCTTCCATTCTTCATTTTATCTGTTATTCGGTTAACTGTCAAGTAAACATTAATTCAGGCAATTCCTAGATCTGAATTTTAAAATCAGTCTTTTTATTTATTGTTCTTATGTATTGATTCAATGTCACTGAAATCCCCCTTATAAACACTGCAATAAATAACTTTAACAACCCAGCTCCTCTTGTTTACATCTGTCTGACGTTCACTTTCTTTTTTGCACACACACCTGTTGTTACTCCTCTCATGTGCAACCAGGTTGTCATTGCAGTTATACAGGAGCTGCTGTATGCATGACTGCAGCCATTTGAGAAGATTTTGACAGCTTTAATAATGGCAAAGAGCTTATAAAGTACTGCAGAATTCCCATTTATAAACAATACAGTCTGAACCAGTAGCTTGTTTTATAAAATTCCCCAGTTAACTAAGGAGAGAGTAGTGGTTTTCTATTATGCTACATTGCAAAAATCTAAATTTAAAAAATGCGACTTAAAATTATCCACAGTGCATGCCCACTCAGGCACATCAACTTCTTCCAGCCTCCTTGTGAGTGAAAGGGAGAGCATCCAGGGACAAGTGACAGAAAGGCAGAGTGACAGTGGGCTATCTGCTGTCTCCCATCTGGGTGTCTGTCTCTGGTTTCGCCCAGGGGCTCAGATAAGCTTCGGACACAATAGGGACAGCCATTAAAATTCAAACTACCAAAGAGAGTCATGAAATAGTCATGACAGGTAAGGGAAATCTACACACTCTAATGTGCCCCTTATTGTCTGTCTGCTCAGAACTGTAGGAAAGACACACAAATGCCAATTGAATTTAATATTTACTAATAATCATAGTACTAAATTTGTATTACTTGATATAATTATTCAACATATTTGTACATTGATATCTAATATATTTCAATGGATTAAAGCATATAAGAATATTTTTAATCATTCAACACCTTCTTGCAATAGCAGTTTGCAAACACTAATACTGTATGGACGTCACACTGGAGAGTAGAAAGAATACTGATCTTTGCTTGTGCTATACTGTAGTGTTTTGATTGAACTGTAATGTGACTGAGACCATGAAACCTCATCCAAAAAGGTCCCATCTGGTGTAGAAATGAATGCATCTCCCTTAATATTTCTGACATAAACCAGATATACTTATTGTATTCAACAAAACAGATTTTTCTGCATCACTGATCTAAGACGTATCATTTCACATTGGCAGGGATATATTTTATGTACAGCAAAGGCAGGCTGCAAAACTACTGCTACGTGTAATAGCAGAATATTGATTAGAGACTACAAGACTGAGAAAGTGGCTGGCGTTAATTGTTTCATGTAAATAGAGTGGTTAGCCCGTCATAAGTTCCCAGAAGTCAATGTGATGTCATTTTTATAATGTTTCGGTGCAGAGTCAACTACTAATGGTATGAAAAGCAGTTAAAATATGAGCTCGTAAGACCAGCTACAACAGTAAAATGTAATACTTCTACTTTGATACCATAAGCACATATAGCTGGTATACCTGATATACAGTATTACTACCTGTGGTGGAAAGTAACTATATGCATTTACTCAAGTACTGTACTTAAGTACAATTTTGAGGTATCTTTACAGTACTTTACTTGAGTATTTAAATTTTGTGCTACTTCATACTTTGACTTCACTACATTTTAGGGGCAATTATTGTATTTTTACTCCACTACATTTATTTTATAACTTTAGTTACTAGTTGCTTTTCAGAACCAAATTAATAAAAAAATTTCAGTATTACTTTATTTATCCTGCTTGTTTTCCAACTATCCTTGCCTGACCTGCTGCTGATTACTTGGCTCAGGTGTGTTCAGCCAGTCAGAAGCTGGAAGATACCAGTTCACTTTATCTTTCCTCACTCCACTTGCATCTAAGATGGTATCTTCCAGCTTCTGACTGGCTGAACACACCTGAGCCAGGTAATCAGCAGCAGGTCAGACAGGGATAGTTGGGAAAACAAGCAGGGCTAAATAGCACTGTCACAAGAGAAGGGGCAGAGCAGTACACTGTAGAAGTGGAAATGATGTGTTTGCATATTAGGGGTGTTTGAACTTGGTGCTTTGATCCTGTGCCCTTGGGTAAGTGTGACTATCTCTGCAGCAGTATGCCTATCCCCACAAGCCAGACAAAACAGGCTTAGTTTCTGCATTCTTTATGCCAATGGGCAAAGCATAGAAGGATAAACTTATAGGTTCAGAGAAGATACAATTATAAGTTAACCCAAGTTGGTATCCATGTTTCTGTTACTCTTTTCTGCCGCTGCTGGGATGTTATGGATTATTCTCCTCTGCAGTGTGAGTGAACTCAAAGTTGAGAGACTTATGCTCTGTGCCCTTGAGCAAGGCAGAGCTGGATCTGGTCCAAGACTGTATTAGTCCATTTGCCCTTGAGAAAGAAACGGTGCCCGTCTGTGTTGGCAGCAGTGATACCACCCTTGATCTGCCCCACAGCGGGAGAAGAGAGAGGAGAGAGGTTAACTCAGGAACAGAGCTGACAGAGAGAGAAACAACCTGGTTATATCCCAGGAGTTTGCATATCAGGCTGTCAACTCACTATCCACGCTCGTGGCTTCCAACAGCCCATTCAGACTGAAGACATTTCAGAGGACAAGAGGAGGATGTAGATATATGACAGCAACCAGGGACAGAGAAGCATTTGGAGATGTCTGTATATTCACTTTTTCAAACTGATCTTCGAATAATGAAAGAAAAAAGATTACATTTTAAAGCCTTGACAAGAATGCTTCAAAGCAAGAACAGTGCTCTGTCAATCAGTGCCACGTCATTTGGAAACAATGACTATAATAACAAAATTAGATCACAATAGAGTTAGACCACATTTGAAATGCCGCACATGTCACAATGATCTGTAATCTGAAAGGAAGTGATGTGAGATAATAATTGAAATATTTTACATAGAATAACAGCATGTTAAATAATGCAGAAAACTTAAATTTCAAGTATAGCTTAAAGGTTATTGCAATTCTTCAAATCTTAAAATGCAGTTGGGGGATTTTTTTTATTATTAGTTTCTCAAGGAAATATGTTGTTTTCTCAGCCCCAAATTTCTTTACAGAACGTTTCATACCCAGAATGTACTAAACATACCAGCATTTATTTTTTTTAAGTTTCATCCTCTCTACTGCAAACAGTACCAATCTGTGCACTATAGTATAAACTCACACAACCAGTCATACTGTATCTTTTGATTCAATTCATTTGTATTTATATAATGCCAAATCAGCAAAAGTCATTTCAGGACATTTTATAAAGTAAGGTCTAGACTTTATATTATTATTATTATTACAACATGCCAACAGACTCTGTGTCCATGTACTAGTCTGTCTTCCCTCTGACAAGCTGAGATTTAATAGAAAAAAGAAAAAAACAACAACTTTGTTTTCACTGATGTCTTTTAAAGCAAGGTAGAAAATCAGAATTACCACCTCACAGTTGTATGCCTTCGCCAACTTCGTAGCTTTGCCCTTTGACTACCAAAATCTAATCAGGTCATCCTTGACTCCAAGTAGATGTTTACACCATATCTGAAAAACATTTTCTCAAGCAGTTCCCGAGATATCACATCCACAAGAACATGACAGGCGGATGTACTGTACGTACAAATGGACACAGAGACTTGGATTTTGTTAAAGGTTGTTGTGAACTCATGTCCATCCCATTATTGTGAATGAGCAATGCCAGTGCTGAGGCATAAAAAATGCACCTAATGTGCTGCACAAAATATTAGAGACATATTCCTGATACAACTGCAGCTTTCATCATTGCAAATTGTCCTTGTTTTTCATTATACCTGGTATATTTGTCATAATGAAAATCAATATGGCACAGTATACTGGCTTTTCATCTGATAGGCCCCACTATTGATGAGAAGAGGTGCAGTTTTGTGTAGCTGCACATTCAAGGCCAATTTTTCAAACAAGCATTAGGTTTTATTCTAGACTCAAGATGAGTTTCATTGGACATCTAATTGATATATACATTTTTTTTTAGTGTTAGACATTATTCTACCTCTGTCTGGGAAACTGGTCCACAGTGTGTTTATATTAAGCCCAAGCATTTGAGAAGTGATTGTACTTCACAACATGTCCTAGCACCTGCTCATCTTTTTTGCAGTATGATGCATTAAACATTGGCTCATTTATGCAATAAGGCAAAAAAAAAAAAAAAATTCATAGGCTATCACTATGAACACAGTTTTATTAAGTCATTATGTTGTAAGTTTTTTAGTGGCAAGATGGCAAATGTTACTACAGTTATTGATTTTTAATTAAAAAGGCTATTTGTTCTGATGTCTTTTTACTGATTTACTGGTTGACAAAGAGCATGAAACATTTTGTAATCATTAATAAAAATCTATATATTGCATATAGAGTGCTAATGAAGAGTGACTAACCTCTGTGTCACCATACTGCTCAAGTCTACTGTACTACAAGGTCACTGCTGCCCCACTGCAGAAGAGCACCTGTGTGAGTAGTTGTGTGTATTTGTGTGTGACTGCTTACAATGTGCTTTTGCTCCCTCACAGAGCAAAAATGGCTGTGTATCATTTATAATCTGTCCTCTGAGAGCTCTCTCTCTGTTCTTCTTCACTGGCCCCTATTTCATTCTTTCTCTCTCTCTGTCTAACTCTTCTATGCCTTTTACAGAGTCACTAGGGGAAGGGAGGAGAGGGGAGGGCAGAGAGGAGAGGTGTAGAGGAGGAGAAGAAGAGTTGCAGAGCAGGAAAAACTGTCCTTATTAAAGAGGCGGCAGCTCCATGTGAGAGATCCCTTGTGGGACTGAGATTAAATAGACTGCGTCAAAGGGGAACATGCTTGTGGTGCTACGACTGGAGGATGCAATTAGTATGATCATGAGGGAGGGAGGGTGGAAACGAAAGAGAGCATGGAGGACAGGTGGGAAAAGGGACAAACAGATGAGACGAATGGAAGATAAAGAAGAACAGGTTTAAGCATGGAAGAGGAGAATGTAATGAAGTGCAGAAGAGGGGAGAAGAAAACAAGAGACAATGGGTATAAATGAAGGGACATATGAAAGAAAGGAAAAGAAATGGGAGAGTGGAAGAGGTGTCTTCAAAAACAACTCTGCAGTCACAAAGAAGAAAGACTGAAAGAAAGGAGAAGATAGAGAGAAAATGGAAACAGGCAGATGACAGATGAGTGGGGAAAACAGTCTCCTGAGTTATGTGCCAAAGTCATAAGGGCCTTGTCATGGGAACAGAACATAACAAGTGAGATACTGAATGTAGGAGGAATGAAAAGAGTAACAGTCGCTCAGCAATGTCTTGATATTACAGAGAGAAACTACAATGCTACAGATGATACCGGAGGGACCACTTGTAAGAGGAGCCAATATTAGGTAACATCAGAAGTGAGAAAAAGGATAAATAATTACAGTAAAGAATTGTTTATTAGTTTATTAATTTTTTTTTTATACATCTAACTCTTGGCATCCGCATACAAACACATAAATCACCTGGGAGGAAAAATATGTTATCATTCCCCTATTTCTTCTTATTTTCTTTTCTTTCACCTTTTACACCTCAAATTTATTCTCTTTTATTTCTGTCTACATTTTACACCCACCACACAAATGATTACCTCTGTGTCATTGACATCAAGGGAATGTCAAGAAAAATGGATAAAAAGATACAAATCTTGGTTTAATCATCAATAAGTGGATATAGTATGTGTCGGTGGGGAGGGATTTGGAGATCGGTGTTGGCGTGTGTGTGTGGTTTTGAATCACATTCTGATAAACAAGCCATGTTTTCTTCAGGCGCTCTGTTTGATGTCTGGCCACCACTCACTACAGGCATTACTGCCACAAAAAATCAATGCAGGGGCATTCCCATTAGGGATCTACTAGAAACACAGCTGTCCTCAATCAACTGACAATCACCTGCATTTCTGCAAGGCGTTTTTCTCCTTGTCAAAACCTAATGTGAGGCAGCTCAAAATGTATCTTTCTTTCATTAAAAAACAAATGAATATCAAACAAAGTCAATGTCTACATTTATTTCATAACTTTTTTCCAGTACTTTAGGTACAAACACAAGTTTAAATGTACCATGCTTTAGAAATTCTGTGCTACTTTTATAGTGCTATTAAAATATTACCAACTCAGTTAAAGAAGTGAGAGTAGAAGAGAGAGATTATGAAGGTTATAGATGTAGAACAGGTCTATGTAGGCTACACTGTACACTGGCCCACTGGGACACCAAGGACCAACCAAGCACACCAAAATAGAAATGGGAGCAGAGGAGAGAGAGAGAAAGGAGGAGAGATAAGGTGTGGTAAGACAGAGTAATAGGAAGGAGAGTGAGAGAGAAAGGACAGGTGGATCGGTTGATGAAGAGAAGGTCTGGAGGGGACAGGAAGGACAGGTAGGGTGATAGAAAGGTATGTAAGAAGGCAGAAAATCTAAGGGTGAAATGTCTGGCTGCAGATATTTGGCGGATTAGTCTGAAAGTTTTTTGCCATTTTCCTTTTCCAGG
>NW_018127881.1:703920-707289 GCF_001952655.1 Monopterus albus
GGAAATATAGTTATTTGTTTTGTTGCTGAGAGTTTAATGAAAAGATCAATGTCACTTTCATATCTATATGATATGTAGCTGGACCCACTAGCAAATTACCTTAGCTTAGCATTAAATCTGGAAACGGGAGCAACCAGTGAGGTTCCATTCAAAGCTAACAAAATCTGCCTAGCAGCACATCTAATGCTCACTAAATTACAAGTTACTGTATATTAACCCTTTCATTTATTAACCCATAACCCATTTTATAGGGGCTTATGTGCTGGACCATTTCTTGGCAGGGAGCAGTTCCTGGGAAACCAGTGGAGACTTGCATCAGAATCTGGTTTGGATGCCATTAAAAACTGCTTATATCACATGAGGTTGGGGGAAGGTGATGCTGAGGGAGATTTGTAGGTGGTGGAGGTGGAGGCTGCATGGTTGTGTAGTGGGAGTCAAATCAGGGATCTGGGAGCAAAGGCGAAGGAAACTGCTGAGTTTTATTCTTGAATTCTTAGATTCTTTAACTTGTGCATTGTATTTAGCACTATCTCCCTCAGTGTCACGTCATACTGTTGTACACCTCTGCAGACAGTGAAGTGGGAGTTATGAAATATTTGACTGTGGCAGTTACGATTGAATGTAAAATTCCCAGAACTGATACTCCTCTGAAACAAATGAATTTAATCCAGCCTCTAGTGATGCACATTTAAATGCCACTGCATTTAAATGTTATTTGCAATTTGCAGTCATGTCCAATTTGCCTGAAACACTCACTACTGTAGTTTTATCAGGTGAACAGATTCGTTGTATATCCATGAGTATCCATATTTACTTCTCCTTTCCCACCTTTACCCTACCTTCCTCACAGCATCACACACTATCAATGCCCTGAACACCTCTTCATCCTCCTAACTCTCAAAGAACGTGTACACCCTAAGCACTCTTACAATTCCCTTCTCCATCCCCAGAAGGGGTCTACTGCTGCAGCTCTCTACTGCCTCTTGAGAAAATAGCTGCACTGTGAGCACCCACTGACTGCTTTTTCTTCTCGCAAGAAACAGGTCATACCCCTGCCAGCACTTCTTGAAACCTTAGCTATATGTCCCAACTGGCCCCTGAATGACAAATGTCATTCATCTCCTGACTGCCTGAGGGTAACACTAGCTGCTTCACATAGGTAACTACATCCTGGGTGCAGGTATACAGTACAAGAAAGCAGGCTACTGAGAAAACTGAAGGATAAGTACTAGAGAATCCAGGCATGTTACACACTTAGATGTACTACAGCTTTGAGTTAACAAAAGGAAAGTGAGTTCCCGTTTTCATGTTTTAAACTGCAGTTACATCACACTCCTCCCATGGGTTTACGAAAATGTACATTGGGATCATTAAACCTTTAAAACATTGATCATATGTTGTGCTGTTTTCTTAATAACCACAACATGGATGATGTGCAATGTGTATGGGAGATACTGTAATTGTCTTTTGCATAAATGAAAAGACTACTGCCGCTCATGACCTGTTAGTATCATGCAAAATTACTAGTACGAGCAACAGTATGTGAGGTTAATAGGTCAGCCATGCTCAGGGCTTCTTAGCATCAACAGCAAGCAATGCAGCTTACTTTCAAGGATAATTGCCATGATCATAATTCTGTGGAGCAACTCGCTAGACCCAGGGGGACAACACAGCAATATATAATGGGATCACTATTACAAATAGCATTAGAAACTACCACTCAGTTTGTAGTTAGAGAATGGCCTGACGAGAAATAAAATAATTTTTTAGAACAAGTAATAATTACTGTATAACCAGAGACGAGAGGAGGGCAGCGTCGCGCTGATTAGCAGTAGGGCAAGATCTTACCCAAAACAGAGGGGCTTGTTAAATGGATTTAGCCACTGAAAATGTTATCCAAACAGAGTACAGCACAAGATACACAATGCATTCTTTTAAATCCATTAAAAGCCACATTCAAAAACAATTTAAGGCACATACAAATTTAAGACTGTAGTGTTATGAACAATGAAATGCACACATTTTTTTGTTTAATCTTTTTGCTTTTATGAGTACTGCTTTACTCATTAAACATATAAACAATTGAGAACTATAATATTACATTGCCTTAATAAATAATGATGTTAGTATGGAAGTCTTAAATTGAAATACTGAACTGCACAGGCAGAGTTTAAAATTGTTAAAATGAAATTACATCATACAATTATGTTCCAGCCAGTGAAAGAAAAACTGAGATATATGTTTCTTTTGCATAAAGTGTATACTGTACTTTGCCCTCAGTGACAGTGATCATATTCTGGACAGCCCTAGTGAAATGTTAGGTTCAGTTTACTAAAAATAAAAAACATGTTAATAATTACAATATTCCTGTTTCTATTTGAGAAGTTTAATTGCTTTAATTACCATTTTATTGCAAGTCTGCAGGCTGTTATCCTGTGTTAGTGTTGAGCGCACTGATAAAATATGAATGGAAATATAAAATGAATACTGTGTCTGTTATCATAATTTTATTGCTAGTTGAATTTTAGTTTCATTTCAGAATTTTCCTAACACAGCAGGCATTGTTTCACTCTGATGTTGCAAATCATGTGATGAGCACAGGATCCCCTCATCATCAGTGCTTTTATTTTGCTCTTTATTCAGTTCTGTGACCGGAAAGATTCTCTGAATTTATCTTGTTTACTCTGCAATTGTTTTGCTGCAGGTATTACCACTCGCTGATCTAGAAGTGGTCCTATTGGATGAGAGCACCAGGAAACACAATCTTCTGGGACTATCAGCCTATAAGGTTACAGGTTACCTTTGATGTCACAGGGTAAGACTACATGAATACTGATTGATGATCCCAACGTCAAGGGAGGTGGATGATTAAATATTGAATACACAGATGTAACCAGCTCATTTTTGTATGCTCGCTGCAGTGCTGATTTGCTGTTATTCTAACTGATGAAGCAACAAAAATTCCTCCTTTAATGCAATATGCAGACAGAGTATAAGTTGTGGCAGTTCATAAAGGTGCAACAGTAATGCTTAAATAGCTGTGATACACAATGCATATGAAAATAATTCTGTGATCACATGCTATGGTATACTGCATTTCTTACACCCTTTTAAAAACTGAAAATCACATTTTATTTTTACAATTAACCTGAACCCATTAGGATAAAAAAACTAGGTTATCAGTAAAAGTAGCCATTTGGTATTTGGACTGAAAAAAAGAAATATTTGCAGCACCTATTAAACAGGAAAGAAATACATAGAAAACAGGTACAGAGTTGGTTTTGCTTTCTCATTCCACTCATGCCCAGTCCATATTTTCCATAGCACATTCCACATGGTCACAACCTCTCCTGTGTTGCCCCACAGACC
>NW_018127881.1:707394-728350 GCF_001952655.1 Monopterus albus
GGTGGGGGCGAAGGGGGGTGGGGGGTTGATGTGAGGAGTGAAGGGCTGCTAAACTGTTTAGGGAGATTTCTATGCATACTAAACAGGTCCAATCATAGCTGTCTGAAACAAACAGGACTCTCTCCGTTTGCTGTTATGATGCCGTGCTTACACATTTCTCCAGGTGCTGACAAGGTTTCCTTGTATCCGTGCTTTTACCACTGATTTTTATATCAAATAAAGTGCGGGTACAAGTAAATAATGATCAGTATCAAACAGTAAATCTCCATTCAATCTTCTGATCAGGTCAATATACAATTAATACACACCTGTGCACACACATACACATACACACCAACAAACATACACTGATAAGCACGGGGACTCACCTTCTGTGGGTGAGGTTTTCAGTCGTTTGCACAGACCCTCTACGCCCCCGTAGTCCTCCTGGAGCTTGACCACTGCCTCTGTACCACGCAGCTCCATCAACGAGCGCAGATCCATGAGCGAGCAGCCGAAGCCTGCTGCATGGCTGCCCTCGTTTCTTTGGTTCTTGGCATAAAAATCGCTGTTAGACATGTCCCCCATGATGTCAGCGAGTCAAGTCAGTTAGATTAGTGTTTGTTATTGCTTATAGATCAATCAAAAATCTTGTACAACAGAAAGATGAGCTCAGACTCATCCAAAAAATCCCAAAAAGGTGTGAAGCAGGCAACAACAACCATAAATGGGGGGGTCCCACTTGTGGGTAAAATAGGCAAATACAGAGGTTAAAAAGGGGGAGGGGGGATGCAAGGGTATAAATCGATGAGCAGTGCTGTTTCAGGAGAGATGGTCAGATACCAGCAGACAAAAAACCATCAAAGAGAAGAACAGAAGAAGAGGAGAAAGAGCAGCCAAGAACAAGGAGAGGAGGGGATGACGAAACACAAGTGGGGAGCATCCAGGTGAGCGCTGGACAGCCCCAGTGGTCAGGTCCTGAGAAGGGCAATGATGGTGGTTACAAGTCCTCTTGGTCTCAGGTTCACCACGGCTGCAGTCCAGACCCGCTCCATGTGTGGCTTCCCATTGCTGCTGTTCTGCTGTTACCTCCGCTGCCTCTCTGTCTCTACATGTTGGTCTTCCCCCTCACTGCTACAGAGAGGGAGAGAGAAAGAGAGGGAGAGGGAGAGTGTTGAATTCAAGAGATGAATTCAAAGAGGACAGAATGGGAGGGAGGAGGAGAGAGAGACAGAGAGAGAGAGCACAAAGATGAACGTTGTGTTCTCAGGGCAGGGGTGAATGCAGCAGTAGATGGTGCACGGCTGAAGGACAGCCTCTCCTAACTGCTGCAGTAACTGTGGCTCTGATGTCTATATAAACTGCTGCTGCTGCTGCTGTTGCTGCTAACCTCATTCTGAGGACAACCCGACTGACAGAGAGAAAGAGAGAGAGCAAGGGAGGGGGGAGAGAATAAGAAAGAGGGAGAGGGTGGAGAGAAGAGGATGCTCCTTTCTGGTGCAGAGCAGAGAGGAGGTGTGCGCGGGTGGAAGGCTGGGGCTGCTCTGACGACAAAGCAGAGAGGCAGCACGTAACGCTGCGTTGTCACAGGGAGGATGGGCTGAGCTGTGGAGCTACTGCTGCTGTCTCACCACTAGTTCTCTCTCATTATACAGTAAGTGACCTCTCCTATGCAGCCGCTCTATAGTGATACATTCCTCTCTGCCTGGTGACTTTTAATGCCTTGTATTAATAATATCAGTCCATGTCTCCATCCCTCTCCCCTTAGGACCACACTCAGGTCAGAGAAGAGACTTCTGTAGCATTAATGAGTTTACTGGATTAAGGTAACACAAAGTGTGTAACCAGTTTACATCAACTGCCCAAATGTATTGGTGTTGAGTGAGTGTTTTTCAGTTTCTTTATTTTATTTTATAGACAAGTCCCATGAAAAGACTGGAACTAAATGTTGGTTTGTCTGCCTACCAACTTCTGTGGCACTCAAGTCCATTTGTGTCTACTGAAGACGAAAATATTTAAGAACAGATCACATATACAGTGTCATTCAAAAATGGTTAGGTCATTTCTTAAAACCACTGAGCACTCTAGTTATTAGAAACATACTCAGACAGTGATGATTTAATAGACATTTGGTCCTCTAGTGACTATTTATAGCATCAGGACACTCAATAAACATCAGCATCCAGGTTCATTGTAATGATAAGTAATATGTCAGTTGTGTCTTTTGGACGACATTGGAGGTCAGAACAATAAGTAACACAAACAATAGCAGCTCACAGAATCAACTCATTATTACTTTCAGTCTTTCCAACAAATTTGTTAATAAAAGGGGGAAAATAGCACACTATCCTCTGTACATACAATCTACTGACCTCCACACAAACACATATTACAATAATGCACAAAGCACTATTGATCCGTCATCAGTGATTTACATGAGTAGCTCCATTTTAAATCAATGATGTCACTGACCCAGCATGTCACACACTGATCACCTCCTCGATAGATGAACCTCAATGAGATACTGTATCGTCAGTATCATTATCGAAAGTAAACCTTTGACTTCAGTTAAAATCAGACAAAAAGCAAAGCCATCAGCAACTACTACAATGATAACACGGCTGTCACGTGATTCAAAGTACAAATTTATAAAATGATGGACTTGGTCAGTCTTTTAAGGTCATTAGGGTTTTAGTGCACAGTCTGGCCTTGAGGGGCTCCTTTTTTATGTCACACATCACACTCCTTTTCAGTATATAAAGCCTGCTTTATAGACAAAAAGTTATCAACTCCAAACAATATATACATATGCATGCAATTGTTATATGTATAGGTACAGTAAATCAAAAGTGAAACCAGCCAAGAGCAAGCAGCTAGAAATGGTAGCTGCTTGTAGCCGCTAAGTGGTTATGTCGAGCTAAAACATGTGCCTTGTGACTGCTGCTGTGAGTGCTAGTGCACTATGTAGCTTTCCACATGTTCAAACAAGAGAACAAATAATGGAACTAACTAGTCATCTTTTCGAAGTTGTTTCGCCTTGTATGTAGCAAAAACGACCAATCGTAGCATGGCCAGGTAACAGGAATGTGAATACATTATTCACGCCTCTCAAGAGTAGAAGCCGTTTCGTTGCACAACCATTCCCAGAACTTAAGAGACTCCTTGACACAAGAACAGGCCAGACAAGTCAGGGTAGCATGTTACAAGATCCTGTTTGTCTGCCCATGTGTTGACTGTCTGGAAGTAGCAACAGGAATTAACAAAAAGTTCACTTAGCAGCAAATAAAATGCTGAGGTAGCAAGCACACTCAGATTCTTAGTACAGATGGCCACACTGACACAGTCATGAAAATGCTCAGTCACTAATACCAAGTGTGATGAAACACATGGGACTGGTACCAGACGCAACTGTGTGCTTGGGAACAGCGGGGCAGCAACCTTGTCACAGCAGGCTAGTGAGAAACCCTGCCAACATGTGAGTACACATCTGTAACTCCACAGGAACCAGTCCTGTCTGTTAATGAGCGCCGGCCCTGGAGTGGCAAAGTTAGACAGGATCCGCGGTCTCACCTGGACAGGGATGACCTACAGTAACAAAACTGCTAAACATTTCTATAAAGCAGATTAAGGAGAGCATGTCCAACTAAGGCAAATGTTCCGTCTTTTCTCACCTACAGATGAACATAGCAATGACACATTAAACTGAAAAACAGCATATATGTATTTCAGCTTAATTGGGTTTTGGATGATTTATTCATTTCTTAAACAAAAAAGGACAGCATGGGCAAGACTACATTTTTTGTTTTTTTTTCCTCCAACCTTTTATGCTGCCCCCTCCTTCGCCTACTGATCAGGTCCAGTCAATGTTGGCGGTACTCTCTGCATGCCAATGCAGACATCTGTGCCGGCCAGATCCTTCAAAATCATCAAATAAAAGCAAACAAATGCTCTCCCAGGAAATTATATGTGTGTCTGTGTGTGTACAGTATCTGTGTGTCTGAACTGTTAATCAAGTGACTGGCTGAGAAATGAAACTACATCACACAGATAACTCTCTTTTGAACCTACACGAGAGAGACACTGCCACCATCACTCACTCCCAGTGTTCTTGTACTTCAGAGTAATGTGTGTGTTGTAGCCTGCTGGCTTGTCTTTTGCACTCAGATTACTGAGAAAACCAGAGTACTCCGAGAACACCCGCACAGGTATGGGGAGAACATGCAAACTCCACACAAAAAAGCCCTCAATGGCCTTTAGGGTTCACACCCAGAACCTTTGTGCTATTAGGCAACTGGTGCTGACCACTGCAATACTGCGCCTCCCCTGTCTTCTACCAATTATAAAGTGAGATACTTAAAGGCTTACATTAATTTAAAACAACTTTATCAGGAACATCAACTGTATAAAATTTGAACAACATGACAGCACCCAGAGGTGAAGCCACCATGACTTGATTGCCCTCCGGTGGCTGGCTGCAGTATAGGTCATAAATCCCGCCTCCTCCATGTTAATGGATGGGACACGAGCCAAACTAAAAACTCAAAGTAAAACTCAGCAAAATTTTTCCCAGAGGTCACCTCTGTGGTTTTTGGTGGATTTTATCAGACTGATGTGTACAAGTGGTAAATGTTCTTAGTTTGTTCTAATAAGTTGTGATGTGAATATATAAAAAGGGATGTATGTATTTCAGTTGACGGCTATGATTGGGCTCTGATGCTGTCACCACTTCTGGTCTCTACTGGGCAGAATCTGGTCACAAAAAAGCAAGATTGTAGCTGCCATATTCACTCATTTGGGGCTGTGTATTTCCAGCTTCATATTATCATGTTAGTGATGTAAGTGACCGGTGGTGGTGGTGGTGTTATATTCTGCTAGCATGTAGTTATCTACCTTTAAATTATGATGACATGCAGGAATGGGAGAAATTGAGATGTGGGAGTGGAGTGAGGAGACAAGAGAGGAGAAGGGGAGAGAGGAAAGATGTAGCTGGCAAAAGTTACAGAATTACAGAATAAAGATGGGAAGGTGTAGTCCAAGGGTAAGATAGAGGTGCAATGTACTGCTAATACCCGAGTAACCTTAAAGCAAACAATGCTCTACTTTCTATAGAATGCATGCACACCTCCTGTTTATTTGTCTAGCTTCTTTCCTACTTGCCAGTTTGCATAAATTGTTGCTAAGTCCCCCATGGCTTGTCAGTGAATAATGAGTAACATATGAACAAAAACACTTAAGAAGAAAGATTTTGCAATATTCAACACCTTTTTACCTAAATTGTGAGAACACTTGATTGGATACCATATGGGATCCACAATCAAATGTGAAGCGCTACAGTCAGATTCGACAAGCAATATACCATGCAATGTCTGATCTATGATGAAGTACAGAAAAACCACTAACAGATATTGTATACTTTTGCTAATGAAACACGAGTGCCACATCACCAAACATTAATTGTCTGTACAGCCTTGTTTTCTGAATACAACTTAAGGTTACTTTTTTGTTTGTCTTAATATATTTAACCATCTGTTAGCATCTTTGTCAGAGTTTCAAGTTATTGCTATTTTTCATTTAAATGGCAAATAAAAAAAAAAAAAGAACTGATCAACCTAGCTTTATTATTCTTTTATCGTGTTATTGCAGTACATACAGTACTGGTAAAAACAGAAATATAACTTCACATTCATCTAATGTATTACAAAATCATTTTTCTCCAACCTTATCAATACTTCCCAATGATATTTGAGGCTTTAAAGAACTGAAGATATGATATTAGGGCATCCAACACTAAGTAAGCATCACTTCTGAGAAAGTTTAGCTGAGCAAAAAGTCAAGCACCTTTACGTAACTGTGATAGTAAAACATTCTGCACTGTACTTTTGAATTTTTGTCTATATTGTGCCTAATGATTTACTTACTTGCTGGGTCTCTCTGTTATGCTCTACAATCTCAAAAAATGTGTTTTAATGATAAAATTGTGTTCTAGAATAATTGCTGCTTTCCCTTCTATGAATGGTTTCTGGTCTGACAAGCAAAGGGTGGTTTGCCGTCCTCCACAGTGAAGCCATGTGCATTCTCTATGTGTCTATCTCAAAATGTCCTTGAGCACAAGTCGGGCAGAGCTGAAGTATAAGCTGTGCCACCAGCACCACCAGCAGGTGTAGAGCTCCCCCTGCCTGTGACAAAAAAATTGTGTAGCGCACTTCAACTATGACAGAGCTGCTCTGCATACCTGCACGTGTACAAACATCACATTATATTTTCAGATCGCCATTTAAAAACATGTTCAAAAGCAGCAATAACTTGTTTTGTTTTTTTTTGGCAAACTGTATTTTCATGTTTTGACATTTTGAGATAGACACATAGAGAATGCACATGGCTTCACTGTGGAGGACGGCAAACCACCCTTTGCTTGTCAGACCAGAAACCATTCATAGAAGGGAAAGCAGCAATTATTCTGGGAGGAACATCTCATGGGATTTGATCGATACAATACCACCAGAAAGGTGCAGCCACAGAAAGGGACTAAATGACCACCTCACTGCCACGGCCTCAAAAATGAAAATTCGAAACTTAACAAAGGTAGAATTTGCTGAAGGGCTATTGGATTGGACTGCATTGCATTTCAAATGTACTGTATGTGATGTCCCTCTCAATATCCTGAAGGAAGGGAGTTGCTGATTAACTGAGTGGCTCTTGCTCTCAGTTTTAAAGACTTGGTAGATGATTTAATGACAGCATGAATGAGCAGTGCACATGCTGAGGGAATCCCCTAATACATACTGTACATGTACAAGCACACATTAGAAAGCATCTGCACCACCATACTGCACTGCATATCCAAGTGCACACACACAACCAGAGAGAGAAAGACATGTTAACTGACCCTCTTTCTGTGGCAAACTGTTATATAACAACCACAAGGAGAGCCTCCTTTCAGCCACCATCAGTGCTCTGTAACTGGCTTGAAAGCAGCTGTCATGCTACCAAAGCACAGCAAACAGAGTCTGACTAAGAAAAAGGTTATTTCGGAAACCAATGTAGGAGCTTGAAAAGGACTGCAGCTCCAACTCCTATCAGACGGAAGAGATGCTAAACTGAAAAGGAAAAAAGAACAGAGATAAGTCAGAGAAAGGAAGAGAGAAAGAGAGGCACATTCAAAAATATACTTCCATATACTGTTTATGTGTACTACGTTATGTCTGCTTATGGATGGTGAGGGGCTTTTGAAGAAAAGCAGTTGGCCAGACAACTCCAATAGCTAAAGGGGTTGTTGTGAGTCACTGCAGAGTGAGAGTGTGAAGCTAGAAAGCGAGAGCTGGTGATGATATGCTTTGAATGTAAGATGACTGTCTTAGAGGATAGTGGATGACACATTGAGTGATATAAGCTTTTGGTCCAAAATGAAAAGCCCTAATGGACCCCGTTATTCACATCTATGAAAAAAATCCCCTCCTAAAGAGGAATGAGTAGTGTTAACCAGTGTCACAGAGTCCTTCCTCTCCTCATGATGTCCACCTTCTTTATTTTGCTATTCTGCTTCTGCAGGGCAAACACCATTTTTGGCTAGTATACAGATGTCACCTTGATCCATGCTTATGTAGTATATATAACTGCTCAGTGTCACGCCCTCTCTTCTTTGAATGGAACAACATTTCATTATCATTGCCACATTCTTTGATGATTTGCAACAAATAACTGTCTTTTTTGCCCTGTCCTTGTTTCTGTCATGTAGAGTGCTTCAGTATTCATGGACACCTGAATACCTGGCCCTGGGTGTACTTAGTGTGCAAATGGCATTATACAACATAAGCAACATTATGAGAATGTGGAGGGAGACAGAGATGAAATGTATGATTCTGCTAGGGGCAGCGGTGCAGATGCACATTGCCCGCTATAATCAAATCAGTAGTGGCATTTTATTGTATGGTATATTGAAATGTAACAAGCAAATGTAGCATGAAAAATGTCTATTAATTATTACTGAAAAAGCAGCTAACCACAATATTGTTAGTACATGATAATCTAATAACAAACAGTGATAGCTTAGTGTTGCGGATGCTCTGGTGTTTTTACAGGCTGTGGCTTTGCCCCAGTAAGAGCTCATCCTGTAAATGACAATTTATAGCCCAGTTTGCCCAAAGCATGGCATCTAGCTTTCAATCACATTGTACAGGAAATCAGGGGAGTGGAGCCTTGGAGAATATATAAAGGTGGGAGTGGAGTGAAACATGTTTGATTGATTTTAATGTTTTTCTCCAAAGCTTTTCTGTCCTGTAGTTTAATTAGAAAACAATTTTCTAATCAAGAGAGACTAGTGTAGATGGCGACACAATATAGTATATAATTAACAGCAATGAGAGAAATTGAAGATTATATCAGAAACTACAAGTACAGCAAGAGTGTCTCTTTTCAGAAGGAGTTTCAATTTTTATGCTTCTCTAGGGAAAAGAAAACATCTAAGATAGCATTGTGTTCAGTTCTGGGTATTATGGTACCACCCTGCCAGGTAAAGTCTTTCCTGCAATTTCTGTAATTAGAGCCAAGACAACAAGAGCCAGCAATGACACAAACCCAAATCAAACAGCTCAGTTAAGCATCCACGAATCTGAGCCCAACACATGGCAGGTAGAGGGTTAAAACAAGCTAAATGTTTGTTCAAAGAAACCTAAGACGTGGGACATTGACTCCTCTAACAGAACACAATGCGATAGGTTATGTTTGAAAAGATATGTTTAATACGGACAAGCCACAGCTACAGTTGTCACAGCTCTGTATTCTAGCGGTCTGTCTTTCTAGTGGTTGCTTATGTTGTACTTTGCTGGGGTTTGGATTTTTGCCACTTGCTTTCACCCCCTAGATATTTTTGCTCAGCCTGGACTGTTTCCATGTTTATGACCCCTGCTTTGTATGCATTCTGCCTCTGGATCTCCCTGCTCAGCTTTGTTTGCCTGGACTCAAGTAAGTCACTGTTTCCCTGGTGTTTGCTCTTTTGTGACAATCAGCTGCTTAAGCAGTGCTCGCAGCCTACATTTGGGCCCTTTCCCTTGTTGCCTGGTGCTTTATTATACTGTACACCGTGTGACAACTGTAGGTTTTATAGCCACACTACTGACGTGGCTCTAGGGACAGGAATGGTAAGTGGTGAGTCCACCACTTAAGTCTAGACTGAGATATCTTAACAACTATTTGACGGGTTCCCAAGACGTTTGATACAGATATTAGCGATGCCCTAATGATGACTTCTAAAGAGTTTGAGGATCTCCTGTCTTTTCATTTAGTGCTGCCAGTAAGTTGGTGTTTTCACTTATCTAGTGAAATATGTATTAAACATCGATGGATTTGCACAAATATTTGTGTAACCAATTATGATTCCTGACTGACTGACAAGTTACTTTGGTGATCTGCTGATTTTTCTTCAGATTTTTCTTTGAGGTCAGAACTTTGGTTTAAGACCTGCAAAGAGAACTGCAAAACTAATGGCATTCCATTAGCCACAGACGCAGTTTGTGATTAGTCCTGGTTAGCAAAGGAATGCATACTAACGTGCTAAAATAAGACAATGAATATGGTAAACACTGCCCAAACGTTAGCATGCTGGCATTACAGTTTTGCTCAAAGCACTATTGTGCAGCCTCAGAAAGACAATATGACTGTAGATTCTTAATTACAGGTTAAATTAAACTGTTTCTCCAATGCCTGCAATGCATTAATATAATATTAAACAGCCTCTGTGAACTTTCCCTGAAAAATGTCATCAACAACAATGCCTGGTTCAGTTAAAACACTGTAGGACATAGGAATAATGTAGCAGAGTTAGCCTTTTCACTTGTGCCCTTTTGTAATGATTACAACTTTCATGCCCTTCTGTATCATAACCTTTCCCACTTGAACAAAGTAGAACCTAGAGTCAGCCTGTTTTAATCAGTCTGACCACCAGATTCACCACCTTCATAGAATAATGCGTCAAGTAAGTGGATGGCAAATGTGGCCGTGGGGATTTTATAAAATCCACACACAGTATGACACATGGTGCAGTCCACAAAAATATGGCTCACAGAGTAGTCATGGCACTGAGTTTGACACTTACTTAATATGACTTCTAGCCAGGAAAGATCCTGCAAAACATACTGAGTCATCATTTTTGAGACTGAATGCTTAAAGCTTGTGTATAATGAGGCATAGATTGTGAATTCAAACTTGAAAGTTCAGGTTTCTGGTTAAATCTCTGACAAAACTTTATACTCAAGGGTCTGACTATTCATTTGAGCATGTGCAAATTCATGTTTTTAATATTTTAACTTGGTATTCCTTAATTAATAATGCCACTAAATGTTGGACTAAGCCTGGCAAGTACAAAGTGGTGTTTGTAAAAAATTAATTTTGTTTATTTTAGCTTTGCTACATGTGGATAGTTGTGCATTGGAAAAAATTGTTATTCATAAACAGTTATCTACAATACATATTGACAAAAGAAAAGGCAAGAATATCAGCTATATTCTTATGTCTATAAATGTCACAGAAAAAGAAACTCGTACAATCATGCAGTATGTGAGAGCACTGGCACTGGCTTGAAGATTTGCATGTGTGTATTCAGGCCATTTTCAGAAACTATGCTCATGTCAACAGACATTCATTTGTCAGTGCCAGTTAAATGTTATTTGTGATCCTGTGAGTATTTACTTACTGACAAATACAGTAGGTATAATAACAATTCACATGATGGCTCAACCTGCATACATACTAATTAGCAAGAGCAATTATCTGTGTCAACCAAAACAACATCCAGTTGTTTAAAAATGAAATGAATTGGACCCCTGTCTTCTTCCATTTGTTTCCCTGCAAGCCAGGATCCTGACCTCAAATTATTCATGTGTTCCTAGATTTGTAGGCCTTTTTTTAATGGAAGCACTCTGTTGTTTTTCAGCTTGAAAAGCTGCTTAGCCTTTGTCTGCAAAACACCTGGGGATCAAAAAGCATGATGCAGCTTCTTACAGGAGTCCTTCCAGTGCAGCCAAATGGACGCGCATGATCAAATGGCATTTGAAGTAAACAGGAAGGCACTCAAATGTTTGGTCATTTCAAGGAATAAAATAGTGTATTTTTCTGAGTTTTCTAATCTCGAAGTACCAGTGCTCCAAAGGACAGACCACCCAAATAAAAGTGACTGAAAAGACTTGATGACACACTTAGTATTTCACACTTTTTAACTGGCACTGACAAATCTTTCCAGCTATCACTCACATGAATAGACACTGCATACACTTGAGGATACACTTGATGTGAGGAGCATAAGTACATGTGATCACAAGATGAAGATGGGGATCACCTCTCCATTTCCTTAATCTCATAAAAACAAGCTCTTGTGAAGCAGCTACGACACAACACAACAAACATTAAGGTGAAACATCTCTCTGTAATGTTTCTTTTCACCTGTCTCGTGCTCTCCTGGACTATTATCAGCTTGTCCCCTTTTGGATTAAATATGTTTATAACACAAAGATTTTTAATACTTTTCCAGATTCAAGTTATACACTTACATTATCTGCCATACTTTGTGTTTTAACATCAGTCATTCCAGAGTGACAGGGAGTAAATCAAGGCACTTTTTAAACATTCTTGCTTGATGCTTTGGTTTCTCTTTCTTAACATCTGTCTACTACTACTTGCATTTAAAGATTTAAAGATTCCACCTGCTTGTCTGCCTGTTCTATTGTTTTATTCTTCTACTTCAAGAGGAAAATAAACAGGAGTTCAAATGATGAAATGATGTTTTATTGTCTACATGCAGTAAAGCAAGCTAATAACTCTGCTAACAAAACCAAAAAGAAGGCTTACAAATGATTCACCATTAGCCATATTAGTCCACTAGTACACATTTATATCAGTGTCCAGACACCAGCTGCATTCAAACCACAACTGAATAAGCATATTCTTATGCAACACAGTTTGTACTGTGTATGCTGATTATGATCGTATGCATTATGAAGACTGAAAGACAGGAAAACTAGACTTTTTGTCTTTTTAGGACTCTCTTTCTAACTTCCTCACTGGAAGACAGATGGGCCCTCTTTTTGTTCCAGATGAGCCTGCAGAAATCAAGACGTAGTCACTGGTCTAAATAAATTCAACACATGCAGGTTATGTGTGTGCAAGGTGATTGAAGACAGAAAGACGATGGGAGGAACGGAAAGAAGGAAACACAGAAAAATAATTTTTGAAAGAATAAAGGAGTAACAGTAGTCCTTTGAGTTGAACATCCTCACACATTGCTTGAAGCCAATAACATCCCAAGTGCAAAAAATTGTACTACTTATCACACTATACTAAATTGAAATGCATCCCCAACAAGTGCAAACACCTGTTAAATGTATGTTTTTGGACAGCATGACAAATCCTAAGATGGACACAGTGTATCCCACCTGTATTAGTGTGGCAATGGCTACGTGATATGTCAACAGTGTGAGTCTGTGATGACATGATACATGATGTCACAACTTTTATGAGACAAAAAAAATCCAGAAAAATGCATTACAAAAAAAGTTATACATTAATTTGCATTTTGATGAATGAAATAAGTATTTGATCCCCTATCAGTCAGCAAGATCTCTGGCTCCCAGGTGTATTTTATACAGGTAACGAGCTGACATTGGGAGCCCTCTCAGCTCGTTACCTGCATAAAAGAGACCTGTCCATAGAAGCAATCAATCAATCCAGATTCCAAACTCTTTACCATGGCCAAGACCAAAGAGCTTTCCAAGGATGTCAGGGACAAGATTGTGGACCTTATATATATATACACACACACACACATAAAAATTCCCTACTCACCCCAGTTCAGGGCAGTCTTATTCCTTCCTTCAAGCTCGGGTCCTGTCCTGCGCAGTATCTTAGCTGTTGTTGGGAACTATTGGAAAATATATATATATATATGCACCTCCACAAACTACTTGGTTAGTTTTAGGAGCAACAACTTCTTGAAAAACATGTCACACACTGGAAGTGAGCCGCACTCACCTGGGAAAAGGGCCTTGTTTGAGTCAACTTGTGTCATAATTACTACACATGGAACTATAGATTGTAAAAACCTGCTGACACAAGGGACGGAAGTTTTTTTTTTTCAGAAGGTCAGGCTCTATAAATCCTTTATTTAATGTGATGTAATGCCAGTATAATATTGTCAGCAGCTGTCTGTCTTATGTCTGTGAGGGGAGAGATATGTTTTCTGACCATTGTCCTAGTTTGCCTCAGCATTTTACTCTTTTCTGCTGTTGCAGTGTTTCCTCAATTGTTTCCTTTATTGTGTGCTTTAAATGTTTATTGTGTGTTGTAAATGGCTTAATGACAGGAAGACAGTTATACATTAATAGCAGTCACAGGTGGGACGTGTGCTGACAGATGGCAAAGTTTTAGTGTCTTTATGTGTCAGGGTACAGATACCGATGAGGAGAAGACCCAGGCACATTAAGTCTGAAGCATCTTTCTGAAGGTTGAGTGTCCATTTGAAGTCATATCGATAAATCTAAATGACATATTTTCTTGTTGTGAGTTCTTATATTCCAGAAATTCCCACCACAGTCAGATTCTCAACTGATGTGTGACTAGAACACAAAGTCTTTTCTTTTGGATTAGATCAACCCAAAAAAAATGCAGAACTCAATGTGCCGTGTGACATTACACTCAAGTGCCTGCAAGTGCTTTCAACTTGACTTTCAAACCATTAGGGCTGGATATTGACACTGGTGTCTTAATTCAGTTCGATTTGGATTCCATTAATTTCAAATCAATTTGATTTGATTCATTTCACATCATGATTAATTTACATCAAATAAATATCAATGTGACATAAAGTGCTTCTCAGAGTTATGGGAAATTAAAATGTCTTTCTACATTCCGAAAGTGCACAATGCTGTTGTTTCCTTAAGTATAATATTAGTTAAAGTTCACATTATAGACTAAATTGATATTGTGAACTTATTTTCCTTGGCAAATGCAGAACTACTAAAACATGACATCTATATTTTTAGGTAAGCTACATATACAAAACAGTTGAGCAGGAGTAATAAAAAATGTCTGCACCACTAACAAGAGCGCCATCAAAATAAATACTATCTCATATAGCTACACACAGTAGCAGATGCTTCAACTCTGACATTCACTTTAATGATCAGTTTGAGCACAGACAGGTTCACTGTTCACTGATTCATCTGCACTGGCATCAGCCTGGTATCTGCAGACAACTGCTAACTAGCATTAGCTACACCACCTGTCAGGAACAGAGTGAATAAAGTAAAATTCACAGTGTTCACTTGACTTCCACGGCCTCACATAATGTTAGGTTTATTGCGCCTAATGGCCTATTTCAGTGTTAAAATGTTAAATGAGCATAAGAAAAAAGATAAATAAAATGAAATGTTATGAGTTGATATGAGTTTGCTTGTTCTTGCATGAAGCCACAGCACAAGCTGCACTCCATTCATAAAAGCCTATCTTAAAACCGGTGTCTGAATTACTTTATGTATTTTGGGCCCTGAACTGTGCACAAAATTCACCACAATCCACTTACAATTTTTACACATCATCTGACAAAAGTACAGGAAAGCAGCTCAAGAGCCATGGTAAATAACAAACAACCTACCCTGCAGAAGTCCTGATCATTCATGATGCTTTATTTGAAATAAATAAAGTCAGTCCGACCTCACTGTGCTCTGCTGTCACTTGCTGTTCAGTTACAGTAGGTATCACTTCCTCAGATAAAACTTTGACCTTGTAAAATTACAACTTCAGTCTCAAAATCAAGTTTCACAAAGACATACATTTGCTGCTACCACAGGGATGTACACTACGTCTGTGTTTGTGTTTTATGATGGTTTGATCTGAACATAGGCAGTTGTAGGTGTAGATAAAATGGGCGCTGGTTTTAACAGCCTGCGCGCTCCCACAGACCACGATCTGTTTCTGGTGGATGATCACTTTTGGTACAACGGCATAAATGCAGGGATTACAGTATATTTTTATCGTATTATTTTAAAAACACCCCTGAGACCCCCTGTGTTTTGCACAGTGGTTACAACCAATCCTAAGCTACTGCTATTCAACCAGCAAAGCACACACGGCTTTGTGCAGGAGGTCTCCTTGACTCTACATCAGGCTACTCACAAATAATAAGATGACAGATGGATTTATAATGTCTTTAGAACTCATAAATTGAATGCACATATTTGGGGTTATTAAATCATTCTTACTAAAATTATTTCCATCTCAGTTGTTTGGGGGGTTTCGGAAGACAAAGAAAATCTAGATATTTTAAAGCCAGAACACGTTTTTTTTTTTTTCTCATATTTTCTCATCTGGTTATTTTTAAACCATGGAGGCATTTCAACACTCAGCTGAATTAGGAGTAAGAACTGTATTAAGGCTGTCATCAAACTGACAGCCTTCTCCCTCTCACGTGCTTCCTATACTTACCCCTCCTTTTCTTTTCTCTCTGTTCTCTAAGAATCCTTCCACTTCTTTTTCATGATAAAATGACTGTCAAGTCTGCTTATCACTGTGTTTGTTGCTATTCTACACAGAAGTGATGATGACACAGCAAAATTTAATCCACTGCGATGTAGAGACAGTCAGTAGTACATCATGGAGACAGTCAGTACATCATTTTAAATTCTCTTTTGCTCCAAATTGCCCTTGCCATCATTTATGTGTACATTTTCTCATAAAGTTCTCATCACCTGTGTGTTTTACATACTTCAGAAGGATCAAATTAAGAGAGAGTGAAAAAGGGACAGAAAGAAGACTGACACTGGTTCTGAGCTGTATGGTTGTCTTGGTGCACTGGACATGATGGTTGAGGTCACACATTCATCCCCAGCCCCATCAGTTTACACTCAGTTACAGTGACAGACTAACAGTTTGGCCGATAGAATGAAAGAATGACTGAACAACTGAGGTGACTGAATGAATCCATGAATAACTGAACGACTTGGTAGCTAACTAAATGGCTGACTGGTTGTTTGATTGCCTTGACTGACTAGCTGTTCTGCCGTTTCTCTCTTTTTGGTGCACAAACTGATTAAGTGGCCATCTACTGAACTGATTGACAAGTTATGCAACCCAACAGCAAGCTGGCCCTGTCAATCAGTTGGTTTGATGATCAGTCAGTTGATCAGACAAGCAAAAAAACCCATTCAACTAACCAGCCAATGAAATTATCAATTAATCAGCCTTTGAGAGTAGTCAGCCAATGAGCCAGCCAGACAACCAGAAAAGCAGACAGCCAACAAATCAAGAAGCAGAGGTGATAATGTCCCATATTAATTCAGTCATCATGCCGAAACAAGCAGTTAGCTAATGCAGTGAAGACAGCTAGTCAGCAAACACACATGATCAGTTACGGCAGTACACCCTACTGCTATGACAGAACCAGTCAGTAGGTGTGACAGAGAACACAGACTGTAGACTTCAAGCTGCCAACAGATGTCCTGACTGAGTGAAGAGATGAGCCATACAACATTTTCACCTTGACAAAATGACAAATGGGTTTGGAATTGTCATATGCGAGAGGGCTACATTAATCTGTTCTGCATACCCACAAACCACAAACAGATTCAAATTCACATATCGCAGCCTCCCAATATGCAGATGCTTTACACCAACAAAAGAGAAGCAATTAACAAAACGTTAAACTCAGATAACCTTATCTTTCATTCACATTTTACACAAGGACAGTGTATACTTACATGGCAGCCAGGTAATCACCACCATCACCATGACGTGAAAATCCTCCCACCTAAATATGTTATTGCAATGGCACACGCAGTAGCGGACTCACCACCACAGCGGTGTGCAGTGTGTGTGTGTGTGTGTGTGTGTGTGTGAGTGGGTGTAGGTGTGCATGTGTGTGGAGATTCGCTAAGCTGCACTTTCACTGCTACTGCCTCAGCCGGGGCTGTCTCAATGCACAGCCTGTACCATGTCGGCAGGCGGCAGGGGTGGATAGAGGCATCATACACACTCACAGAAGAGGGTGAGAGAAGCAGGTTAGAACAAGAAGGGAACAAATATAAGAGTCAACCCTTTTCTCTACATCTATCATTCTCTGTGGTGCCCTCTTTGACATTGTTCCCCCAGAGCATAGCAGGAGCTCCACTGTAGACACTACATGCAAGCTCATTACATAAATGACTAGAAAAGAAAGAGATACAGCAGAAAAGAGGGGAGATGGAAAGAGGGGCAAAATCAATGACGTAGAAGGAGAGGAGAGAAAGAAGCAGTTCAGAAAGAAGAATAGAGGGAAGATAAGAAATAAGAAAGCATGACTGTGGTAGCATTAAAGGCAGGAACAAGAATGAAACATATGAAGCAAGTGCATGAGACAAACCGAAGGAGGAGAGGGAAGAGGAGCAGGGGAGGACACCGATCAAGTACATGCATTGTTGTCAGGCTCATTCGTGTCTTGTGCAGATGAGGATTCCCATGTATGAGAAACTTGCATACAGTTCACTCCAGGGGACTTAATGGTAACAGGACATATGGTGATGTCTTTGTGTGTGAGTGCCTGGCTCACCCACCACACACCTACACACAAACACACCTGTTCTGCCCCAGTCATCTAGCAAGCAAGTCACGACAGGAGAGGACAACAGCTTTGTGTCATGTTGCAGTTATGCCACTATCCCACATTTCATCCAGTCATAGCTCACAGGCAGGAGAAGAGGAGCAAGAGCCTCACTATCCACAACTGTTACACATCTCTCTCTCTTATTTGGCTACATTTGTTCTCTCTGTGTTTTGTCAGTGTCTGCTTTTTCTGCACCTTTCTCTCACCGTGTAACACAGTCTCTCTTCTCTATTGTGTCACAGGTAGGGTATGTAAATATCATATGCTGGACAACACCAGCGTCACTAGCAGCATTCACCCACTTTACGTTATTCCCTCTAGGATGAATACACGCTAAACAGAGCTGAGATTAGCAAATGCTGGACAGCTGATACGATACACAGGATGTAATGACATAACTACAGTACTGTACATCTGTTTTCACTGCACACTGTACAGTACTGCTACTGCTGCAAAGATTGTTCCACTTGAGAAGAAGTGCATTCTCGGTTATCTGACAAGTTTTGGGTCACAAAACAAACTGCTCAGCACAAATTTGCAACAGAGAGAAAACGATGGTCTAGTGTGCAGCTGCCTTAAGAAAGACTAGATTCTGTCATGGTTATTAATATACAGCTACAGTATCAGGGTTGCTTCCCTTGCTCAGCAAGCCTCAGCTACTGCAAATATCACGTTGTGGCTGGCATTGATTGGCGTACCTTGTCTTGCATGGCCTTTTACTGCAAATGACCTGACTACCGTTGTTAATTAATACTCCTTAATAACCTACCTGCTGCTGATTTCACTAGCTAGATGTTTGTAAAGAGTTAAATATTGCATATACTGTACAATATATGGTGCATATGTGCAGCAGGTGGATTGATTGCATTAAGTACACTCCACACATTTCTGATCTAATCTGATTAGAGAAAAATCTAATTAGGATCAATTTAAGGAAGCTGGACAAAATGGAGATCATCCATCAAAGCAACAGCTTGAGGCTAACATGAACAGGAAAGCAGGGCTGCAGAGAAGTTGCAGCAAAACAAGTGAAGACAGGTGGAATACAATAGAATACTAATGTACCTGTTTGGCAGATCTGAAATAAACCAACATTATAGTGGTGACTGGATAACTTTGTAGAGACTTTGAGTATCAGTTTTTATTAGTATTAGTATTTGAGGATCAGTTTGTGTACAGTGTATTTTTATAGTGAGAAAGCCTAAGGTGGGGTGTAGACCATGTAAGTGTTAAAGAATAATTGCTAGGATCATTTATCTTGAGCAAGGGAAATGAAGAGAGAATTCTGAAGGAGGGGGTAGTGAGAGAGAGAGAGAGAGAGAGAGAGAGAGAATGGTGATGGGGATCAGAAACAGTTCCTGAATATCAATGCAGCATGTCTCAGAGAACTTGGGGCTGCAGTGCACCAAAACCTGGGAGAAACAGCATGAGAGGATAGCAGCACCACAGGCAGTCACAGCTGAAGCTAGTAGCCCTGCACAGCCAAGACCATCCATTCAATCTCTCATGACCCTGCTGCACTCACATGAGCACATCATGAAATTCCCTCATTAGGGTTTCTGTAAAATTGTTGGAGATGAGGTTGAAAATAAAAGACAGGTCAACACAGAGATATTGCTTCCTACTGAAAAGCACAATTCCACACCTCTTTATTTAGTATCAACTAGAATACTAGTCTTATTAATATGAAAATCTGCTTCTCCATTTAAATCCTGCAGGTAGACATATTTTAAATAGATACTGCAGACACGTCTTCCCACTAAGGAAAGCTCACATATGTATTTATGACAGTCATTCAAGAAGCCTATGAGGCCCATTGGTATACTGTCCTTATCCATTTTGTCCTTCTCTCAATAAATAGCCTCTTCCTTGCATCCCATAAAAACTCCCTTTTCTTCCAGAAGGAATCTGTTAACCCATAAAGTACCATGTTTACCTTGGGTCACATCTCATATCCTGGTCACTAGCCCCCAGCCAATAACCATTTCCCTTATTAACTGTGGAAGCCTTAGACCATCTCCTGAGTGCTGTAGTAAAATGAGACCATGCACTATGTCTGCGTGTGGGCATGCACACAGGCACAATATAATGAGCTGAATCTGTAACCTTTCTCTATGAGAGGTCACCATCTCACTTATTTAATACATTAATTACAAGCTGCATGTCTGCACTTCCTTGAAGCAATAATCTCAGACAGTGAGTGAAGAGTGAAAACCCAGAGCCAGTTCTACATTTCTGTGTTTGACCAATTCAAACATGCAACTGTAACTGCAACACATGATCAATTCTTTCATGTTACTGTTCATATCTTTCACTGAAGACAAACACCACACTAGTGACCCATCCATCCATTATCTATACTGCTTACTCCTGAAAAGGGTTACAGGGGGCTGGAGCCCATCCCAGATGACACTGTGCGAGAGGCGGGGTACCAGTCTATCACAGGGCTGACATGTAGAGAAACAACCACACTCACGCTCACTCCTAGGGGCTATTTAGAGTCACCAGTCAACCTAAGCTGCATGTCTTTGTACTTTGCCAGAGTACCCGGAGAGAAGTAATCACTTTATTTGGTCAGGGATGTTACACACACAAGGAATTTGTTTCCAGTACATCTGTGGTGCCAACTCACACCGATGGCTTTAACCATCGGGGGCGACTTGGGGTTCTGTGTGTTGGCCGAGGACACTCCGACAGGTGGACTTCAGGCACCGTGATTTGAACCGCCAACCTTCTGGTTGGGAGATGACCGCCCTACCCACCGAACCACAGTCACAAGGAGAATGTGCAGCAAACACCACTACAGACAAAGCTGAACCAATACAGTGCTCCCCTCTTCCTTCTCCCTGTGATTTGTTTGGATTACACCTGACACATGTTGTCAGCAGATCAGTTGATGGTGAAGTTCAGCTAGGATTCTAACACTTAGAAAAATGGCCTCAAAAGAGGTTGTGCACAATTTACTGTAGGCATGTGGTAAAGCAGGGGTAACTTCATTAACTACAGTGGGTATGGAAAGTATTCAGACCCTCTTAAATTTTTCACTCTTTGTTATATTGCAGCCATATGCTAAAATCATTTAAGTTCATTTTTTTCCTCATTAATGTACACACAGCACCCCATACTGACAGAAAAACTGTTAGGAACCTTAAGTGCAGCAGAAATTTTTTTTTTAACCTTAGCCAGATCTGTGCCTTGCCACAATTCTGTCTCTGAGCTCTTCAGGCAGTTCCTTTGACCTCATGATTCTCATTTGCTCTGACATGCACTGTGAGCTGTAGGGTCTTATATAGACAGGTGTGTGGCTTTCCTAATCACGTCCAATCAGTATAATCAAACACAGCTGGACTCAAATGA
>NW_018127881.1:728490-730258 GCF_001952655.1 Monopterus albus
CTGAATACTTTCCGTACCCACTGTATTTAAAACTTTTGTTGTGACATTGTGGTCTTACAGTAGTCTTACTAAGCAACATGCTTAATAAACAAGTGAACAGATTCAGTTTCTACAGTAAAACACTGACTGTGTTCAAGAGTCTAGCAGCATTAAATCTGCTCCTTCATTTTTATTGTCAGAAAATGTCCAAATATCACTTCCTCTGGAGAATCACTTAACTTTTTTTCTGTCTTAAAAAGTGGATTATTTCAGTAAGTTAGTTTTGTATCTTACAGTACAATAAGTGCACTGGTATTACTGCAAGCATGGAACATATCAGTTATGTAAATAAAACATAAGATGATGAATAGTAGTGAACTATAAATGTAACACACACACACACACACACACACACAAATGCTGGGACCAGCAGTCTACAACTGTCTCTGGTTCAACTCCTATGGGACTGTTGCTAAATCTTCCCAAACCTTCTCTTCACATTTCTGATCGCTCTTTCTCTTGACAGTATCAAAAAAGCAAAGAAAGGTCAGTGAATAACTTTCTCAAAATGGTCTTAGCTCTAGCTTGAGTTCCATTACAACCACATGAGCCTAAATGAGTGAATTAATTAAAGCTCACTAATGTATAAAATCAGTAACTATTTCTATGTTACTGTAGTAACAACTGGTTTGACTGCACCTCAGAATTTTAAAGCATCACAGCACATTAATGTACATTACATGCACATTAAAGTAGACAGGTTCTCCAAATATTTAACCACTTTCATGGATAAGATGCACAATGTGCATTTTGATAAGATATAAAAATAGACTTTATTGCACTAAGGATACTAAAGAATTTTGGAATAACAGGGTAATTTACTGCCACAACTATCTGTCAGAGCCTTTCAAATTCATTTGCTGATTGAACAGGTTTGCAATATGGCCCTTTATAAAAGTGAGAAACAAATAGGCACTGTAACTGCTAAATTTATCTCACTATCACTGCATTAAACCTACATTTCATTAAGCTTTGATGGGACTTTTATGAAAACACTAAATACAAAATAAAGAATCCTTTAGACCCATTTTGAATGCCGGTGCTTTAAAGATAAATCTATGTAATAATGCTTTAAAGTAATAACCTTATCTGGCTCCCTTATTAGCATGAGCTATAGCAAATTAAATTTGAACAGGACGTTTTGCAGTATATTTGCTTGGACCATTTTAGCACACAGGACACATAGTAGCAGACTGGACACATTTCTGTGTACCTTATCTTACTTACCCAGTATGTCCCTTTTTAAAGCTGATCAATCTGTTCACAGACTGAATGGCTTTGGAGAAACTGTGTGTGTGTGTGTGTGTGTGTGTGTGTGTGTGTCTGTGTGTGTGGCTCAACACATGATGATCCTGAAATATTAATGAATGATCGCACAGTCCATTCTTAATGCCTAACAACAAGTGAAAACTGAGGTTTGAGTAGGCTGTAATGAGTCTGGTCAAGAGTAATTGTTATGTGGATGGACTAAGGGTTGAGACATCCACTCAAACAGGATTTTTACTTTTCCTCCTCCTCATGTCAGTAATTGGCTTATTACAGAGCCCAGTTAAGTCTTGGTTGCACACAAAAGTAGATAGGATTAACTCGCTCTCTACTTATACCTGACACTTAAATGCATAAAAAGTGTAAAGCTTGATAAAAAACATGACCATTTTTCCTACTTTTTGGAATTGTCAAGATAGTTCTAGGTATAATAAATGAAGATTTTAAAATAATCTGTTTGCAC
>NW_018127881.1:730285-755622 GCF_001952655.1 Monopterus albus
TTTTTCCATTTTGTTTTCCAAACTAAATCTACACATACTTTTAGATTGAAGTGTAATTTCAGTTGACCATTTTTTGCAAGAGAAACCCAACGGCGTGCTAGTGGGAGCCAGTGTTCCTGATTGGCTGAACCAGAGCTAATTCTTAAAAAAAAACACATTGTTGTACTGATAATCTAACAAAGCTGCCTGCTTCTAAAATCTGTTCAGCTGGTAGGGGATTTAGTGAGGTACAGACGAGAAAAGCTGGATGTCCAAAATCATTAATAGCTTCCACATTTCCCTTTTTTTTTTTTGTTTCTTCCTTTATCTCCTCTCCCTCATACTCTCTTCCTATACTTACAGTGCACTACTTCCTATATAGCCATATATTTGGCTTTTATTCCCCCATTTCCAGGGGAAATGAATGCCTGGTTGAGGTGAGGTGTAAGGATTAAGCTATGGCAGAGGATTAATCACTCTTACATGTCTGTGAGCTGGACAATTCCAGCTAGTTTATAAAAAGACTGGAACATGCATATGAATAGATAGAATGTGACTGAATATACTGTAATTCATTCTCAACTGAATACAATATTCTTCCCAGCAAGATTGGGCAGTGTTTTTTAGATTTACTTTTTTGAATTCTTTACTTTTTGTTACAATGAGTTGGTACATTGTTTTCAATAAAAGCAGGAATTTCATCATTTCTTTGTTAAATTAACACTGAAATAGGGTGTCAGGGAAGTATATTAAATCCTCTGACAAGACTATATTCTATGTAAAAGATATTATGGCTTTGAGGCTCTTGGAAAGCCCTAATGCAGCTTATGAATAATCATCAATCTTTTCATTTAAAGGTGATCTGGTAAAAGGTACTATGTATCTGTATAAATCATGTAAAACAGTTATGTTCTGTTAGGTGAAGGCAAAATGAATGGTAGATGGACTTAGAGAATTTCAGCACACTCAAAGCACTTCTATGCTACTGAACCATACAAACACTCATACAACAGGAAACTGCCACCAGGAACAACATAGGGTTCCGTATCTTGCTCACAGGCACTTCAACACACGGAGAAGCAAGGAATCAAACCACCAACCCTCCATTTAGGAGACAACCTGTTCTACCTCTGGAGCTACAACCACCCCTAACTGGCCTCCATTCACACTATGATTAATAGTCAGTGTTGCAATTGTTATACTGTTTATCTGGAGACAAGGTTCACTGAGCAAATCTGAGGAGGAGTAAATTCTAAGAAGTCAGTTCATTATAGGAAAGCTAAATGTCATGCCCAGACAATATAACTCACTAAAATAAAAGCAAATACTAACTAGTTTTGTGTGAAAGCCATCAAAACATTATGCGGAGAGCTTTACCTTCATCCTTCTTTCACCTTAAGAAAGACCTTCAGTTGTTAACCGGTTTTCAATCCCTGCAAGTCATCTGCGATAATATCTTGCATCTTCTGTGTCAGATTTACAACCAAATGTGAACCCTTACCTCCTGTATCTGGGAGAGAAAAGGAAACAAAATCTTCTACAGCTGGACTTGCTTAAGGTTCACAAAGATGTGGGACCTCTCATCTGAGAAGCTCCATGACTTTTGAATCAATGGTGGAGCGTCCCTGTTAACTTTGGTGGAGTTGTTAACACCTTGACGACCACTGAAGTCACATGTGGGTTGTTATCTTTTTATTGTACCTTATCATACACATAAAACACCTTCCTGAGATTTGTTCCAACCTTGAGTCATAATCCTAACAACCCATAAGAGGGCCAAGTCAGTCATCAACCCATATGTGACTTCAATGACATTTGCCAGAGAACACCAGAATTGGCAGGTTCGCCACTGACGCCCTGTTCTCCTCACAGATGAGAACAGGTTCACATTGAGCACATGTGACAGGTGTGAAAGAGTCTGGAGATGCCGTGGTGAACGTTATGCTGCCTGTCATAGAACATGACCGGTTGGGTGGTGGGTCAGTGATGGTCTGTGGAGGAATATCCTTGGAGGGCTGCACAGATCCCCATGCCCTAGCCAACGGTACTCTGGCTGCTGTGAGGTACCAAGATGAAATTCTCAGAGTGATTGTCAGACCTTACACTAATGCAGTGAACTCTGGGTTTCTCCTGGTGCAGGACAGTGCCCGGCCTCACGTGGGCAGAGTGTGTAGGGAGTTCCAGGATGACAAAGGCATTGATGCCACTGACTGGGTCTCAAGTTCCCCTGACCTAAATCCACTTGAGCACCAATGAGACATTATGCAACACTGCATTGTTATGTCATTTTGTTCTGAGCAAATACACTGCATTGTTATGTCATTTTGGTCTGAGCAAATTATGCAGTAAAGTTTCTATCAGTAAAGGTTTTCAACTTGAATAATATGTTAATGAAGATCCGATGTGTGATTTAAGTGCTCCCTTAATTTTTTTTAGCAGTGTATTCAGTGTAGTCTGTGTACTGGTCAAAACTTTCTACCATCTATCAGCCATCCACATGGTCAAGCATGTCTGGAAGCTTAAATCAAAATTTAAATCAAAGTTTTTCTTAACCAGTTCACTGGACTAGAAAGACAGAGGGGGGCTGTATGCTGTATAAGCTGCAAAGCCCCTTTAGGCAAATTTGTGATTTGTGATATGTGGATATATAATCAAATTTTACTTGACTTTACTTGACAAATTATATAATATGTACAGTGTCACATTATGGAAGAATGGATTTACCCATTGGCTCTCATGAAATAAAAGGTCATTTTTCCCCATGAATGATACAGATATCTAGCAGTGTAGAAAATATAAAAGACACTACCTCGTGATTCTAGATGACTGGGGTAAGGAAAGGGGATGAGGAGTTCCAATGCCCTGATGTTCAGCATGTACTGTATGGGATATAGCATAGTGACAATAATACAGATATTGTGATGCTTAGACTTAGTGTAATCCCAAAATGATGTACTGATGTACAGTACTTATTGTTAAAATAAAATTAGTACAGGGTAAAATATACAGTCAAATGTATAATACAAAAATGAGCAAATGCTATGGTAGACCCACCCCCCTTTAAAAAATGAATTTGGATCTGGTGAGCAGCATCCTCGATACAGAGCATGAGACACAGACAATTAAACGAGCATTACTGTAGCCCTTAGGCCAATCAGTGTAATTTAGAAAATGCCAGAAATGAATAATGCCATACATTATTCCCTGTAGGTGCCTTAAAATTTGATTACTGACATGTCAGTTTTGTGTGTGACAGATTAATGGGCGGATAAGCTGATCTGCACTCCCTCCCCCAGTTTTAGTGTGAGGTTCAACCAGGTTCTACCACTACATAAGTAAAGCAGTGTGCCTTGGTAATGCATTTTAATTAAGAACCTCTAATGAGAAATGTACAGATGTGAAAGACAAATGGCAAAATTACAGCCTCACAGAAACACTGTGTACTACAAAATAGTCACACATTTTCATTACTTAGATGACTGATACAGTAGGTAACACCATAGCCTCTTTTAAACACAGATTCTCCTATTTACACTGAACTAAAAAAAAAGGAATAATGTGTTCCCTTTACACAAATACAGGCATATTGGTATTAAAATCATGATGTTTAATGTGACTTCCAGCGTGGCGTATAACCATGCATATAACAAACATTCCAGTAACGTTGTTGCTTTCCTTAATCCTCATCCTGCTGTCAGCTTGGTACCTTTTTTAAAGAACCACATAGCAAAAAATTGAAGTAATAATCCAGCCTTGAACAGGCAGTGTAAAAGGGGCTTAGGCTACTCTGTCAGTGTTTGTCTGTGAAGCCATGTTTTGAATCCTCTCTCTTTTCTTTTATCTGCCAATCTGCCAAAAAGGAAATGAACACATCCATAAATAGTATCTGAACTGAATTTCGTCACTTGTGGTTTTAAACAACAGCTCTGATGCTAGAGACCCGGCATGTTGTTCAGGACATTTAAATTCAAAGGAAACATCTCAGCAAAGAAAACAAATATTACAAAGTCAGCACAAACACATGGTGCAAGGAAGAACCAAAGTGATGGAGTAGAATACCAAATATGTAAAATAATGTAGCTACAGTACCTTTGATAGGAGAAGTTAATATAAAAACAGAAAGCTTTTTTTCCCCAAGCATAGCAGGACCTAGCCAGGTACAGTCACAGTGCAAAATCTAATATCACAGGGAGAAAGACAAAAAGCAACAAATAATATACTAAGCAAAAGGTTGCCCATAGCATGAGGATGGGCAGTTTCCATGACGTACCAGTTTCCAGCCATTCCCCATTAGCTCACACATCTTCTCTGTACCATTTTAAAATAAACTTTGTACCAGTGCACAGTTTACATGAGTCATGTCCTACTTAAGGGTGATTTGTTCAAGTCATGCTCAAGTACATCTTATGTAGCACTGTTGACATCTTGAGTGTACTGTGATTGGCAATTTGACCACTTCAATTCAGACATGTAGCCAGGTAGACTAGGTCCAGACAGGAAAAACTGTCGGTAACACTCTGCTGGATGTGTGACTCTGGGCCTATTCAGACACGATGCTGAGATGTGAAACAACAGGCAAATTGCTGGTTAGGAGTGCATGTCTGAAAGGGGGCTAGTGATGGAAATTATTCTTCAGGTGGAAAAGTCATGTTTAATGTAACCACACAAGCTATGCAAAGAATATTTTCATTCCAAACCCTTGTAAAGGCCCAAAGTGCTGCAATGCTAATGAAATACAGGACAGTGCATGAGAAACCCTTTAAAGACACTTAGTATATCATCACTAGTTACAGCTGGTCAACTTCACTAATTAACAATAAAGCAGTGAGAATAGGGAGGACGGCATGCAGTAAAAAGCAAGGAGGGAGGTGATCTCCAGCAGGAAGAAACCTTGTTTAACTGGATTCTGCTCTGACCTCTGGCAACATTCACAACACACACACACACATTCCACACATGCATACAGTAAAGTCCTGCTGGGTAAGCACTCTATGGGAGCATTAATTCCGTAGCCACTTCTGCAACTTTACTACACAGAACTTCATTTTAATGTGGCCGGGAAGTGTGTGATTACACGTAATGCAAGTGCATTCAATATCTGACATACCACTTTCATTATTTTCAATGAACTATTTGTGTTCAGTTATATTTAATAAAATGATTTATCACATACCACAGAATGTCAGAAGTGAATTCAAAAACTCATTCCATCAAGCTCCTTTAAAAATAATTCATTTCTCTGAACATTATTTTGCAGGATGCTGTAGCAGCTTGTATAACTATTCAAGAAGCATGCTCTTCTATATTCTATCCCACTGTTTTATGCACTTCAGCAACTGAAGACTTTTGTTACAGTTAGTTCACTGTGGTATATTTCAGCTGACCTTTAAGTTTGTCTAGGTGTCTCTCTCTCTCTCTCTTTAAATGTCTTTTGTTAACATTAAAACTATACTTATGTTTCCCAGAGCACCTTGGATAGGTAAAAAGAAAGTGTCCTGCACAGTGTGTGAATAAGATAAAGTTTATATATGCCAAGAATTGTTGTGCATGTAGTGCTGAGACTGACATTTATGCAAACATTGCAACAAGGCTGACTGCATGGTTCTCCTCACCTTTGCTAGTTTGTGAGTTCTTGATGCTATCGCAAATGTTTGACTGACAGTTATTCAAACCCACCGTGTCTGAAGAGCAGTTTTGAAGCTGAGTTCTGGCCTTTGCCATACTGGTATTGCATCACTCTACCTGCTATGCCTAATCCAAAATGAGCAAAGAGGCAGAGCATGAGTTCACTAGGCCGCCAGCGGCTAGCTACCTGTGGTGGGACGGTCCCGTTTGTCACTCAAAGCAGTCATGCCCTTAATTATATGTAATCTTTAGCCTCAATATAATTTAAATGGACAAGTTATATCAAAGCTCAAACCAATATAGTTGTCAAAGAAGGGGAAATTAGCTAGACCAAAGACATTTTTGTACCAAGCTGTAAACATGTTTATTTCTGATGTTAAGTTGGGCATTTTAACTTAGGAGTCTATCGGGATTGACTACCTTTTGGAGCCAGCCTCAAGTGGCTGTTCGAGGAACTGCAGGCTTTGGCACTGCCACATTTGCTTCATTTTCTCAGCCTCGGAGGTTGTCACTTGGCCAAATCACAACAAAAATTGTCTCAAGCCACTTTACATACTAAGGTCTAGACAATATGGTACTATAGAAAAAAACAACAACAAATCCCCTTGAGTGAGGAAGTTATATATTTTGTACAGTGGGAACAGAAATGTGTCTAGTTTTGTTTTTTGAGATATTTATATTGTACATATTAATGACAATTTTCTGCCATCACAAGATGTTCTGATACATGATACAATTACACAAGACATTCTGCTGCATTATCATGTAGGTCCAGAGATTATTAGCAGGTCTTCAAACATTGCAAATACATTCCATTTGCTATAGGTAATGTCCTCCTGGATACCTGAATATGAGGATGTTAAAGTATGTGCAGTATGTATCTCTCTCTCTTCCCATTTGTACTGTTCTTGTGCTTGACACATTCCACTGGTGAAAGATTTCCTGCCCTCAAAAAAGTTCTTGTTGCTATGCAACTGATCTGCCTGGCACTGAGAATAATGCTAGCTCACATAGACTACACAGAGTACAACTCTGTGCGCGCATGCACACACACACACACCGAGCAGCTCTTAGCCTACATCCTGTGCTTGTTAAAAAAGATTGGGCTATTAAGCTAGCATGAAAAAAAAACATCTTAAATCTGTATTGTTTTTGACTAAATAAGCTTTTTGCTTCACAGCTATTTAATTCTGCCCAGCTAAGTGCTCCAACATTTAGAGAGCAGAGCAAAATTTATGACATATAAATTCTAACTGGCACATTATAACATTCCTCTGACTGGGTCTTGCTCTCTGTTTCAAAAGGCAAGATGATGAATTAAAAAAAAATTAAAGTGCTTTTATGATGGATAGAAACAAAGACTATAAACATGCCTGCGAGTATAAGCATGCTTTAATTTGCTTTACAATATTGAATATAAAACAGACTTTGCTGTAATTACTTTAATCCTTGTTATATTGTTATACAGTAAATGATTAATATATAGTTGCTAAACACAAAGTAACTGCTGGGATTAAAAGTCACTTTACAAATTTACAGTAAGTTCTAATGATGAACTAGAATGTTGATGTTTTTTGACAAAATGTGTTAGAAATATTTGCTTTTGACAGTGTTCAAACTCAAGGTGGAGAAAGTTAGAATGAAACAGTACATTTAATCAATAACATGTTTGACTATGCTAATCCTTTTATCTAAACTCCTTACAGCACCACAATGAAGCTTTAATGCTTTCATGTATATCACAATTCTAAATAAAACCATGCTAATCACTGTCCCTTGTGGTTATGATACAGTCATGGAGGGAGAATAGAGATATACAGAACGGGAAAGAGAGAGGGAGGGAGAGCAATAGAACAACAAACAACAGCAATAGAAAGGAACAAAGGAAAGACAGGACCTTCAAGGAAGTAATCAGACAATAACTCCAATCCTTTTAAGCAATCAAATTTATCACTCTATCCTTCAGCATTTTTTTTATTTATTTTTTTACAATGGAAGTCTTCAGGATGAGATGTGAATGCTTACTCCTGGCTAAAGATGGCTGAAGAGGACTGTTTCTGATATACCAACTTAATATGCTCCCTTTTCAGTGCCAGATGGCAATTTAAAAAAAAAAGTCCTTGTAACATCCGTTGCCTTCTGCTAGTTTGATACTACTATTACTTTATGAGGCAATACTAGCTGTAAAACCTTTCCAGTGGACATGTTGTGCTGTGTTTGTGAGCAACATAAGGAAGTGTCAGTAAAACATAAGGAAGTGTCAGTAACTGTGGAAAAACGTGGCTTCTAACTCTTGTCAAGGGAGGAGAATAGAGCCAGGTTAGGGGGCCAGCAAGCGTGTGATGAAGAGTGATGGAGGAAAGAGAGGAGACAACACTGGTTTCGAACAGTGCACTTCAGAGCACAAACAGTTTGTGCCTGCATGTTAACCAGAGCTGCGTGGTTGAGTTGCATTATGCCCAGGACACACACAACACACACACACACACAGTGCTTCAGGCACTCTACGTCTCTTATTATCTGAGAACACACACACATACACAGTGAAAACAACTTGCTCACCCACTAGCTTAATACTGCAGAGCTTTAGCCCATTTCTCTCACGGTCACACCAAGGGTATCCACCCCCTTGAAACAGTACAGCACAGCTTGTCACAGTAGAGGAGAGGAGAGGACAGGACAGGACAGGAGAGGAAGCGATCCATTTGATGGTGATGATCACATGCAGAATGGATGGAAACAGGAAAGGAATAGAATGACAGCTATAAAAAGACAGAATGGAGAAATGGCTGGTGTATCAAAAATGTTGGATACCATGTAAAGGCAAATAGGTAAACAACAAAAAATCAGAAATACCATGAAAATTAAAGGTAGATGAAAAAGAAAAGGTGGGAAAGGAAGGTGGCAAAGGGCAAAGGGCAGGACGTTGCTGCGTAATGAAGATGAGATGCTAATGTGCCTGCTAGTGATGCACTGCAGCAAACTGAGAGAAGGAGGAGAAAGAAAAGAAGAAGGAAGAGGAGGTGGCAGAGGGAGATTAGAGGAAGAGGGCATTAAAAGAAAAGAAGACAAGGGGGGGAGAAAGATGAGGAAGAGATAAGCAGGAGAACAAGAGGGCTGATGAAAGTGAGGATGAGGAAAGGTGTTGATGCAGCAAGATGATGCTTGAATAAACTGATGCTGATGTCTCTGATGAACCTATAATGATGCTATTAGGGCTGGATATCAATTACAAGAGTCTAGCCAAAGCAACTTTTTTCACACAATGCTGAATTACAGATTCTTGCATTATCTTCTGGATAAATATAAAACGGCTCCACTGGGGTCACATTCACATATTTATTTGCTACATAATTTCCATAATTAATGTTACCCCCCCAATACACACACACACACACACACAGTTGTTCATAGTGAATGCACAAAGTATGACTCAAATGGTGTTCATCCAAGCCACATCATTGCAGGTTGTCAGCATGATTCCAGCTAGTAAACTGTTTACTGCTGCTTACTGAATAATTATACAAAAATGTTCAGTCTTCAAAAGAAAAAGCTTGACACAGAGCTTTCAACATGAGCACTGCTTTGATGTTACATTTTAACTACTTAACAAATCAGCTTACATGTGGTGACTCTCTAAAGACTGACAAAACTGAAAAAATAACAGCGCAATTTCAAGGAACTAAGAAAAAAGCAGAAGATCAAAGGGGAGATGAAAAACATAACCATTACCATGAAGCAAAACACCTCCAAACAAACTATGTGCCAGCTACATTTGAACACAGAGAGACAAAAAACAGCATCAGGTTTTTAACTTGAAACATGAACAATCCCAGTGGTAACAACATGTTACCAGTACCGTCCCTGGATTCACAAGTACTTGTTAACTCCCAAAAGTGTTCAAGTCTAACATAATGAAAACCGCATTATCAAAATATAAATCATTTTGATGGTCTCACTCCATGACACATTTTCCATTACTTCGTAAAACCAGAACAACATTTCGTACCCCAGTGAGCAGCTCTCTCAGAATATCAAAGAGCATACATGTCAGCCTCGAAAAATCAAGGCTCTGTTTATGTTTGGCATCACAAATAAGTGCAGTCCAGAAGATATGCAGTGTATTTGGCATATAGGATGAAGGGCGCAAGTCTGGCCGAAAGCAGGCCAGCCTTTTCATTCACAACTTTTTGTGTGGCTTAACAAGCACCACCGCTGTAGTATGGACCTTTCACATGAAACACGAATGAATAAGATGTGAGCATCAGGTTTTCTTTAGATGTTAAACACTAGTCTTACACAGGCTGAGTTAATTCATTTTTTGTGAAAAATAAGAGTTGCCTTGGGACTGCCTTGCAGTACTGACATCCCTACTGACTGGTACAAAGTTTAACAGAGTAGCCATTAATATGTTTTGCAATATCAATAGTTCATAAAAGTCATAATCAAGAGTTGTTATTCCAGTAAGATGGTTTACAATAACCTGTACCACTATATCAATCTTATCCACACTTGTCACCATTTTGTGGATATTTTCCTGTCCTAGTTAATATTTACTATATCCTTGAACATGACATCTTCATTCCCAATTTTGTCTGCAAAGCTGTGGTTGAACGACTTAATCAACTACACTATAAATAAATCTGACTTGCCATTTAAACACAAAGCCAGATGTAGGTGTCAGTCAGGACATCTGGAACCACACTAGTACTGCAGCAACGTTCTAGGGCACTACCACAAACTGACAGTGTGACAGTAGACTCTCCATTAAAATATTCAAATTTCTAATCTAAAAACAAAGGAACAATGAGAGTAAGAGAGGAAAAAAGTTTTTCTTTCATGGAAACTGGATTGCCAGCGAGTAGGTGTGTGTGGAAGTTGTAGCCCATCCACCAGAGTTTCAAAAATGGTGCATGAAGAAACTGGGTAAGCATCCAGTATTACCTCTGCAGCAGAACTGGGTGACACATAACTCTCTCTTATTATCTCTTTCTCAGGAGCACATAACCATCAAATGCATACAGGTATTAATGGTGCACACACTGCTAAGCACAGTAAGACGCACATGGCCCTAGCGTGCACAGCACAGTTGAACAAAGAGCCAGATTAGGTAGAATATATGATCAGTATGTACTGGCATAGTCATGACTATTCAAATCACTTCTGTTTCATTACTTCAAAAACAGAGTGGCCTAGTAAACTGATGTTAGAAAAATAACAGTCCACCTGTAAAACTTCTCAAATAAGGAAACTCATATCCTTGGGGCACAATCAGTACTATCAACACACTATCAAGAGAGTATACAGTACCATAAATGTGCCACAATAGCATATTGAGTAAACACAGAATGTGTTACTTTACACAATCAGGTTTAATCTTGTGCATGTCATCAAACCCTATTATACATGAATTAATAAATGAACAGAATTAACCAAGCTAACAAATGTGAAGTAGCTCACTTCTCATGATTCATTTGTGTTAATGTCACCTTAAAATGTATTTTGGAGAAGCAGAATTTCCTTCAGGGGTCTGGCCCAATTCATACACACTCAATATCCGAACAATGTGAGGCCCCAATTAACTGCAGAGCACATTTGGGAATACAGACCTGGAGTATATCTGAAAGGCCCTTTCTTTTGTCTGCACAGTAGGGTTTTACTGTAGCACTGGTGCTGCCACAGATAGAGCATTAGAATGCCTTCTCAACTGTCACCTTGCCAAAACACTGTACGCCACACTGTCACTGTAGGGTACAATCTGTTGCATTATTCCTTGAAGATATTAGACTATAAAGGCTGCTTTTAATATTGTTTTTTTGTGAGGCAGGAATGTCCCTTTAAAATGTCAGGTTATATTGTTAATTATTAATGTACATTTCCTTATGTATGTATCCTTATGCACATCAGAGTTAACAGCCTCAAGATTAAAAGGTTTGAGGCAATGGGTGTTGTAATATAATGATAACTGTGGCTTATTTGAATACAGTGAATCCCTGCAATTTAGAAGAAATGAACTTGAGGCTGTTGTTAAAGAAACGTGTTACTCTGTGTTCAAACGAAGCAAAAAAAAAAGCTACTTGAATTGTTTATCTTGAATCATCTATTCAAAATATACTTTAAAGCATCTGTGGATGCAGTACACACACACACACACACACACAGCATACAGAAAGTTTCATAAAAGCAGGACGTAAAAATTCATGAAAACTGGTGGCAATGAGCAACAATCTACACAACTATCCAGACTGAGTGAAAAAAACAAAACAAAACAATTTAGTGCCATAATATATGCTATGTAGAATTTAAATAAGTGCTGTCACCTGAAAAGGATTTATGTCAGCAGTCTCCCATGTCCAAGTCAGGAAAAATAAAGACAATATAGATTGAGATAGGTGGATTGTTTGAACGGGTGACCTTAAGCCGTTAGTCCTTATTAAGTAACACTTTGGACCTCAGGCTATTGTTGAAGACGAGAGTAAAGTGGTCCCCTGAGCACGTTTTATACTGTATGTGGTACTGATATACACCTCAGACTAAAAATGTTGGAAAGTTGGAAAAAAAAAATACATAAAAGAAAAAAGTATTGTAGATATTATAATTGAAATCTCTGGTTCCAGCTTCTCAAATATTTATCTATTTTATGACAGTAAACAAAAACCTATCTTTGGATTTTGGACTGTTGAACTGTTTATTTTACTATTTTCTTTACAAATAAAACAATAACAACAACAATAATAATAATAAATTTTCATCATCAGTTGTTTGGTAAAACGCTAGCAGATATGACAAGTTAACTGGTAGTGGCACCTAGTACCTATTTCACTCTGCTAGTACATTTAAGTAAATTCTGAAAATAGTGACAATTAATAGTAATAAATCCTTTATTAGAAGCTTTAACAAATGTAGCCAATGGCATAGTTTTAGAATTTCATTTAAAAGTTGGATCCACACAAAGCTACTACTGAAAGCAACTTCACAATGAATGCACAAATACTATGTGGAGACTTGTAGATACTACTGTAGCTGCTGTGTAAATGTACCAAAAACAAAACAAAAAAACTCACATTAGGACTACATAATTATTAGTTTTGGTTAGTTTAGATGGGCGATATTGATTTAGATCATTAAAAAGTGAAAGACAATGATTTACTTTGATGAAGAGAGAGTTACATTCCAGAGCACAAAATAGTGTTTACACAAATCTCTGAGGGATTTCCTTTTGTTTAGCTCAGATTCTCACAGAACAGTCAATAGTCCTTCATTTTCATGGTTAAGTCCTTTAAGCTTTTCCGCAGCAATGATTGTCAACTGACTTAATCAAAAAATATCCAGGAATTGATATCCAGAATAAATATTGTGGATGCAGTGTCCACAAATGTATTATGGATATCTGCAAATATGTATTAATTAATTCAAATAATAATTATAAATTAAAACAATGACTAGTTACAACAGAATTGTTTGGACTGGATTTCTTGTCTTCGATTGAGCATGATGCTAATGGAATTCCCTTTATGTGCACAATAAACATTTCCCATGCTTTTCATCCTCCTTCCCTTCTCCTCCCTATCCTTCTCTCACTCATACTGTTCTCCAATTCTTGTTTACATATCTTCTTCTTTATGTTTCTAGCTGCCATCAGTACAAGAAGCTAATTACCTAAGATCAATGACTGAACTGAGTAACCCCTCAAGTAGGCTCGGATAGCTGGCTATTTAAGGAAAGGTTTACTAGTTAGGCATTGTAGAGATATATTGCTTAGAACAGACCCAATTTCTTGGTCCAATCAGAAACAAAGAAAGCTGACAGAAAACAGCATACTGTATGTGCTCCTGCATTTGTGTGGAGCAGAAGATTGCTCCTCACTATGGTGCACTGAGTGCATGGGTTTGTTGATTGTATCTCTCTCCAGGCACTTTAATGGTCATAGTACACTTGTCTCTGGACCCAGCATTAGCATGGTCAAGTTATTTCCTCTCAGGGGCTATTTCCACTGACCTAACAAGATTTTTCCATTCACTCCTTCAAACTTGTGTAAGAAAAGAGCAAGCTGTGTTTTTCCATTATTTCCTATAGACTCCCTATATACACTATTTGTATTGTAGTTAACATACAGTGTACAGCCATGTTACGCACTAATCAGACATCAGAAATCCCCTACTTGCTTTTGTTTGTTTGGTGCAATGGGCATAACGTTATAAAATCCTACACATGTTATTTTGGACTAAACCACAAGACAGAGGTCTCAATAACATATCAACATCAATTTTGTACAATGACTGAGAAAGGAAAGGTAAATAAAAACTACTTCTGAGTTAGGGTAAATGAAAATAAAGAAACAAGTTTAAGGGCAGGGGAGTGCTCCATCAAGCAGCTTTTGTCACTGCAGTAAAGGATGAGGGGATGACTTACTGAGGGTAACTCTACACACATGCACAAACAAATACACACACTCACACACCACTGCAGGTAATTGGTGTCATGAAAACTAGGCTGTCAGTCAACACTGCACCTCACCCCATCATCTCCCTGCCTTCCAGCCCCATCCCTCGGGTGTATCTGGTGCTGCACATTTTAGCTCCCCTGGTCCTTATGCTGCACAATTATGTTGTTAGCCAGTGATGTCATGGAGCTGAATAAGAGAGGATGGAGGAATCCTAAAAAAAATAGACTTGCCTGCGTACTGGTAGAGAATCAAAGTAATCATCCTAGTAAAGACTTAAAAAGATAACCTTGATGCTTACTAGTTTTTGTTATTTACTTAAAGTTATCTAAGCTAAAACAAACCCAGTTGCAACAGTTGCAATTAATTACATTTTGATTAAAGGTAATTCCTGTTGCTGGTCAGGAGCACTCTGCAGTATGCAGTATACAGTGGATAAAACTGCAGTAATCCAATGGATTACAAAGCCTTTAAACAGACAATATAGCCACATGATGTCTCCTTTAAGGCCATAGTACAGAGCAGCAGGTTGCAGAGAACATTGTTCAGTCAGTGAATGAAGCCCTGCCAATCATATTGCAACTGCATATATAGGGACAACTTGGGGCTGGTAGTATATGTATTGTGTGTCATGTTTAAAACCCTGAATACTGACAAGGCATAAATAAAAAGGCACATGTTTTGGTAATGTAAATCATCTAAAACAGTCCACTGGCCATAGATTCAGCTCACTGCCATTAGCCCGTGTATTCATGCTATCACCATGCAACTCACTGCTAAATCCAGTGTGCACTTAGACATATGCATGTGTGACTCTGTGTGAGCGTGTATGTTCGTGCCTCTCTCAGGAGACTTTCCAGTCCCTTCATAGGGGTTGGCACTGGTCTTGTATCTCCAGATGTTCCCACCATTCTGTCTCACTCTTGCTGTCTTTTTTTAATGTCTGGCTACTCTCTGAATTTCCATTTTTGAGGATGAGAAACTAACTTTTTTAACTTTCCATGTCTTTGTCTCTTCTTCCTCAGTCAAGTGCAAACATATCTGTAGCTCAAATCCTACCCACTCCATTTGCTCTGTAACTGTTAAGCAAAATAAATACACTCCCAGCAGACAAATATGTACCTAACTGTAGCACTGAAAAGATGGTGTGTTGGGGGAAGGGGGAGCTGTCAAGAATAGGGATTATAAAGGCAGGGGGACTAAAATTAAACACACCATAATCATTTTTTTTACACCACAGTCTCAATTGCATATGCTGGTAATGCATTGTACTGCAAACAAAGGCTTCTAGGGGCAAACCTGATGTGTTTGTACAAACACAATACTTAATCTTAACTTCCACACATTCCAGTCCATTGTAGCTCAATATACACTTCCACACAGTCACTTATAATTCAGCCTCCTTCTTTTCATAGCTTCTCTCAAATTCAGTAGGAATCCCATTGTTTAAAAAAGGATTTACTTACAGTAAAACAGCAGAGAGAGGAAAATGAGGTGGCGGTGCTAAGTACAGTTTCCCCGATATCCCTTTTGGTGCTGATGGTAGTTGTAGTAGCGGGGTGGCCTGCCCAAGACTAAATATAACCAAGAGAACTTGTAGCAAGAGCAGACAGCAGGCCAAACAGGGCTTTTTCACATCGAACGGCCAGTGTATTTGCCATAAGTGAACTCATTCTGAACAGCCAGAAAGCTGCACACCATAAAAAAGTACAAGAATAAGGAGCTTCACACTAGGGCTCTGTCCGTAGAGCAAATAAAGAAAGGGAGGGAGGGAAACACGGTGGGAAAGATGGAGCAAGAGAGAGAGGGAGCTGGTGTTGGTGTATATATAGGACCTGCTAACATGACGTCTTGTAATGAGAGCACACACATGCACACACGTAGCCAACTCCTTCAGACAAGCTTTGGGGTGGGGGGGGGAGAAAACATTTTTGGTGAACTGACAGTCACCAATTTTCCACTCAAAGGGTTTCCTCTTTGTCTGAACAACATGAGTGTACACTTGGTCTGTATGCTTGGTTATTATCAGCTCTTAACTTTCCTAAGAAGTAATCTATTTATAATAACAGTATGGTAAGATAACTGCCCAAAAATGAACTGTCTGTCATGTCACCTACAGGTTTCCAAGTGCTTAGAGTTTCATTTTATCACTGACTGCATTGTACCTATTTTTCTAAAAAAATCCATTATTTTCGAACCATCAGTCAGATACTCTGTGTAACCAACATGGTATAACATACAGTATATGCTTATTAGGCTTATGTAGTAAGGCTAATAACACTGTAGTATGTGAAACAACGTGTTAACGACACATCGGTAGTGGTAGCAAAGCCTATAAAGCTGGGCTTTCTGTACTGGGCCTTTATAACCAGTCAAGTTTGTTGTGTCCTTGCTTTTTTAGGCCTTAAATAAGTAAGAAAGTAAACAAAAAATGTGGCCAGGGTATTAGGATATCTCATGTATTAACTTATACTAAACTCATGTATTCAGTTACATTTGAGTGGGGAAAGTTCATGTTTAGTAGTTTGACAAAACTAAAAATATTTTTAACTTAACATTCACTACACACCTTTTTTAGAGTGCTTTCAACCACATGTCATCATGTAGTGCAAAGCCACCTTCATGATAACTGATCAAACTACACACAGGTAACTAATTACAGGTAAAGTTAACATAAAGTGTTATAGTAAGGTGTTGGGCCACCAGTGCAGTTTGGCACTGAGTCTGCAAGTCTCTGAACTCTACTGGAGGGATGAACACCATTCGTCCAAAAGATATTCACTCACTTGGTGCTTCTCCCATAGATGTTCAACTGGGTGGAGATCTGGTGACTGCAAAGGCCAGAGCATATGATTCATGGTCAGACTTATCAAAACAGAAAAGGATGACTCAATGGAGTGAGCTCTCATGCCATATGGATAGGCATACTTATCCTGGTAGAGACCACTCATTTATTCAGGTTATTTATTAAATGTGTTATTCTGCTGTACATCCTCTGTACATAGTCAAAAGCTTGTTGACAGACACTTTGGGGATTTGCCTAATATTGTGTTTGAAATACCTGAATGCATTTTTCTCTTAATGTAAAATTGGCATTTAAACATCCTTCAATTAAAAGTCAAAGTCAAATTCAAGTTTGTTTCTCTGTTTTTCATTCTCTCTTTCTCTCTCCAGCTCTGAAAATAATTAATCATTATCAGTGGAAGGGAAAGGATTTGGGCTTGTAAACAATTAGCTGTGGGGGAGCCACAAGGAAAATTCAGATCTTTTTAGACAATTCCCCCAAACAATTGTGTGCACAAGGATGCAAGAGCGTCATGTTCTTTTATTTATGCACTGAGACTTTTTTCAACCCATACACACACATACAAACTGTGCCAAAACAGAAAAGGATGACACATGAGGCAGAATGGAGGTCTTCCCATGCCCTGATGACCTTTCTGTTGGACTTGGACATCTCCCACCGGCTGGGCTGTAAATAGACAGTACCCCCAAAACCTTCTCTCTCTTTTTCACCCTCTCTCTCTCACACACACACACACACACACAGATACAGTCACAAACACATGTGCATGGACACATAAAACTATTCTTAGATGCCACTGCTGCCCTGCAACCATTTACTCTAACTACCTCCCCCCACAGTGAGATGGGGCACACCGGGATCAATCTTTAAACAGAGACAAAACCACTACAACAACCAACTAGAGGCAGATCAAACTGGCAAAGTTGTTTTAAAGCACAACTGAAGGAAGATCGGTGGGTCCTGGCCTGCTTAGTTTGATAAAGAATAGTATCCGAAAATTTCACCACATGCAGCACAGCTTCCAGCCTCTCTGGCAAGACAGATAGATGGAGATAGACAAATAGACAGATAGATATAGTTTTTTTTTATTTAGACAATAATCAAACATTTTCAACATTTTCCTTGAGCCTTACTGCTTAGAGCTGCATGATGTGTAAAATGTTTACTTTATGGAAACTGAGTTATTGCAACATACATATTATTTTAAGTAAAAAGTAATAGATGTGACAAACTGTGACATAAATAGCTATGTGGATCCATCACAATATAAGGAATTATTATTTCTCAGATGTGTTAGCTGACTATCTTCGAGCCAATCTAGAGATTGCATATACTGGAGAGTATATGCAATCTCTGATCTGAGCTCTGTTTGTGTTTGTGGAGCAGATATCTCTGCCTACGAAGTATGAAACCATGTACGCCAACTGTGTGTGGTTTCTACTTTACTGAATCCGTTGCTGCCAGTGAGCTAACACTACCTAGCAGCTGTCTGCAGATTACAGGCTGATGTGTTGTCAACACAAAAAGTACAGACGAATCACTGAGGAGACTTTCACTTTCAGCCCTGTCTGTGGTCTGTGCTCAAAGTGAAAATTAAAGTTGATGTGTGTTTTTACTTCAAGCATCTGAGGACCTTGCCAACCTGGAACAAAGTCTTGGCACAAAAAAAGGAGAGAAACACAGATGTGCAGGGTTTGAGTGCTAGTGAATCAAGATACCAATCTCAATTTGGGCAGAGGATTCCATCCAAAGGAAACTTGATGACTGCTATCGTAACTGGGCTGTTTACAACGAAATAGTCAGGAAATTGGGAGAAAATGGCTACAACCATAGCTGGCAACAATGCCAGCATAAAATCAAACATCTGAAACTATACCATAAAGCCAAAGACAGAAATAGCAAGTCTGGAAGGGACAGGATAACATGCCCATTTTACAATGAGTTGGACGAAGTATTGCATCAGTGTCCATAGTTTTGCCCTTTGTGAGGAGATGTGTTGGATTCTGCTGACAGTGACATCTTCAGCTGTACTGACACAACCGCTGATGTGACTGGCGAGAGTATGGACAATACATGTGAAGAAAATAATGATGGTATGTTGCAAATATAACATTTTTAACAAAATTGCAGTTGCACAGTATTAGAGTATGTATTGTAATTCTGAGAATTTGACTATTTTAAGCAAAGATTTTTCCATTGTTGGTATGAAATTAAAGCTAACATTAGATGCTACTGGGTCTGAGGTAGCGGTTTCAGCTTCACGCACATCTGACCAGAGAAAGAGAAGGGCAGAACTAGATGCACAACTAGAAGAGAGAAATCTAGATTCAAAGCCACATTGGAAGGGTTCACTAACAGTAAAGATGATGAATTGATGCTGAGGATGCAAGAAGCCCAGCACATTCACAGGGAGAAGCTGTTTGGTATGATGATGCAAACCATTGCTTCCCTATCATCTGACAAAATCCTCCTGGTCATGCAGCTCTTTACCCCTGGTACCCACCAGTACACAGCCCACAATCTGGTCCTGCATTCCACACTCCTGACATGACCACAGAACGGCAACTTACTACTGACCTCCCACACTGCAGCACATCCGTGTCACCCCGTCTGTTCAGCTCATCACCTGTGTCACCTCTTCAGTGCCAGACCTACCACACATCATAGAAATAACTCACTTCAGCAGTGCTTTTGATTGATTTTTCTAAGTCAGCATATTTCTTTACTTCATGCATTGCAGACAGTAAGATTTGTGTTCATCACAGCTGTTGCTCTTTCCTTAGCCTGTGCTCTTTCCTGGCATTGTGGTACTGATGTAAGAGTTGTGTAAAAACTCTCATATGATAATATACTTTGACAGTGTTGTAACAGATAAAGCAATATATTGTGGGATTATTAGTTTCTTTATAGCATATAGTCATATACCTATTTTGCCAGAACATTACAAGGTTATTAGTTGATGGTTAACTTCACAGACTGCTGTGTCATCTGCAAACTTCAGAAGTTTAACAGAGGGTTCCCCTGAGGTGCAGTTTTTGGTGTAGAGGGAAAACCACATCCCTTGGGGGAGGTGCCTGTACTGAAAGTCCAGGTGCTTGATGTGATTTTTTTCCCAGCCTCACAAACAGCACAAATAAACGCTCTTGGGTTATACAATGCAAATCTTCCTGCTGGGTTTCCTTTAAAAACTATAAACTGTTTTCCTTCAATATTTTGTGTAGTACTACATTAATTCTAAGTGCACAGGGTGACATTATGGCCTCTGACACAGACATGCACTGCTAGAGAGAGACAGAGATAGAAGGTCGGTCCTAGAGGTGCATCTTTCTATTGAAGTATATGGAGCTTATCAAACCCATCTCTGTGTGAATGGCCACCTTGCCACTCTTGGCACTGAATGGTTGGCTGCTACCCAGCATAGGTAATAAGCTTTCTCAGAACAGAGGGGTGTACTTTGAGGCTGGCTAAGTGAGTTAGCTGACTGTCTTAGGCCGAGTACAACCCAGAACCCCCAAATCTGGAATGTGGACTGAAAGAAAAAACACGTAAATTTCAAGTCAGCACATGTTTGGCAGCAAACTTTGTAGTATACAGGCAAACTTACTAAAATAAGATTAAGAATATTCCTACACTCACATTATGTTTATATACAAATTAACAAGTTTTTCAGAGTACTGGTTTGTTAGAAATGCAAATAAAACATAAGTAAACTCAAAGCAAACAAATACTGCAGTAAACCCTGAAATCACTGACAATGCTAGGTTAATCATTCTACCCAGAAAAATACTGAGCAAGGGCCCATTTCACAACAAGTGGCTATTCTCTCAGCTATTGGAATGTCAGGTGCATTACTTTCTGCAGACTCCAGCAATCAAACAGCCAAAAGATCATCTCATTGCAATGAGCACAAATTGTGCCGGGCACAGCAGTTGCTGACAATAGCGAGTGCCTCGGAGATGTCAACTTTCAGTTTCTTCAATAAACACCTCTTTCTCCCCTTCACCTATCCAAAGGCACATTCTATTGCCATGCTGCATGGCTTAGTCAGTACTTAAAGTGCCTCTCTTCTCTGTTGAAGTGGCAGTTTTCTGGGGATTTTTTTATCAACCAGCTCAAAAGAGGATATACAGGGTCACAGAGAAGCATAAGGGACATGAGCAACTACAATTTCCTTTGTATTCTATACAGAAAAACAAAGTTTTTTTTTACAGGTATAGCCTGCACATATTAGGGTCTTTGTATTTTTTGGGGGAGGCGACAGTGCAGTGGGTAGAGCAGTCGTCTCCCAACCGGAAGGTTGAAGGTTTGAATCTCGGTCCCTGCAGTCCACATGTTGAAGTGTCCTTGGGTAAGGCACTGCACCCCCCCGTAGCCCCCGATGGTTTCGAGCCATCGGTTGAGTTGGCGCCGCAGATGGCTGCCTCGGTTCTGGACCGGAAACAAATTCCTTGTGTGTAACATACTTGGCCAATAAAGGTGATTTATCCTGATTATTATTTAAATAAACTTAGGGTTATTTCCACACTCACTTTGTTAACCATTCCATTTTGATACAAATTAGTTTTGGCTTCAGCATTATATCAGTTCAACAATGAAATAAATCCTGAAAAAAAAAAAAAACACAAATTGCCTGATAAATGTGAACACCGATGTGTGTATCTGTAAGCAAAATAATGCATAGCTAAAAGATTAAATAGTAGGCTAAAAGAGTTTTAATGCTTCACTGGTGAAAAAAGGTTGCCAGTTCAAACAAGGTAGAGTTCATTAATGAAAAATCGATCAACAGAATGACAACTACTTACTGGGACCTGCCTGCATGATAGAAAAACAAATGTTGACAGATTACTGATATTTACAGCAGGGGGATTTGGGTTGTGTGGCATTTATTACTGACCAAGAGAGATGATCCAATACAGCTTGCAATATAAGTAACTGAGTAACTCCCTTTGTGGTTGTAATAGTCCTTCACATTTTTGTTAGGAGGAGTAACTAGGACATGGTATCCATCCACTGATCCACAGCAATGAGAGAAACCCAATCTTTCTTCTTAGCCATCCACAATTTCCTGCAGTTTTCCCCCTTAAGCAAATTTATGAATTGGCTTTTTAATGTCTGTATAGCAACACATACTTCCCAACACAGAAATATACAGTTGCTTTACCTATGCCAAATAACAGGGCCATGAAGTCGGTGCTGGTTGCTAGGTACCAAAATGGCAACAGCAACCATCTTCTTCAACTCTGTGGTTTGGCATAAATGCGTTTGCCCTTTGTCTAAAAGGGATCAAAGTTCTCTGCAGAGGATATCAAAAGTGTCATGTCACATGCAAAAATGTAAGAGCCTCTGGTCATCTGTGAGTGTTCAAACACTATTGTGTTCCACCAATGCTGAGATTGAGGTCTAACCCAAATCTCTCTTCAGGGTCTTGTGGCTATTACAGCAGCAGCAAAATCCACTACTTTACTAACATTTTTCCTCCTTTGTATTATCTTACATTCTTTTGCATGTCGCAAATAACACTGTCCTGTCAAACTCAGCAGCTGCAATAGCCTGTACATGTAGACAGATTCTGACAGACCACTTTTGCTAGCCCGTGCAATACAAATCTGGCAAAAGACCGATGCAGTAACTGCACACTTGGCCTTTTGACCGTCTAGCCGAAGTGACGCAGCAGTAACAAAATCTGAACATGAGTGGTCTGTGGACACCTTGGAGATGTATATAGACAGGTGTGAATGGTGATGCGTCTCTGCTTGTGTTCAGATCATCAAAATGCATTTTAAAAACAAATGTAAACAGGGTGTTTAAGTCATATAGACACTAAGATTTATAGCCATATGATCAAATCCCTGCAGCCAAAAAGCATTAAAAAATGTGTAGTTCATTAGTTTATCAGGACAGAACATCAGTGAAACTAAGGCAGAAGTAAATTAACTGCATATTGCCTACAGGAGATCAAGAGGCAGTGATGAAAATGATTTGTCTGCTATAAGTTGGGGCAAAGATGTTACAGTTAACTGCTCACAGTGGTGCCCATCATTGTGTATTTGTTTACTGGTAGTCCTGTTGCCTTTAAAGTAAGCTTTAGTAAAAGTGAATAAGCATCTTATAACCACCAATCCAAACTATCAGACACAAGACTGACAATTACGGAGATCACTTAGTATATGAAAAGGCTGTGAAGTGTTCAGAACCTTTAATCTCAAACAAATGCACTGCAGTGCAACATTTTCTGTTGTAAACTCACAGGAAGATATGACACCTCATTGACAGCTGATGCACCTGAGTGGATAAGAGTTTTACTATATAGCATGCAAAAGAACTAATCTATGGTTTGTGTTTTATTGCTGTATTTTTGCATTCTAGTCAATTGTATTTTAAATTAAATGTCTATAACAATGACTATAATGACACAGTTTGAGGGTTTTGAAATCCACATTTTACCAGTATAGCAACTGTAGTCCTTTAACCTCTGTACATACAGACACTCTGGTCTTCTGGCAAATAAGACAAGTTGAGCTGGACTGAGCTCAGGTTACCGTTAATAATGCAGTTTCCTGGTTAGTTGATTATGTTTTGGATCAACTGAGAAAAGAAAGAGATACTTACATATTTTAAAACTGTTTGCCAAATCAGAAATATCTTTGCATTTTGCTTAGACTTCTTTTATACTGTTATGTGATAACTATGTGACAAATGTGAAAACACATACGCAGTAGCAATAAGTAGCCACCAGTTACAAGATAACAGCTAATGCATGCATTAATAAAACACAATGTTTAAAGAAGTAACAGAACAGTAGCAGTGCATCAAGTGCTGTTATGATGGCTACATTGTGTGTACTTCAAAACAACTAGTTCTGGCTGGAGAATAAGTGACAAACAGCTCAACACAAGGACAAATTTAGTGCCACAACAACTCCTGAATGGCATTGTTGTACATTATTGTGAATGTTAAAGCACACCCACAGAGTACAGTGTTGTTCCAGTCTGGTCTACTGCAGATATTTCTGCCACAGATCAAGGTTCTCCACACCTCCAGATTCATCAAATGACCTTTAATATGGCAACTTAGGCATAACACTGACCCAGAACCATTTTATAGAGGTCTTTATTATCAACATGTACTGTATCTGTCAATGCCACATAAAATCCGATCAGAGTTCATACTGGAAGCATAAATGACCTCCATGTTCGGAAACCAATAAGAACATGATAAACTGTTAATAAAATATTAACCTTGTGTGGAGAGGAATGACTTCTATCAAACAGACAGGATAACAGACAGTAAATCCTCCAACCTTGCACTCAACACATCTGGTGCATCTGGTGGTCAAATGGTTAAGGAGCATGCCACATAAACACAGCGTCCAGGGTTGTTGCACATCATACCCCTATCTCTGCCCTTACTTCCTGTCTCTCAATAGACAACTGTCAGTAAAGGCAAACACATTTTAGAAAAAAAAAAACAAATCGAAACATATAATGCCAATATAAACTCTGTGACTGACTGGAAACCTGTCCACGGTCTGCAGGATACACGGTATAAATAATGGGTGAATAGATACCAGTACAGCAGTGTGGACATTTTAATACAGTCCGGTCCAGAAGTTTAAACTACTCAAACAAATTCTTCATAGAAAAAAATCAGTCAGTAGTCTGATGAGGGTCTGAAGCCTCTTGGCGTCATCCATGTAATATTATAGGCCTTATATCATTATAACACTGAACTTAAGTGACTTTTTTTATGCTGTTATTGGAACTTTTAACCAAGAACACCAATACCTGCAGAGTGAAATTTTTAAAAAACATTTTACTTTTGTTTCACTTAGCAAAACTGCAATAAATAATAAGATTTAAAATGTAGATGCTAGAGAGCTACAACATAAACATGCCATGTGTTGTTTTGGGGGACTACCAAAATGACTGATGATGTTACTTTTCTCGGGATGATAGTTTGAGCTTGAATGCCACTACATTACATTACGAACATAGTATAACAACTTAACAAATTTAAACATAACACTGCCGTTTGGTTTGAAACAGGAACCTTCTTGCTGTGAAGCGACAGCACTAACCATTGTGCCACCACAGAGAATACCTGATTTATTCTAAAAACAAAAACTGACATACAGAACAGAAGCTAATCATGATAATTCCAGTAGTTCCTATACAGTTGGGTAGGCCATTGAGGCCTCTCTGTAGTCTCACTTGAGTTCCATCAATTGCCACCTTTCTGGCTGTTTATCATACTCTAAAACACTGACTAAAATTTTTTAGTTTGCAGATGCTTTTTTTGACCGATTCAAGTCAATACTGGGGTCGAACATTCAGCAATTAACTATCCCTTTCACAAATATGACATGCACTCCCACCATGCAACTTAAAAAAAAAAAAAAATCACTCTTTTCTAAAGCCACACATACAGTACATGTACATGCACAGTGAATGCTGTTTCAGGGGGAGTGTAGAACAGCAAGTCAGC
>NW_018127881.1:755657-781543 GCF_001952655.1 Monopterus albus
ATAAGTGTCAGGAATTTTAAGCCTAGGAGGCAGGAGTATGAAAGAGGAAAAATCATAAAAACAATGCATGTATAAAATATACACAGAAACATACAATAGTAAGATGGTATTGTATACAATAGCAACTTACAGTATATTCTTTTATAAGTTAACAACAGTACCAGTTTGTCACTTACATTTTGGAATGTGTAATTCCTCAAAATGAAATGCTACAACTTCCTTCAGTCTCACCGGGGGCTTTGTTGAGCAAAAGCTTTGCTGCCAATACCCAACACCAGCCCACTGCAAGTCCTCCAATGTGTGGTTTACCCTGCAGTCTAAATGGTTCAGCTGCAAGTGCTGAAAGTCCACCTTTGCCAAGAATCAAATCAGGCAAGTTGACACAGTATGGCTTAATATAACATTCCTTGCATAACTAGGTAAACAGTGGCACAGCTGAATTGGGTAATATAAATGTGAAAAAAATATCATTGGCACAACTAAACACCCTTCTAGTATCTGAAGGGCACTGCTGGCATGGAAGGCTATAACTCCTTCTAGATGGCTATTAGCATAACAGCAGTTCAACAGCCAAATGTTTCAGAGGCTTTAGTGCTGACATCAAAATGGTAAAACAAACACATAATACTTGTTCAGTTAAGAGTGTTAATGAAAAAAATGTGCCCTTCACTGGAGAATTGCTGCACTCATCTAGTGAACACTGTGTGTCTGAATGCATGTAAGAAAATCCTAGCCACACAATATACGCAAACATAAATTTATAATGAATAAGAGACAGACGCTACCGCAGTGTAAACAACTTCCAGTAATATGCCTATCCAGAGCTATAAAGATACCTCTTTAAAAAGGAAATTGATATGTGCACACCATACTAATTTAAAATCAAACTTTAAAAATGTTTTGAAACCGATATGAAATAGCCCTAATAAGTATTTAATTGCCACATCTGGAAAATCAAAACAACAGTTCCATTTGTTATTGTAAGATTACACCATGGACAACATTCAACATGCTACTGAGTGAGATGGAGAGGAGGAAGGAGGGAAGAGAGAACAGAAAGAAAAGACATAATCAGCGACTGATTTTCCATCCATCTGTCCAACGATTCTGTGAGGACCATAAGGCCTGCAATTGTGTTGCTGATTGTTGCAGTGAGAGTTGGTCATGGTTAAATTATTCTAACACTCTGCCATGATATGCAAATGACAGAAGGAACACTGAATCCGCAGCAGTAATTAACAGTCCCAAATGACTAGAATTCATAATACTATTAAGTAATCAATTCTTTTCTCTGTGTGTGCGCTTGTGGAGCCTAAACATGTTTTTTTTTTTCTCAGATTTACAAACAGGTCAGTGGACAATGCAGTGAACATGGCACTGCATTACATCCTGCAACACCTCGACTCCCCAGGGACGTATGCACGGGCCCTCTTTGTGGACTCCAGGTCGGCATTCAACACCATCATCCCGGATATCCTCCACTCCAAACTGACCCAGCTCACTGTGCCTGCCCCCACCTGTCATTGGATTACACGCTTTCCGACAGACAGGAAGCAGCAGGTGAGGCTGGAGAAAACCACATCCAGCAACCGGACAATAAGTACAGGTGCCCCCCAGGGATGTGTGCTCTCCCCTCTGCTGTTTTCACTCTACACCAACGACTGCATCTCGAAGGACCCCTCTGTCAAGCTCCTTAAGTTTGCTGATGATACAACGGTCATTGGTCTCATCCGAGACGATGGCACTGTAACAACAATGGAGCCCTTCAAGTTTCTGGTCTCCACAATCTCCCTGTACTTGGGTGACCAACATCAGCCCCATCACCACAAAGGCACAGCAAAGGATGTACTTCCTGTGCCAGCTCAGGTTCAGGAAGTTCAACCTGCTGATACAATTCTACAGAGGAATCATCAAGTCCGTTCTCTGCACTTCCATCACGGTCTGGTTTGGCTCAGCAACCAAACAGGACAACAAACTTCAGCGAACAGTCAGGACTGCAGAAAAGGTCAATGGTGTGAGTCTGCCCTCCATGAAGGACCTGTACACCTCAAGGGTCAAAAGGAGGGCAGAGAAGATTTCTGCAGACCCCTCACACCCTGGACACAATCTGTTTGAACTCCTCCCCTCTGGACGGTGCTAAAGGTCACTGTGCCAAGACAACCAGGCACAGGGACAGTTTCTTTCCGTGGACCATCGCTGTGGACCATCGTGATGAACATTTATTATTCTAGGAGACCTAATGCTGTTTTACCCTTGTTTTTATGTGGTGTTATACAGCCCTTTTTGAATGTGTGAGCTTTGTAGTGTTAACTACATTATTTAAAGGCAAACAACTTGTTTGCGTTAATTTTATCTAACTACCTTTGTAGATATAGTAGGTGTGGCAGTAAGGTGGGACCGAATGGAGTAGGAGTTTTGGGCTATTCGCTCCCTGCACCTGCATGTGGTGGATTTTTGTACATCTGATTTGCAGTAATCTGTAGTTTTTCTGGCTTGCAGTGAAGTTGCACCAGCACAAGTGGTGGTTGGTGGGTTTTCCTTTTAGATGTAGACCTGTTGCCCACCACCCTGGGACATGGGGCTTTTAATATTGGCATGTCATTTAACTGGTGATACTTTTAAATCCTGAATTGTGATTAAAACCTTTACTAAGTGTGGAATTTATTAGCTGCTCTACTAGTGTTTAAAAGGTCCCTTGGACTTTTTCCCAAGGTGGTGTAGTGGAAATTTGTTAACGTGACATTTAGCCTCCAACATGTCCTCTTGATCATATATAAAAACAGGCACCTAAACCGCCAACGTCTCAGCAAGTCCATCTTCAGGTGAGCTACTTTGAATTCAGCCCAGTGTTTGTGCCTGTCATGTATTACAATTATAAAATATTGGGAAAAAGCATGAATATACTCAGTTGGCAGTTTATTACGTACATGAGGATACAACTAATGGAGTCCAACAGTCCTGCAGCAAGTCCTCCCTTCATCAACAACAAAGCACATACCAGTCTAAATTGTTGCTCATGTTCTGCAAACTAAAATACAGCTCCAAGGAAAAGGGTGTTGGTTATGTAACAGACACAACACTTTATCATGCAACAGATGGAATACTTTTAACCCAGCCAGAGATGACTTTCTGGGCACCCTGGAAATGCCTTTAAGACAGCAGCAAGTTAAACTATAAAATGTTTAACTGTCTCAAACGTAATGGTAAAACATATGCACAAACTGTTGACCCGCCCCCAATGAAAGTAGGTCGCCATATTATATCAGCAATCGTGTCTTCAAAATGCATTAGACGTGGACGGATGCAGCAAACGTTCACAAATACAGAAGGGAATTTGATTAACTAATTGGCTGCATCTACCCTCTGTTCCACTGCATACCTGCGGCAGAATGCGCGTCTCTGTGGCAACCACAGACCGACGCATCTCACCCAGGATGCCAGGGCATCTCTCATTATCGCTGACTCTTCATCTGCCAGCAGTTACTTTACAACCACGACATGGACAAGCTAAAAAGGAACGCAAAAAAGGACTCTCTCACCTTCAACCCACTCACTGGATATGTGGGTGATATTTTCTAAATCGGATGCATGCCATACCTGTTTCTGATGACCCAGGAGGAAGGGGAGCAGGCGCATCAGGATTAAGATAGATGCCGCATATAGAGGATCAGGAGGAGATAAGGGAATTCTAGCTGTAGTGGGGGTCAGGTGCTCCTCAGTCAGGCACGACGCACGTCCCGCGTCCCGAACCCGTTTATCCACGTTGCGCTCCGCAGTTCCTTTTGGCGTACAGCTTCTGGAATAGGCTATATGCACGCGGATGAGGAAGTCTAAATAATTAAAGAAGGATTTGCATTTGGCATAAAGTCGGTTATTTTGTGGACAAACAACTGCTAAAGTGAGCTGTCCTGGACATCCGCATCACTTTGCGAACCTTACAACTAAAAGCGCAAGGTTTCCAAGTTGGCCTTGAGCTTTCACGCTGCTTATTATTTGCACTACTGTCACTGATAGTACATGGGTTGAGTCATAATCTATTAGGTTGTGCCGTTTAGTTTTATTCTAATCAGTTTGACTTAGTTTTCTTACTCTTTCTATTCTATTTTTTAGTTTCCTAAATGGTATGGCATAGGTGAGAGAATTTTCGATTTGCTGTATGTCCTGCACATATAGTGAACTGACAATAAAAATCTTTGATCATGATCTTTAACTACTTTCCTTATCGTTTTAATTTAATCACTTCTGAATAATCTTTTTGTCTTATTTCATTTGTCAGTATCACCAGTGACAAATAACAGCAAAACTAATATTTGAGAAAGGAATATTAGAAACGGCAAATAAAACTATCATTTGATTACCAAACACAGCTTGATATTGGTCTCTCCATAAATTACTTGCAGTTCCAAGTAGCTTAAAGCTAAACCTCTCGATTTTAAAGACAGCCTTATTGAAGATCTATTAAATGCTGTATAACCTGAAGGTATTCTCTTATTCCACTCGTTTTGAACTACATAACATTCTGTTTATGACAGCCTACCTTAGTTCACTATACTTGCAAGGCACTGGGTGACTAGTGAATTCCACTCATGGGTATGAACCTTCAGCCAAAACAAGAAGCCTACCTTTCCCCCATCCTCTCACCCATGTGCTCAAATTGTCTGAGGTTTTATTTGCAGCCGTCATTCTGCAGTGGGTAACATGCAGGTTGGTAAAAGCTCATTTACTGGCAGATTTAGATTTTTCCTTTACACTGCTCTCGTATTGTCAAGAGTGGGCTGACAAAAGCCGAATGCAGTGGGTAAGTGAGGTCGGCGGTTCGAGTCCACCAGCTGATTTATTTCCTCTCCACAAGTCGCTTATAAACATACCGGTAAAACTACTGGTGTACATGTTGTTGCATACACCCGCTTTTATTCTGACATAACATTTGTTTGTTGCTGACCATCACTGAAGCAATGAGGCTTACAGATGACAGGAGCCATGTTCACTTGCATAATGCATTTGTGTCTATAAGCAGATGGGTCACTGACCTCTCTTTCCAGGACCAGTGTCTACAGAGGCCCAAATGGAGCAGCAGGAGCAGATGGGAACAAGGAGGATGAGAGAGAGCTGTGTGCTTAATATTTAACCAGTGAAACGGCATGCTGCTCCACCCAGGAAGAGGGAAGATAGTCATCCCACCAACACTGATTACAGAGATGGTGGAATACACAGGTGTCAAGTACTGCTACTCACATTTTTCAATAGACCGCTTGTTTTTATTAATAGTGGTAACTTGAGTGAGGGATTTGAGTACTGTACATTCTCACTGTGAAGGCACTGATTCGCTAGACAAAGCTGGCACTTTTTCTGGTACTTCTGTGTTTTTGAACACTAATAGTATAAAATTAATAGTATTGTGTTTTACAGAGAAGCTAAGTCCACTAAAAACTAATCCTCAGCAGTCAAACAAGACCTCAAGGTCACTCATGTTATTAGGGAATAATGTAATGTTCAATAATGAGCATCTGCTGTAGCAACCTAATTAACATTCTTTGTCAAAGACTCCAACAGAACTAGAAAGCCCCCCATATTCTACAGTCAAAGGTCTTACTGGCTTTTTTTTTTTTAAGCTCGTTTCATGCTTCCTTCAGACTGGCTGCTAAAATTAAAAACCTTGGACTGAATCATCCTTACAATAACAAATGGAGCTTGCAGAATGACCCAGTGCAAGATTACTACTGTAGTCAGGTGAGAGCACTATCAATCTTCTTTGCAAGCTTCCTCCAAGACCGCTGAAAAAACATCTACTTTCTCATTCAATTACAGATGTTACTTTTCTGCAGTGGCACCAAGACTTAAAAGTGCTTTGAAGATCTACAGTAGATAAAGATGGTGTCTTTCATACCTCTAAAGTTATGCACTGAATCTCGCCTACCACCACCCTACCTATTCCATTACTTTCACATCTGGCATTGCTACCCGCCTTTTCAAAACATCCCTCCACGCTCTCTAAGCATGGATGGGTGGAAACAGAAGTTGCAGATTGCCAAGATCTAATGAGGGAAAACAAGGGCTGCATGTGAGCATGAGTTAGGCGTTGGCTTTACTGATCAGGGGTGGAAAGGGCCTCTCAATAGGACCCATACATACGCTTCTTGTGCCCAACTTGCACTCATACAGTTCAAGAGCATACTGTACACAAACCTAGCTTTAGAGGTGTAAGATGGATGTGATAAATGCCATGCTTCTTCATGCAACTTAAATTGTTTTATTCAAGCTAAATGTTATACACTTTTTGAAATGATTGCAGTGCATTTTGAAACTCCAAATATTTAATAATAAAATTAAGAACTGCATGTCTTTTGTATGAAGTATTTAGTGTCCCTGAGGACTGGAACACATTCACTTCCAGACATTTTATCCATCTTTAATAGTAAGGCACTCTTCTATGTCAGTCAGGTAATCCAGCTGGAACCCAAACATTTGTCAGTGGTTTAAGAATGTCAAGTTTTTCTAAAACCTGATCAGGTATGAGGTGGTAGGAAGCTCTGTGAAATTCATTCAGAAATGCCAACCTTTTATAACTAACTGGTTTCTTTTTCTATCTCTACTTAATTTTCTTTATTTCACTTTTTTTTGTTTCATCATCATTCTCTGAACAACATTCATATATTGTCAGAGATGTACAACAATGTACGAAGACCTGTGAGAATTGGCAGAGGAGGTAAGGGATTGTGGGGACACTGAAAAATAAAAGTTGATTTTTCTAGTTACCTTTGTTTTATTCCATGTGTCACTTAAAATAGAGCAATATCTATATTACTTTTATTACAGAATCCTTTTATCCCTACGGTACAACAGCCTGAAAATCCATTCCAGCTTTTAAATGCCTTTTCAACTGTCAAAGGACTCCCAGTGAACAGAAGAGGTTTATCTGTTAAATTCAAAAGTGTATGAAAGCACAATAGGCCAAATTGGTTTCCCAATTAAGAGCAATAGCAGCAATAATTACTCTGGACTAAGCTCAGCTCAAATAAGGCTTGAAGAGAAGTAGCTTGCACAAATTTTCCCATTAGCATAATAAAGAAAAAACATTCACTGGCGTTACTGACAGCTAGACAGTTACCTGGATGAGTCATTTCCAATAAAATATACTGACTAACACAAATCTTTAAATCTGAGTTAAACAAACCTTTGGCTTTTCTTTCTGGGTAGTCTGATGTCTGGTTTTCCCAGTTTTCCAGGACAAATCCCAGATTCTATGTCCCGCCACCTGACACATCTATCCAGTGGGTACAAACAAGCCTCATGTTCATGAAATGCTTTCACTTTCTATAGAATAATGCCAATCCCTTTTCTGTCCAGAATAAATACAGCCTGATAACAAATGGTGCTTTTTATAAAACCGTGACTTAGAAATGATGACAAATTAAATACAGTATGAGAGAAAGAAACTGCATCAGGGAGGAGAACAGTGAGTCTTGGCTAAATATGATGATGGATCAGAGTTACTATCACATTTCGGAATGATATTTAACACACTGAAATCTCAAGTTACCTTCAGTTTAATTTTGTCTGAAACAAACACATTAAGTTGTGATAAATCCACTGTACATCAGTGGGTGGTGCTATGGGATGTTAGAGGTTTAAAAAAAAAAAAAGTCAACCAATGGAACCTGTGGTAAATCTGAGAAAATGTTGATAGTAAGATCCTAGGACAACTTTTCTGGATTTATGCTTCAGCAGTTGTTGGAAGAACTCTCACAAACAGAGTTCTGGTGTCTAGAGATTTTACTGTTGAATCAGTTGGCAGCTCTGGAAAAAAAAAATGGAAACAAAGAGTTACATGATATGCCTGACTGATTTTACGCAATCACAAAAGATCACGGTAAACAAAAAAACTGAACAAATCCAACAATAAAGATCTAAATCCCTAACTTCAAGTTGGTTATTCTATCTAAGAGAACCCAAGAAATTACTATGTGTCATGGAAGAAAATGCTGTAAATTTTCCACCAGCAGTGCACAGTTTTTATTACATCCAAATGAAATATGCCCATGGATGAGATGACAGCATTCTGCATTTAATTAATTTTAGATGTGACCCATGATGCAAGTTACTAAGAAACTGAAATGTATGATGGCATCTGTAGTTTACATAGTCGCTAGGAAACAGGAAGTGATGGGAGGGGCAAAGAGTGGTTAGGAGTTTCACTAGACCCTCTAGAGGCTGAAAAAACAGAGTAGCTTTAACAGCTTCAATTACTAAGAATTATTAAGAATTTATCAGTTGCATGAAGATGCTAACAGTAAAAGCCATCAATCTGAATGTTCCCCCACAGTCTATCAGCTCAGATTTTTTTTACACTCATTTCATCTTACCCTGGGTGAGGTCCTGGTCCAGGTAGAGTTTGAGCCGCCTACTGCGGAGGCCGAAAACCTTGGCAGCTTCAGACAGGAGACCCGAGTAGTCAAGCCCATTCTGGCCCACTGGATTCACTAGCAGGAGGGTGCCCACTTCTCCTGTCTGGCACTCTAGAGGAGAGACGAGCATTTCAGAGAAGTGAACCAGACAGACTTTACTGCCTCTACAAATGAAGAAATGATTGGCTCTTTATTTAGCCTTATTCACAAGTCCTGGGAAAGTTTGTGATCAAACCTAGAGCCATGGGAAAACAGAGGAGACAGACAGGATGAAAACAAGTCAGAGGACAAGAGAGAGGGCCTAGCTGATCTCATGATAAATACAGAGGTGGAGAGGCAAGGTGTACAGGGTTAGATGAAGTGATTTGCCATTAATAATGTAATTGATTTAGATATACCATATATTAACCAGCAGTGTAAAAGATGAGAATGTGCAGTGCTGACTAGCAGAAAATGTACAGCAGTTTTAATTTACTGCAGTACTGTAGTACTTACTTGCAGTTAGATGGTGCCTCATACCGTTTTAATGAGATGGAGCTACACATGCATCTGTTGACCTCCCTTAAGAGCTGCACATCATAAAACTAATGCACCTCCTTGACATCTAAAGAAGAAATAAGCTGCAGCGTGGCTTTCTATGCCAACTGTGGCACTTGTGTTGATGAACACTGTAATGTGAAGTTGTTGTCTCTATCTGAGGCTCAGTTATCGCAGGCTGGGAGCGAAGTGTCTGACAGCAGAGAGCACCACTGTAGCTGCAGTGCTAACGTTCCTGACAAGCAGCACTCTAACTAAACACACTTCTAACATAACCAAAGGAAAAGTGATGAACTGTAGCCAACACTGCCCTGCTTTGTGTATAGATGCATTTTATTAGTTGCAGTAAAATGTTGAAAGATTTCTTGGACTAAAGTTCTAAGTTCCCCAGTGAAGTCTGGAAGTTTTGCAGCATATTGTTTGCTATGTTTAGTCCCTCATCACTAACAGTGAACTCGCATGATGGAGATCCACCCCCCCCAAGAGCCAGGATGAATAATTATAGCAACTGAATGTTAGTGCCTCTTATACTTCAGTAGAAGACTCCAATTGTCTTTCCATCACTGGCTAATTTTGAAAGAACACCATAAACCAACAACAGTGAGCATTTTACAGATAGCCCTGTCTAGAAAAAGACAATCATTTTGTGAAGGGTAGAATCACTGAAAAGACTTGGAGATGATGCTCTATGATTAAAGTTAGTTCTGGCACCTACTGCTACCTACTTTGGGAACTTTTATTATGTGTCAGATTGTGAATAGCATGTCAGAAAGGGCCAGATCAGATCTGTTGTAGCTATGTTATATGCATCAAGTTAAATAAAGCATTGACTACACAGACAAAACTTTGATATAATAAAATAAAATAATGTCAGCCTAATCTTTAAACAGTGAGGAGGACTGACTTATCTCACCAGCTGGTTGTGCGTTGCAAAGTAGCAGGTTCACGTAAGGACACAGAAGAGCATCAGTGGTGGGGACGTGTCCAGGGGAGGAAGAGCCTGAAGTCACTGACAAAGTTTTACCACTCAGAGGCTGAAGCTCCGTTTGGCTCACCAGCTCTGTCATGAAAACACAAAGACGTACACAGAAGAGGTTGCTCATTTCATTTGGGTTAATATGGGGTCCCCTAAAACTACAAACTCCTCTGACAAGTCAGCCGAGTACATCATTAACTATATGCTAATTAGAGAAATCCTGCATATAACTTATATTTGTCCTTAACTTCCAATCAGCTGGTAAAAATGCAAAAAGACATATTTTATGTCAAAAACAACCAGGCTAAAAATGAACACAGAAGTAGTATTAGCTAGCTTTATTAGGGTTAGCCTACTGGCTGTAATGCTTAAGCCACTGTTCAAGAGTTTATACAATGATGTGACACCAGTAAATGGATGATTAACATTACATGTACGGGCTGGTGCAGTTGTGTGACAAGTTAACTGTAGCTAACTGGCTAGCTGAAATGACAGATGCTTAGTGTGTTTAGCTAATGGTATTTTTTCAGTTAAGGTACAGTAGCTAGTAGTGCAGTTATACACACACACAGTAAAATAAACATTGTAATTAATTTTACCAAATATCTTTGATGGAATTTAACTAACTACAATAATTCAACCAGTAAAATATGAGTGCTTATGATTTTACATGAAACAGCAGCAAGTAATGGTAGCAGATGCTTCTGTAATAGCATGGTCTTACAAATTAGATAAGAGAGCTGGGTTTTTGTCTTTCTGAGGGGCCACAGTCATTCTTACCAGTCTCGCCATTAAAGAACCTCAGCTGTGTGTTATTTGTTTCAAAGATGCTGCTGCACACTTTCTTCAGTTTGTCCATGTCTAGTCTATTATCTCCTTTAGGGTTCTCCAACAGCACCACCCCCTCTGGACAAGAAACAAGTCAGACAGGATTACTACTACAGCAAAACAGTACATAGTGTGAATCACAGGTAAGACAAAGTGACTTAACTTATTCTATCCATATAAGGCCTTGCAAGACTTTGAACTAACCTTTAATAACAAAATAAAGAGTAACATTTATCAAAAGATGAAGCTCCCCATGTGCTACCTTGTTCTTTCTTGTTGACCTTCACCCTGAGGTTCACGTAGGAGCAAGCTGGTCCACTGAGAGGAGCCTGAGGAGCCGAAGCTCCCTTTACTATGGTTAACTCCAAGTCGGAGCCCTTCAGCTGCAACAAAGGAAAAAAAGCATGAAAGAGGGAACCAGAGAGCGAAAGACACACATCAACATTTTATTCTAGTGCCCTTTAACCAGAAAATGTTATTGCACAAAAACATAGCCGGCTGAAGAGATGATGGGGGTGTCGCTGAGAACGAAAACTTTGAAATCCCATCATCAAATGATCATAAAAACACATATATTCTTGGCATTATGTAGCAATCTAAAGCAAGCCCCAACTGCTACAGATTTACACAATAAATGACCACCCACAACCCATAAAATATGTGAAATACAATATTTTTCTATGGCTTCCAGGTGTTCTCAGCAGGTCCCAATGTTAAAATGCTGTGGGGCACAACAAGCTGCCTATAATAGTCAAGTCAAGTGTTTACTGTCATATGCACAGTGAGGAAACGCGTTTCCCTGTACAATGAAATTCTTACTTTGCCGTCCACACGAATGCTACACAATATGAATTAAATATAAAGTAGATACGTAGGTGACACAAAATCTAAGGCACTTTAAAAGAGCCAATGAAAAGAAGCATAATGAAAAATACAACACCACAATGCAGTGAAGAGAGAATGTATGTTACCATAATCCTGCTTGCCCTGAGGTATCTTTTCATACCTGTGTCTTTTCCTCTATGATGATACTGGTGGCCTTGGGGACAGGGAAGGGCAGAAGTGGAGCCTTGGTGGTTGACAGGATAAAGTCAGTGTGAGCCTGGATCACAGAGTCCAAGTACCCCCCCTCTGGCTGGCAGTAGTAGTACACAGTTATCTCATCTGATGGCACCAAATGGCCCTAAGGCAAGACATTGAGAGGTAGGGAGCATGTTTTATGTAAACACCACAAGCAATATTTTTAGAAACAAGGACTGGGTGCCTGTCTTTGTAATCAACACATGTTTCTATGGTATCAAAAGGATCAAAGACACCATACATGACAAGCCCTTAGTGAGTAAATATGCTCAAAGTACTGCTGAAACAGTTCTTTAAACAATAATGTACAACAATCTAATATTTGGCTTAGAAAACTTATCTGCCAAGTATTCAAATAATCACAGTTCAATGACAAGTAATTCTCTTCAAAGCTTTTTTTTCTTCTTTTATAAAAAAAATAAACCTGAAAGGAAAAAGGAAGGATGGGAATAAAAAGCAATAAGCAGACAGTATAGGATCAAATAAAGGCAGGAAGGAACAAGGGGGGATCCTTTACTCTATTTTGGCACTGTGCTGCCAGTTTCCTCCAACCTTGACACATTCAAACACATTGATCTCAACGTAATCTGCAGTGCAGCCTTGCACATGTGTGCGCAGACATATATTGACTTAAAGGTAACCACACACTTGCAAACACCCCCCCATTGCAGTAAGTGGCTCAAGGGCAGAGGAATAAAGTTAGCTAGATACAAAATAGCGGCCAATCAACGGAGGAAGGTTTATAGGCTTTTCCTGCCAAGTCAAGAAGCTAACCCTACCCTGAAGGGGCTCATACAGCGTGTATGTGTAAACATGTCTGATGGAACTACAACGAGCTCCAGATTGTGAGCAGTCCAACAAAAAAGGAAATGCTGACCCCTGTTTCTCAACCCTGCAAATGCTCACACACAAATATCCAAGTACACAATGATACAGACGTGCATGCATACCTATAAATTACTACTAACTATGTCAAAGAATTGTTAAAAATTAATTCCCATCCCCAGGGTGGAAAATTCCTAACAGATCTCAGTTTGAAATAACTGGAGGAATTTAGCCTGGGCCAGAGCCAGTGCACACCACTGCTATAGGGAGATGGAAAAAAAACTGTTTGTTGCTTGTGAAAACAAGGGGCTGTTGGCTAATCCGTCTTTACTCCCCAGACCACTTCAAAGCTCCAACATTAGGATCTGAAAGGGGCCAGACTGTAATTAAGCTTCCATTAAGCCTGCCTTATGATGGAGCAACGTCTAACTGTGACGCTGCAGTGGAAAGATTTCCAAACTCCCCTGACAAAATTAGTATGAGACTTTAAGAGGAAAGGGGGAAGATGAGGGGTGATGAAAAGGAGGGAAATAGAGAAAATTTTCTGCATCATAGGGCTGCATCTAACTGTGTCATTATCAGTTACTTTATTGCTTTTCAATTAATCAATTTACTGTTTAAAAATAACAAATGAAAAGAATGAAAAACAACTATCACAATTTCCCAGATCAAATCAGAGGTATGGAGCCCCAGATATGACCAAATATACTGAAAGGCTACCCAACAAGTCAAAAATATCACTGCATATATCAATAAATAATTAAATCATTAAAATGGAGTGCAAAACCACTTTTCCTTTCATACCAATGAGCTAATAAAATTAATTAAAACCTATTTTCCTCCATTTAACTTTCAATGGCTCATTTTATTTTCCAACCTCCTTCACTTCCCTGTTATTTTTTGACACATATTGAAAAATGTATCCCCCACCATGCAACGTTTCCCATTCCCATTACATTTCCAGCTTTTCAAAGGCTGTTTGGGAATTCTGCTTAACAAATTACTCAAACAATACATTGAAATGGTTGCTGATTAATGTTGTTGTTCAACTAACTGATTAATTGACCATCGGATGTGCTATTTTGATCTAAATACATTAATGCAGTGTGTGTGGCAGGTTCACGAAAACTAGCAACCAAAGTAGCATTGTTGACAAGATGCCAAATGAGGAACTTCATCAAAACCTTTAAGCAGTGTCTGCTGGAGATACAGTATATTCTTGTGCATTTTGTATTCTACATGTATTTTCTGGGGGATATGCAGATTGTCATCAGACTTGAAAACACCACAAAGCTAACATTGGTTCCAACTTTTCTTCCTCCTTTTTCAGGATTTTGTGTAATTTAAAGCAGCCTTGGATGATATTTTGTATACCAACTCCTCAACCTGCCTCAGTGGTATGTGTTGATCACCCTGGCACAGCCCCAATTACATGCACTGGCAAAATGTTTCAGCTATGTCAGATTCTATTAATTAGCCACTGGGCTACAAAATTAGGCAGCAGTATGTTAAGTGTCACTCTTGTTTCCAGAGCTTATGCTCCTGAAATAACTGCCCCACCTTCTTGCGCAGTTTCTGAATGCGGTTGATGACCTCTCTGGCAACGCCTTCATCCACCATGGACTGGTCTGGGGTGACATCCAGCAGCACCAGGACCTAAAGGACAATAGAGCCAGAGAGAGGAGACTAACATTAAACTAATCACAACAACTATCACTGAATTGTTCAGATGTTTCCACAGACTACATCATATATATCCCTCAGTGTGTGTACATCCATGAGTGTGTGGCCCTACAGGGCTTCATAGTTAAAAAATAAAGTTGTTTATGCATGCATACACTGGCAACATGATTTAGTCAAAATAGGTAGGTGGATTTTGAGCCAGTGAAGGTTATAAATGTCTAAATATGAAATGTATTAAATATAAACACCAATTACACTTCAAATAATTTTTTATCAATGTATTTAAAACTGGGTTTTACAATAAAGTAGGCATATCTGGGTGAAATGATTTGTCCTGTATTTGAGTACAAATATACATTCATATATAAAGATTACAATTGCTCAAACATTTTAATGTGAAACCTGAAAAAAAAACTACCAACCAAGTAGTAATAATGACAGAATTGTAGTCTGTGTAAGTTACTGAAGTAAAATGAGTTTCAGGCTGTGCAGGACTGAGCTACTGCCAGTCCTAAACACTTCACCATGGAAGAGGGAAGGAACTGACAGGGTGACAGAAAAGTTCACAAATGCCGATAAACACAATATAACAAGAGAGAACAGAGAGCCAGGCAGATGGGAACTGGAGAGTCGGTGCGAGTGAGCAAAGGCAACACAGAGAATTAAAAATCCAGCTCACTACACTGGCATTAAGGTGCAGCCATGTGGTATGTATATGGTTGGAGGAGCACTGATTAGAGAGGGCCTATGGGAAAAGCATACATGCTGGTTTCCACTTAGCTGTGAAATGATTTCATGCATCACACTCAGAGTAAAGAAACAAATTCATTTACTGTAGATAGCATCTTGGTGCATGAGCTGCAGCAAAGTAGCTTTTTTCTTTCAAAATCCAGTTACACTCTGTAGCTCTGTCTACACAACAATAGGTAATGCAGTAGTAAAGAGAGAGGGGGTAGTAGAGGAGAGCATTTGTGTACTTCTGTACAAATTCTTCTATACTTTAACATGTGTGTTAAACTGTGAGCGATGTTTATCAGAGAATGTATAAGTGTGACAGAATAGCAACTATGCAGAATATAAATAACCTCAAAGGTTTTTTTATTCACCAGTTAAAAACATTAAAACGATGTGAGACACAATCCATAATCATGACACAGCAAGTTTAGAATTTTAATTTAGAACTGATTACTGATTACTAATAAAATAGAATATATATATATCTCTCTTCATTAAAACAAAGCAAAGGAAGTTACTGCTACCAGGTTACATAGCTCCAGATCTTGGAATTGCATGATTGTTGGTCCCTGCTGAGAGTTAGATGAGAAGAACAATAGCACCCTCATATCTGCAGTCTAAATATGAAACTACAGCTAGAAGATTATTATCTTAGCTTAACATAAAGACTGGATTATTTCTTGGCTGGCCGAGGTAACTCCCTTAAGTCTCTGCTGGTTGGCTGGCAACCTCACAGTTACTACAAGGCTGCAGGAAGCTGCTGCTCCAGGCCAAGATCTAATCTGGCACATAAACCTCCTGTAAAACCACAACATGCCATTTTCATAAATTCAGTTTTTGTACAGATTAAACATGATGCAATATGTTGATAGTAAGCTTCAGAGGTGCTGGTTGGCAGATTTTGTTACCTTTGGTCAGTGCCAGGGTAGCTGTTTCCCCATTTCTAGCCTTTGTGCTAAGCTAAGCTAACTGGCTGCTGGCAGTAGCTTAATATTTCCAATATTGATCTGAGAAAAGAATCAGTTTGATCTAATTTGCAGTAACACCTTTACAAAATGTTGAACTATGGCTTTAATAAGAGGGGTGTTATATAGTCTCTAAAGGTCTAAGGTGGTAGTTAATTGTGTAATGCATTTTAGAAACAGAATTTCTTATTAAATAGCAGACTTCCCATTTTTGTAAAATTTTGGGCCGTAAAACTGAATCTGGCTTTATTACACGTATTTCTAAACTTTGTAGAGTTTACAATTAGCTCAAGTGTTTGAACAAAATATTTTTGATATTCATTTTCTTAGAGCAGAAATGTAAAATCCTTCCAATAAAACACAAGTGATTCTGATTCTTAAGTGGCTCAAGAGGGCACTGTCCATCATAGTGTTGAATTTCATGCTTAGTTATTATATCTAATGGGAACAAAAGTGTGTTTAAATTGCAAGCGTACCTGTGCATCAGAGTGCGCTTCATACTGTGCAGCTGAGCCGGAGCTCTGGTTGAACGTGTACATCAGCCTCAGGTCCTCCTCGTGAAGCTCATGGCCGTCCACCATGATGGATCCTTAAAACAAACAATAAGACATTAATAACCAAAATATACATCATTATATGGTAGCATACAATAACACATCAATTTACAGAAAACCAGAGTGTCTTTAATATAATAAATGTGCTGTTCATACACAATTCAACACCATGGAGCCCCACTGTGTTTCAGCACCATCAGCCCACAGTTCTGAAGGACCATAAATTATACAGCCTATATAAACACACCAGGGGGAAAGAAAAACATTCAAACTATGCTTGGTATACACTAAAACCTCTTTTTATGTCCACAAATGCTGTCATTTTTCTTTTGGGTTGTGATATTTGTGCTAACAGTCACACTGAACCAAATTATGCAGAAGGACGTATAATGTATACAGCCAAATTATTAGAAAAGGTTCTGGTGCAAAGTCAGCTGGATGCTGAATGATATAGAGTACAATTAGGAAACTGTTTGGAAGAGATTACATTTTCTTCTAATAGCAACATTTGAGTAAACTACTAATGAAACAATTCAATTACACACTTGTGTCAAATAGTTATTTGTTTTTCACAAATGTGTGTCTGACCAAATGGTTTAGTTTTGCTACATAGGGACAACACAGAGTATAAACTGTCAGCTGTACAAAAAAATAATTTAGCACCAAACTGATTCAATTTGAATAAACTGCCAACTGATTTTGTGAAATTATTGTTCATAAGGCAGGGTTTATCTCCTGAGAAAGACTATAGAAAAGGTTTCAGTTACACCTAGTCATACCAAAAAAGTGCTCTCTTAACTTGCATGCAGAATTTGTTTTGAATTAGCTGGGGTCTGGACTGGTGAAATTTTACGATTCCTTTCACTGCAGTCTTCCTGGCCAGTTTTTAAACAATACAGCAAACCCAATCTAGCCAGGCCTTATCTCCCTTTTGCCAATGGAAGCAATTACCCACATCTGTGTCCAGACGAAAAACTCGGACCATGTTCTCTCCTCTTCACTTCTACACCCCAAGGCTGGGTGAAACAGTCACTTGGACCCCCTCTAATCCTAGATTTCCACGCTTTGATTTCCTGTGTCCCTCCCTGCTTTGCTGCTCATTTCCACCTCATTTAATCTCTTTACAGGTAACAAACAATGAGGAATACAATCAGAGGCCTTGAACTCACAACCAGATTTTTAGCCAAATTGACACCCTTCTAGCCTGCGTTGAAACAAAGCTTTTAGAGTTGTGGATTCTGTGGTGAGAAACTGTTCACAAAGCAGATCTCTACTAAATGTGAGCTGTTGGCTTTTCAGTCACTAAAATTGCTTCACAAACAGCAGTGACACCTCCAGTGACTGACTGATCACTATCAGTTGCCAGATGTTAAATTTTTCCATAAATTTCCACAAAGATAGGAGCTGTATTATATACTCTAGCATGTTAACTGTACATCTGTAAACTCAAATATCACATCTTCTCTTTGGTCTTAATTTAATTACCTAATGCTTCGTGCTGCTGCACACCATCATTTTTCCACCGTCCTCTACCACATCTATTTCTTTCCTTTCATTGCTCATTCGCCCTTTTCTCCTTCCAACTGGCTTGACTTCAAACAACCCAGAGACTGGAAATGTTAAGTTCCCACAGCTGAGCTGACCTCCATGGTTTCCTTCCCCAGAGACTCTGGGGCTCTCATACCTTACACTAGTCTGAACCACACTCAAGCTCTGATTATATTTTCTGAAGGGATAGGGTTTTAATTCTGAGGATAAACTGGCCATTTCTATCAGGTTCCATTGCAGGGACTCAGTTTACTTATTGGTCAAAGCATTATTTTGATACACCATGCAACTACTGAGTAAATACTGTGCACAAAGACAACATTAAACACTGACTGTGAGTGTGATTTGAAGATTTGGGTTCATAAATTCTAGCCCTGTTTTGCACACAAAGCCAAACCTGTCTTCTGGAAAGCCTCTAGCTGTTCGCTGGTGAGCTCCTTGATAGAAGCAGTGATGGCTTTGAAAGCCCCCTTCAGTCTCTTGCCCAGAACCATGTGGTCTGGCTCGGCTCGTAGACGGATACCATACTTGTCTTTGTCTGTTGACAGTGTTAACTGTCGCACATTAAGCTCCTGCAGGATAAAGAAAAAAAAAATAGACAAATATGTCTTAGAAAAGGCAAAGTCACAGTCTTTCAGTTTACTGTATCAACTGTTAAATTGCCAAACAGTGAAAATGAAACTAATGTAACATGAGCAAAGTTAAACTATAAAACTTTTTATTTTCTGGCATTTGAATTCAAACAGACTGTGTTTTCATCTTGTGGAGTTAAACTGTTAGATGCCAAACAACAGGTAATAATAGCTCTCCTGACAACAGTGAACAGCTTAAGTGAAGTGACTGCCTTCATAAATAAAAACTTCAAAAGCATATACTGCACAGAGCCTACATACAGTATAGGCCCTACATCCATCTTAAGCTAAATGCTTTGTTACACCTTGTAGCAGTCAAATGAATTATTCATTAACCATTCAAGGACTTCCGATGGAAAAATGCAATTCACTCAAAGAGGAAGTCGGCCATGAAACCAATCAGTCAGTAAGCCTCCAATAAACCACTTGTCATAAACAGTCCATTTTTCTGCCTTGTTGTAGGCAAAAAGTCAATATTTTACTCATCAAAGTCAACTCATCACATCGGTTTAAAAAAATGTGGTGGTCTTGCGATGACAGACATTAATGAATCATTGTTGAATTCACTCAGTGCCGAATCGGTGCACATTAAAGTAGCGGTTAAAGAAATATATTTATTATAAAGGGTTAGTAGTTAAATAGTAATACAAAAAAGCATTAAAGGATGCAAAGTAAAAGTAATGGTGCAAGCATGAAATCTAATCTAATCTAGTCTACCTGTTCTGCTCAAATCCAACCACACACATTGTGAAAGAGCCTGATGGTTCTTCCTTGGACTGCAGGACCTTAACTGCTTTCGGCTTTGATCAAATAAACCGTGTTTACTGGAAGGAAGCTCAAGAGTCAGCAAAGTTAAATGCTTTCCCCAGCAGAAATCAAACAGTGAGAGAGGAGGAGTTCCACAAACAAAGATAATTCTCACAGGATCCAACAAAAGTAACAGAAGACCTTTGACCTTTTCCCATTTGAACCTTATCCATAAATGTTCTGTTAATATTCCTGGTCAGTGTCATGTGGGAACAAGAAGTGGAATTAGTTTTTCATCTATGTCACAAATAATTTCTAAGCTTGCAATATAGTAAGATTTCCGGAAAGAGAGAACATTCCCGTTAAACGGGAGAATATTCCTACTTTAAACAGTGGAGGGAATATCTGAGTCAGCAATGACTTTTTGATCTTTCTTATTGAAAAATCAAACTCGAAGACAAAAGGATAGTGTTAGTTTAATGGCTCCCTGCGTGTAGATGCTATGACATTTAGTCTGTCTAATATCTCATTATGAATTTTTCCTGGTCTCTTGAATTACACCTAAATGAACAATTTTGTCATCAGACTGCACCTTTCAATAAATAGGCATATGATGAAAAAACATTATATGATATACTTAAAAATGTCAGCGGACAGTCGTCAACAGAATATTTTTTTATACAATAAATCCAGACGATGTGTGATTAGGAAAAAGCCTGTACCAGTACTTCTGCAAGCTGCATGTGTGAAAGGGGCTAGAAAAATTAAAATGATGAACTATAATGATGCACAGTACTGTCACTGTAAAGTACATAAACAGTAACAATGATATGTTTATTTTACCAGAGGGGAAACGACATAACGCTCATATTTGCACTGTGTGTGGCAACTGGAGTAGATCAAATGTGAAATAATTTTCCGTGGCATCTGCACCACCTCCTTTCTAAAGTAACCAGACAGAAATTTCAATACAGCTTAAGATACAAACAGCATATAAAGAAGCACTCTTTCTGCTCTTCATCCCCTCGGCCAAGTCAACATGCAATAGTGGCTCTGGAGTGTCAACAAAACCTCTAGAGGAGTAATGTTAAATAGACCTATAGTAGCAGTAGAATTAGTTGATGTTTCAGGGGTGCATTTCATAAGAAAGATGAGAAAAACATGCACCTTTTGCTTTGAAACAAAGCACTGACAAAGTGACTCTGTAGCATGGATGAATAATGTCTTCAACAAGGCAACAGCAAGACTGCACAAAATGAACAATTATCACACAATATAAACAAAGGGTATTCTTCATAAATAAAAAAAAAAAACCCATCGAGTATATAGAAAAGACAGCTGACATACTTCCAGGATGTATTTCTGCAGGGACTGGATATCTTTCAGAGCCTCTGCATCCTGGTGAATTACTACCACCTCCTTCAGTGGGTACTGAAATACATAAAGACATTACAGTTGGTCACCAGCTCCAGTATCAGAAGTATAAAAATAGGCTTAACACCATACTAGACCTAGCTGATTTATATCACAAAACCAGCCACTTAACAGTATAGAAAAACTAATGCTGCATTTGATATTTTTTGATAGATTTTGTATATTTCGAACTTTAAAATCCCTAATGTCACTTTAGAGCTTATTTCCTATAGTTTCAGTTCATTAAAGCTTTTACACTGGATGGTGTAAAGTTGATGATTTACCTTGACAGGCAGGGTCTTCCTGTCTCGGATCACTCTGCCCAGCTCAATCACAGACTGCATCTGAGAGACAGCGTTCTCAATGCGCTTGTCAATTAAACTCTCCCTGTAAAATAAAAAAAGAGGCAGAATAAATCTTATCACCATATCATGAGTAGCGTTACCATATCAACCACATCACATCACTGATAAGAACTTGAATTAATAAAGCTTATAAGTTTCAAACTAAAATATAATTGGATGGCAAATGGTAATTTAAGCTAACAGCAAGGATGCCATAAGACCACGCCCTTCTTCTAATAAGAACATTCTTCAAAAAAAAAGTCTTCTTGGGATAATTATTCTGTACCATGTCAGGGCAAAGTCGGTGAATGTAACTGCATTTTTGCAGTAATTCAGGTCTCATCATCTTTAGTTAATGGTAAATTGGAAATTCAAATGGGTTTTTTTATTGAGGAAAATTAATAAGAGAATGTGACAAGGTCAGTGCCACACATCTAAATAAGACAGAGTTCACAACCACCAGCAACTTTCACTAATAAGGTATACTGAGACTTTCACCTCTAAATTCAAATTAGAGCTGCACAGCCACTGATAATCATGAATAACAGCAATTTAAGCTTGTTCATTTACGGGTGCAGTGTGCTTCTCCCTATGAGCATAAGGCATTGGAGTAAAATGAGAATGGAAAGGATATGAGGACCAGCCAATCATTCAATAAGCTGACTCAGGAACAGCTGTTCCTATTGGCTGATTGGTGGCTGACCTTTGTGAGAAGAATGAAGTAGTCCTATTTGACAGCAGAAAGGACAAGTAGCTAATAAAGCAGCAGCATGAGAACTGGCTAAGTGACAGGGGAGGTTCTAGTTTCCTTATGCTAAATCAAATGCATATTTAATTACGTATGTGTTAGTTAAATATGATGCAATTAGGTTTGGGCAATTAGAAATTGCTCCAAGGCATTACAAAACTGATCAATTACACAGGACTTTTTTTTAACAAAAACAATTGAAGTGAAGGGGATGAAATGATCATATTTTGAGAGAATCATCCATTTGCAGGGCTTCACAATCAAGACAAGTGCTTTTCAATCCTGTGCTGGTATTTCTAGGCACACTGGTATATAACTCTATAGCAGCCACCAACATCTTTACAGTAAAAATACAAAAAGGGTTAAGCTGATTATCAAGAGGAGACAGCAGTGTACTGAAGAAAGGTGTTATTTCTCCATATTAGACAAACTGGTTGTTTGCTGGAATAGACATTTTATCAGTATGGAGAATGCATCAGCACTTATCATGCAGGAATGAACTGCACTGGCACATTAGCAGACTGAGAAAATCTGCTCAGAAATGACACAAAAGCTATTCTTAATCTACAGAATCACTCAATGCATTAAATTCACACTTACAGTAATGATTAATCTGTAAAGTTTGAGAATTTAATAACTACAACAAAAGAGTGATTTATAAACTAGATTTTTAAAAAATTAACACAGGAACCTGAAGAAGAGCAGGAATCAAGAGACTGAATGGTTAAGACACAAAGAGAACAGCTACTATGAAGTCTGACACATATCTAGAAACTATTGTGAACTTTCAAGCTTCAGATGCTTTGTACAGTAAGGCCACACACCCAGGCTGAGCCTGATTAAGCTATGGATTCACAGTGAATATCGCGGGAGAAAGGGGCCCGGAGGGTCATTATGTGGCAATAACAGCAGTAGAGTAGGTGTCAGTTGCTTTTTTCCCCCCCCAAACAAGGTGGTATGTTGCTGGAGGAAACTGTTTAAGGAGTATGTACATCCTCAATTTCTGCCTGGCTCCTCCCAGCCAGAATATTTAAAGAAATGCAGTATGGGGAGTGGGGTCTACATTTGTAGGAGCAAACAGGTTTATGGAGGTGACATAACAGGGCTTAGTACTTTCACTGAGTGATCCTAAATTTTGGACCTGCCATTAAATGCCCTCTTTAATTTTATTGACATGTGCCATTTCACATATGAACTCCTGACAATGTCCACAAAAACAAGCCCTGACATTGTCCAGAGTTACCCTTTCACACATGTAGCACACAACAGAAGATAGTCCAGGGTACAGTGCGCAGGAGGCAGGACATGACAAATGTAGCCAGTTTCTAATTTGGTTAAAAACCAAGTCTCCTGTCCCTCCTTGATTTGATCATCTACTCATAATGACAAGTTCCTGAAGGTTTTCTTCATTGTAAATGACCATTTTTCTTCACCATCAGATGCTTCCTGTTTCACACCAGACACATGATAGAGTGTCATCAACATGCTCAGTATCGTGGTGTGAATACTCCAGGCTATACGCTACTGTTTTCTCACATGGGCTCACATAAACGTTACACGGACTTTGTACTAGGGAGCTGGCAGGGTAAAGGCCATAATGTCAAATGACTGACTCAGACATTTGCCTTCTCACGTATGACCCCTCCAAGTAATGTCTAGATAATTTCAGGGCTCCAGTGCATGTCTGAAAGGGGCTATGAAGTCTATATCCCTAAAACATGAGCTTTACTGAAAAGGATTTTCCCACCTGACATGGGGCAGCATGAGATAATGGATGCTACTGGTGTTCTTTTCTTCGACAGAGGCAGGGTCAATGAGATGACGTAGATTTTGGTACATCATCTCTGTAATGAAAGGTGTGAAAGGGGCCTGAGGGGAGCAACAGAAAAAAACAAGAAGACAAGAAAAAAAAGAAGATTATTAGTATCTGTGTATGCTGATCAATTTACATTTCTAGCTTTCTAAAGGTCTAAAAATCAGAAGCAGCTATGAAACCAGCATAAAAATGCATTTTACTGTAGCTTTTTTAAAATGGTGCAAAAGTTCAGACAGAGTTATAACAGAATGAGGTTACTGTGATTCTCTTCCATTTCAACCATGGCTAATTAATCTGCAGCCTACAGCTGATCTGTATTGATCTGGGGTAGTCTAACTGGCTCTTAGAGCGTCTCTCACCTCACATGCCAACATCTTCAATGTGTTATAAATAAAAACCCCTGCTGCTCATGCACTATTCATAGCCATGCGAGAGCGCGCGCGCACACACACACACACACACACACACACACACCTTTTCCATACCAGCATCATTTCTTTGGGCCTTGCATACAAAAAGCAAAACCTCACCACCGAACATTTCCCCATACAATGTTGTTTCTCTGTCAGTCACACACACAGAAAAGGAATGACTCACCATCAGCCTGCACATGGAGAACAGAACACTCAAGAGGGTTTCGAGCGCCCACAGGCAGTCCTCAGTGCCACTCTCTCCCTACAAAGATCACAAACATCAATACATTCTGTCCCACTGGAGCAGTGGAAAGGTAACAGTGTATCACCAATCAGCGATAGTCAGCCAATGGTTGACTAGGAGGGCCACAAAGCAGCTGCTATAAAATATCCACAGATGGAGGCTAAGATGAGGCTATGATGAGCTGCTTACTGGCAATCACTGTTGCCATTAACCACAAGAGTAATTTATGTGTTAAATAAACCTGTAAAAATGCAGGACATTAACTATGAAGACTACCAATTTTTACTCATCCGATACTACTAATTGTGATTTGTCACTCCTGGAATGTCATGCATCTAATGTCTAAAGCCGGTACCTTGGATTGCCAATATATAAAAACATTAGCACTAAACAAGCACTAATTCAGAGCTGCAACCTCACCTTCAGACGGCGTCTGTTGGTCCGGACGTACCAGTTAGTAAGCATGTCCACAAACTTGACCAGGCGAGGAACAACAGTGTACAGGCGGTAAGCTTCAACAAGAAAACACGTGTCAGTTCATTTATACACTTCTAGTGAATCAGGAAATCTCACTGAGATCTTTATTGGAAGAAAGATCTGGGCACAGCAGATAAAAAGTAAGCATAACAAAAGTCCACATACATACAATAAATGTAACCACTACAGAAAAGGGCACATATGCATACAAACAACATAGCTGGTCATTTACAACAACTACAGAAACAACTTGAAAATCTTGCTAGATAGGATGAATTTTAAGATGTTAAACTGTTATTTTCTTAACCACTGTCCACACCACATGAGGATCTGGAAGGAAAGGTCAGTGGTGTGTGTTTGTGTGTGTTTTGAGAGAGTTTGTCCTACCATCCATCTCAGCCTTAAAGAACTGGATGAGGGACTGTGTGAAGGACTGAATCCATTTATCCATGATGTTTTCGCTCTGCTTCGCCGTGTTCTCATTGTATAGGAAATGAATGTCATCCTCCTGAGACATAAATATACAAGCACACATACACAAATATAACTGAAAAGATGCATAAGCTTTACCATTACGTTACTCCTCTGACAATCTGATTTGTTAAGCAGAACAAGGACAAACAAAATCATAAATGTGCTTAAGTAGGACCTGAAGCCTGTCCCACATAAAAAGAACAAAAGTTGAAACAGCAGCAGTTTGGATCAGCATGTACAGACACTAGTGTTGCACGATATACCGGTACTAGTATGGTACCGCGGTACTGAGGCATTTAAAATGGTACTATACTGCATTTGGATGGGACCGGTACTTGCAGCGCCCGCCCGCAACAGAGGGAAACAGAGCAGGAAACAGCTTCCTCGTCCTCTGCTCACTGAGCAGCGTGGACTGGAGCAACAAACGGAGCAGGAGGAAAGC
>NW_018127881.1:781665-792484 GCF_001952655.1 Monopterus albus
AGACCTGCACACTGAGTTCAGGGAACGACAGGTAATTTACTCATGACATGTGCCCTTTTCAAAGACAATAGTTCAATAGTTTTAAGTGTGCAACACAGGATAAAGAGTTCTTATCAAACATAGAAATTTTTTTTCTAAATTTGAATAAAAAAATGTGTTTTTTCAAAACGTTAAATGTGGTTACAGCACAGTCCTTCAGTGTTTTACATACATATTTAGCCATTTAATATGTTATAAAGACTGGTAACATACCATTTAAAAACATTGGTCCTACTTAAGACAGGCTATATGTAATGAAAATATTTTTTAGGTTATGTATCTCAACGTAAATAAGGCCTCAGCTTGTATGACAAATGTATCACCTTAATTTTATTTTTTCACTGCAGAGGTCTGGTGCTTCTGGTCCGGAGACAGTGACCCCACCCAGTGGATTTTCTATTAAAATAAAGTCAGTAATGACATTTTTTGCGTTCTCTTTTTATCTGAAAAACTATCCAAAAGTATCGAAATACATTTTGGTACCGGTACCAAAATGTTGGTATCGTGACAACACTAACAGACACGCTGATGTATACCTACATGTACTGATTATCTACAGGCGAGAGAAGCCACTGCTGCACTACCTCCAGGTACACAGAGTTATAAGTGCAGTATTTTTTGAATTTGCTGTTTGTGTGTGCTTGTAATTTAGCCTGCACAATGTAAAATGTGGAGTAAATGGAATAGCAATTGGACTTGGCTTATAGTATCAATTTCTTTATTGTTAGGACAGTTCATAGAAGGAGTGACCATTATATGCATCCCAACTGCATAGAACAGGTTCATTTGTTGAAAAGGCATAATATTTAACCTTGGTCATATCTGTTTAGAAATTGAAATAAATGACAATTTATAAAAACTTCAAAAACCACAGTTTGGTCTTTTTGCAGCCAAAAGTTGAATTGTAGGGTCCTTTCTTTTCTTTGCCATTAAGTGGCAACACTGACAAGCATCTGCAGGTCCAAACTGCTCCCTTTTGCAGAGAATCTACAGCCTATAGCCAAAGCAACATTCAAACTTCTTTCTCTAAAATTTGTTCTCACAGGACAGGCTTAATGTGCAGCTCAAAGGCCATATGAAAAAAAATCTGCATCTGAATTTTTACAGTTGCAAATCCAAACCTAGCCATTACCTGCTGTGGCTCAGGAGGTAGAGTAGTTTGATCCCTAAACACAGGGCTGGTAGTTTGATCCCCGGCTCTTTCAGCCCTTGGACACTGAACCTGAAGTGGCCATCACCACTGGTGTGTGAGTGTGTGTGAATGACTGTATGACAGCTTTACCGCCATTGGTGCGAGTAGGAAAATACTGTAGTGCATTTGGATGCGTAGAAAAGTGCTATGCATTGAATAGGAAATTACTGTAGTGCGTTTGGATGCGTAGAAAAGTGCTATGCATTTACATCGGGATGTTAGGGTACATTACCGTTGCAGCTATTGCTACATAACTTGATGGCTATAACACAGATTACCTAATTACTAATGGTTTAAAAATAGTAAACTGCTGTAGTATTAAGCAGTGCTGTGGCTTTTAGACCAGAAATAAAGAGGACACTGCAGACAAACATACCTTCTGTAACCTTTGTACATTCTGCACAAGGAAGCGATAGGCATTATACCACGGCAAGAAGACATCCTTCAACACGTCTCGCACACCCTCCTCTTTAAAACGCAAGTTCTCTGCTCTCACCACAGGAGAGTTGATGAGGTACAGTCTACAGAGAGAGAGAAAGACAGTGAAGGAGTTGGTATCAGTGTGCAGCATTATTGATTGAGTGAGTGAAAGTGTAGACACAGTATTTCTTATGCATTTTATGTTTATTATGCACTGCATTTTTGTTTTACGTTCCATTTTATGTACTTTAAAAAATTTTCCTTTGGTTGTTTCTTGTTTTTATTTATGTAAAGTGTAATGAATTGCCTTTGAATATGAAATGCACTGTATAAATACATTTGCCTTGCCTTAGAAAAATGAAAGCTTAAATGTGGCAAGTGAGTGACATTGTTAGCCATATGTGGGAGTGGACCTACAAAAGTTGGGTAATGTGTTAGTGCTGAGGGGACACAGATCTGTAAAAACAGAGTAGTCATCAGAAAAAACTGAGCAGTGTTGTCCCAGTTACACAATTATGTCCCCGGAGTTCCTTTAATTGTTCTCTACAAGAATGTACAGGGCAAAATTTGCAGGATTGTTCTGGGAGAGCAGAGTTTGCCTTGACAGCAAATTTAAAGTAAAACCAAATCACACACTCTGGAAGAGATAGCAACATACAACCTAAAATAAAAAAATACTGGTATAATGCTAAACTACTAAACATTGCTCATTTTGGTTAAAACTTGATTTTCTTTTAAATCTGTCCCAAAAATGTGCAAAATCAGATACAATTCAGGTGGATTATAATGTGATAAGGTTTGATAACATTGCATTTTTCTAAGTTGTAACCCACTGTGCTATAATAAAAATACTGTTGACAAATGATAATCAAAATAATCCATATCAATATACATGCCTTTCTAATATATACATGACCACTTTCTAATAATTCTTGTAGCAAGCTAACATGATGCAACTTCATGCAATAGGCCATGAGTGATTTTAATAGCAGCAACTGAGATACAGTACATTTGAAATAAAAGGCTGAATAGACAAAACTATAAACTGCTAAAACACTTTAAATGTGCTAAGATGTCAATCTGTCACTGGTTTAGTCACAGTACTTAACAGAGCTCACTGTACTATACCCGTTACTTGCTGTAAGCAAGGTTTAAGGCACAAAAGAGTCATATTCTGTTGAAAGCCTTGAAGAGTAAGGGCCTTTCTCTCTATAGCTCAGTTCTCTTCATCAGTGCATATGTGAGCATATGGTACAGCTGCACGGTGATTTATTCATTTGGCCATATGGTCATGGTACTCTTACTGATGAGGGCAAATGAGACAATGTGAGAAAAGAGAGTCTACATATGTACAATTGTTGTGAGCATGTGTAGGACTGGGATAGTGCACAGCTGGGTGTAGACAGTGGTTCAAAACATTTAAGACCATGCCTGCTAATAACATACGGTAAGTCACCACACAAATCCCTGCCACCGACACACACACGGGCATTCATGCGTCAGATATGCATTCAACCACTGAGCTGACCTGAGGGCATCAGCTCCATAGTTCTGCACCATCAGTGCAGGATCTGGGTAGTTCTTCTTGCGCTTGCTCATCTTCTGCCCATCGCTGCAGGAATGGGACAAGCAAAGACATTAATTCACATACACACCCATGCGTGCACAAAAGCAAATGTTAGAAATCGTGCACTTGGTATCTATTACTTAAGTTTTTCCAGATCAGCAGGCCTATGATCACAGCACTGCCTTTAGACCCTGGAGCTGAGGACAAGCAGCTCTACTGAAGAGCAGGTCTAAGAGCTGTTGTTACAGCATAAATACCACACTAATCATGAGAAACAGCAGGAAGATTAAGAGGAGATGAATGGTGAATAAAAAGAAAAGAAATATAAAAATGGTGGTTAAAAGGAAGGAAAAAGAGTGGCTTAATAGAGGAAGACAAGAAAACAATGATCATGGAAACACAGAAAGCCAAATTGCTCTTAGAAGAAAATAACTTGTAAATGTTTGAACGGTTTCTAGGAATAAGGCTGGGAATATTCTGTCAGAAATACTGTCAGAAAATGCCACTTAACTCAAAAACCAAGAAAGAACTGACCCTAATAATAAGTATTACCTTTTCCTGTGTAGCCAAAGATTGATATGGCTCATTTATCTGCAGTAACTGATATGTTCTTTCATTAACCTGAGCAAGTCCCGCATACATCTTCTGGCTGCAGTAAATGCTCACTACAGCACCAAATCCTTTTTTCTTTACAGTACAACTATCCATTAATGAACATGTATGTGTTTATTTGTAATACAGAACATTAATAAGTCAGTGGACTGACCTAGCAAGTACCAAGCCATTAACAATGACATTCTTGAAGGGCGGTTTTCCGAACAGGGCTGTGGAGAGCACCAAGAGGGTGTAGAACCTACAGCAGGATATAAAAAGACAGCACACAAGGTCAGGGTAACAAGTATGACTGAACATATTATAATGATTTCTTCCTCTGAGAAAAAAACAACATTATTTATATTGTTCTTTTTTTAATCCAACCATTTGCAATTACTTGTTAACACCTCAGTAAATTAAAAACTTTCACAAGCACACTTCTCTGCCTGATTCTCTGTTCATCCAGCCATTCATGCTGTGCTCTCATCACTTCCCTCAATGAACTCAGTAAAAAAAAAAAAGTCTCTTTACTTCTCATCTGTCACCCTCTTTCCATCTGTTCACCCACAGCTTACCATCCTCTTGTCTGGTCGATGCCTTCAGCGATGAAGTCTGCAGGGAAAGTGTCTTCAAATTCCTTCCTGTTTTCAAAGGGGTAGTGCTCCTGGGCATAAGGCATGCTGCCGCTCTCAAACCAGCAGTCGAATACCTCTGTGACCCTCCGCAGCATACCCTTACCACACCTTGATGGGACTGTCAGATTGTCAATGCTGGGCAGAGAATGTGTGGACAGAAGGAACAAAGGCAAGAAAGAGAAAAGAAGTGAAATTGTTGAGACATCTGGCAGCAATAAGAGTTGTGCAGTTCTGTTTTTTAAAGGTTTTATTAGTGCCATAGGGAACTATCTAAAAGTTTGTATGCTGTATATATCCATGGGTGTACAGGCTTTTTAGCTGCAGTCCACACTTTTATAATCTTTCACGGCTGAGAACGAGGTTTAGGAAAAGAACAGTGGTACTCATGCTGCGCTCACACCCATTAGAATAAGGATGGTTATTGGCTTGGGTTATATGTTTCTGACACAGTGATACTGATTAATTTATTCCCTATACTGGCTCACTGAAATTCAACCTATTTACAGTGTCATTGTTTCTACATAAATGTTACTTAAACTGCATAAAGTGCTTGTGAAGTACCCATTAAATGCAGATGAAATGCCTATTCTGAGTAAACAAAACAAAAAATCATAATACATCCTCAGAAAGTTGATTAAAAGGTATGGTTGGCAGTTCCTTCCAAAAGAATTTTTTGTTACATTTCTTTAATTGCTGTTTTCATTCCAATGGCAAAGAAGACATTAAATGCACGCACAAAAAGAAATCTGTCATCTGTGGCAGCAGCAGGATTGAAAAATACCTGATCAATAATTTCACTCATCCCAAGCAAAACCATTGGATTGCCTACCTGCCTGTCAACCTACTGCCTACTTGAGCACACACTGCCCTTGCACTCACTGCCCAAACCAAGAGTCTCCCACAAGGCATTGCAGGCACATGTGTAACCGCACTGGTTTTACAGCTGAAGCTAGCAAGCTATGGCAGAGAAGGTTTCCACAGCAGCTTTTGTTCACAAACAGAGATCAATGTTACAGGTAGGTCCTTCCCCTTTAAGACTTACAGCCTTGTAGGTAACGTTGTTGCTCTAAGTTTTTACCTGCGTGCGGCAGTAAGAGAGTGAGAAGACCACCGCACGGAACAGACTGTTTTTACATGCGGCCATCATCACAAACTGGCCACTTCATATGATAATGTGGATTGACAGTCTACCAACCCATTTAAAACCACAGTTTTAAACATCATGTTAACTAATAATTTGTCCTTTACTTTTTCATATGTTCAATTCGTCTTTATTTTTTAATCTTAGAGGATTTTGATTACTTTCCAAATCTTCAAGACCTGCACAGAAACCCTCAACAACCAAAACACATGAGCAACATGAAAGCGACATCTTCCTCCTTCATGAGGAAAAGATGCCAAGCCCCATGGGAGTGATTAAAGGTAATTAAAGGATGGACAGTGGAAGAGTCACAACACCTGTTTGGTTCAGGCAGACAGGTCACATTAGAAGGACATGGCAGATTTAAAATGGATGAAATTATACAGTACATACGGACATCTTAGTACATGTTCAGGTGGATGGCTGATTAGCTGGGTGTCTGCTCAGTGACTCACCTTTCTCGATGCAGATCAGTTACTTTGACTCCGGTCAGTTCCTCCAATTCAGATACGGACCCTACACATACCACCTGATGAAAAAACACACACAAATAGGGAATCGCAAGACAGCATTCACATTCATTATCAGACTGCCACATCAAAAAAAATAATCTAGTAGTATTAAAACAATTGGATGATTACTTAAGTCCAATCACAAAAAATTAACTTAGATGGAATTTAGCCTGTACAATGTTAAACCATCATGAAAGAAATATTTGTGGTTCCAGGACGTCTGGTCCAATAAAATAAACTATTTGAACACCCTGGGCTCTGGAAAATTCTGATAACATTTTTCATTTTATAAATTATAAACTATAAATAAAATCAACACTGCAGCTCATTTAACTCTAAAGTGAGCAAGGTAGATGGGTTAATTTGAACAGTCCACAGTGTAGTGGACAAATGTAAATTCTATATAAAAGGGGACTCATTTCCCCCCTTTACCCCTGAAATTAAAAGTCTGACATTTTAAAAAAGTGCTACAGGAGAGAACACTTTCAAGTCTGTATGGTGTGAAGGTATGCACAGCACTATAAAACAAACAATATCTAAATGTTAATTATTGAGCATGTAGAGATTAGCAGATGACCTTTTGACAGAACGAGGCTAGTTGTTTCCCACTATTTCTGGTCTTTGTGCTAAGCTAAGCTAACTAGCTACTGGCAGTAAATTTGTATTTGCTATCCAATGTATAAGTGGTATCAACATTGTCATCTACCTCTTGATAAGAAAGTGACTCTGCATATCTTCAGTAATGTTAAACCTAAATTAACTAAACCCATTAGGTGTGTATATACTGTATATACCTAATTTGGAGTTCTAAATCTCCCAATTCTCATGAAATTGTCTAGGCTACCTATTATTATTACAATGACACACCACTTAAAAGTAACCCTATTTCAACGCACTTCTTGAGTAACTTTACCTTTGAAAGTATGGTAAAGTGTGTTATCTGATCTCCTCAGAGGATTAACCTGTAGGCTCTGCTCTAGTTTTAGCACAGCACCAGGTAACATGTCCCAGATAGAGTCTGACGCACCACCGTCAGATATGGGGGAAAAAGGGGAAGGGGGGGGGGGACGACGACTGCCAGAAAGATAGAGAGAGGAAAAGGAAGGAAAAGATTCTGAGAGACAGAAATCATACAGTACTGCCACACTCATGCAAACTCACACTTGCAGCTTTAGTTCTGGGTGTGTGATTGATTTTGCCGCCGAGGTGTGTGTGTGTGTGAGGAAGGCACCAAGATGCATAAGTGTTCTGGTAACAGTCACAACACTATTTCCAGCAAGCAGGTCGCTGACCTGACACTTCATTTTTCAAACACTCAAACAACCCAGTTCTGATATCTCTATTCAGTTCATTGTACAGCACAAAGTCAGATGGGGTTTGTAATACACATTCATAAGAAAAACATTTTCAGATTGGCTTTCTTCTCCACTGCCTCTTTTCCCTCTTGCACCAACTGTCCTTCTCTTCTATTTCTCATTTTCCTTCCTCTTGTGTCTTTCACGTCATCATTTTCTTCATCAGCTAATTAATTCTGTGCCCTGCCCCCCCCCCCCAAAAAAAACTGCCTTGAGGAACTTTGTAGTTGCCTTGAGCAGTATGAAGAGAAACCAAACACATTTTGGTTCATGTTTATTTGCTATTTACATTAATGAATCATTTATGTGTTAAGTTCACAGAGGCACTTGGTAATGGTGCCTTAGCGGAGCTGACTATGCCGTATGGAGTCACGCTACATTCTCTGATTTGACACCATGCTCACCTCACTCTGCCATGCCAAGAAAGTCTCTCCTACACCAAGCTTCTCTCACAAAGGGCCATATATGCTAAATTATGTGAGTGTCAAAAAGAGGTCAGTGAGAAAAATGTTCATGCTGCCAGTTTATGAGAAGAGCTGGATTTCTGTACCCCTGCAGCAGACAATCTTCCTTTGGAGAGACATAAGACATTTATCTTCAAACTAATTTCTATGGTAAATAAAAGTAAGTTGCAGGGAGCTCAACTTTTCAATTATGCGCTCTTATTCTCAGCCTAGACTGATTTGTGAGTGCTGTCATGCTGCGATCAGCTCTCTCAGAAAAAAATAACTGTCTTGGTATTTGGTTATGACACAGATAAACTGTGCGATTTGTGCAAAATAAAAAAAAAACATTTGAATCATTAAGCATTCTATTAAGGCATAACAAATGCATGTTTGTGTGCTTAGTGTTTTCCTGACCTCTTCAAAGTCATCGCTGACCCAGAGAGGGATCGGTGTACCCCAGTAACGGTTCCTCGAAATCGCCCAGTCACGTGCCTCTCTCAGCCAGTTCCCGAAACGCTTCTCACGCACAAACTCCGGAACCCTGCAGAGACAGAGACAATTGACATGTGTGTTCTGCTTCTAATTACTTTTTAAAATATAAAATCATTTGCCTGAAATGAGCCAAATGTTGCTGACATGCTTATGTTTAAACCCCATTAAACACCCATTTGTAACCACCACGTCAAGGATTTCTGCAGGGTTCACAAAGTTACATTTTAAAGCTTTTTAATATCACATGAATATAATTTAGTTCCTATTTCACAATCACACTGGGCAAAGTACAACAATATAAAAAAAACCTTCAGAGATGTCACATTTATTTCAGTACTTCTCAGCACATGATTCATTAAGTTAATGTGATTTGGATTCAGATAATCAGCACAAAATTAATAGGATTGATCAATTAAAATTCTTAACTCATTAAGGTATTTGATAATAATAGAATTGCCCAGATTGTACAATTAAGAATACAAGCATCATGTCTGCTGTTACTAGCAGTGGTAATGGTGTCTGCTACAGGTCAGAAACAAACAAAAAAAAAAGACAGAGTGACATTAGAAACAATCCCACTTTTAGTTAATAAAGAGCCCAGTATGACACAAAAAACATCATTTTTTAGGACTTTTCAAGAACCGCAAATAATGTGATGGATTTAAAGTATATTATAAGTCAACAAGCATTATCATAAAGGTCATCATTATTTATGGAGCACTCTTTCAGCTTCTACTCATTTTTAGCTCTAAAAATAAACTGCACCTCTCTCTTTAGTTTTATATGTGGCACAAAAACATTTCTACATGTAATCATCATATTTAAATTTGCTGAATTTTGCAGCCTATCTGCTGTGTCAACAGAGCAGTTTGGTCACTGTCACAGCATGAAAGGAGTAAGGAAACAATTCAGTGACAGGAATAAACTCACAAATGTGTTTTTATTACAGAAACATAACATTAAACAAACATTTGGTCATGTACAAAGTCAGACCTTGTGTGCCACCTGAAGCCATCTCTTCTGTTCGCTCAGGCCATGATCGTATGGAGGGTTTTATGTTGTTTCCCGGGGCCGCTGATTCATTTCTAGTTTGAATCTCAGCAGAAACTTTCCCTTGGATAATGTTACAGGCAAAACAGACGGAGCCAGGCACATCCACACACACACGCACTGACCAATCACACGAATTTTAGTAGAGTAAGAGCTGATTTCACTGAAACTGCTTTTAAAACGGTGTCAATTCAACAGCGGTGAGAAGGAAGAGTCAGCTCTCACAATTAGTTCACTGGACACTACAGAGGACTCAGCAGCACCTGTGGACGCACACCGCGGCGCTGAAAACCAGCGGAACCGTCCCACGCTCTCACCGACGCCTTTTAGAAGGAAGTTGTGGCCGCGGAAAAGTCAGCGGCAGCTTGCAGCTCGGTGCTTGTGTTGGCGCTCTCACCTGTGCTGAGTTGTGCCAAGACGCGGACGCATTGCGCAGCACTTGGTCCACAGTTTGCTTCGTTAGCGCCTCGCGCTAGTCCGAAAGCGGCTGAGGGGCTCACCATTAATGTTTTGTAACTATTATTTAACAGGATACATAAAGGACAAGTAAACGTGAAAATGTAGTTTCTTTATTATATGTCACTGTGTGGAAGTGTTTCCCTGGTAAAACTTTGTTTTACCATGATTTCCAAAATGACAGTAAATGTACTGCTGACAGAGTGACAGAAGCCGCACGTCTCTGGTCCTGTCGCGTGTCTCTTGGTCCCAGAGTGCTTCGCTACTCTGCTCCGTTGGTCTCGAATATCGGCATCAGCAGGCTGCTGAGGTATATCTCAGCAATTCTCTCTCCGGAACAGTGAAGGACAACCACCAGGCCGTGAGGCTCCTGGTAGCGGAGCTGTACGAATGTACGCAGAAAATTCAAGACAGACTGCAGCTTTTGCCGTAGCGCAGCTGTGATGCTTCTGCTGTGTCCATCCATCATATGGATATGTTGAAGACCAAGTGGAGCAGGTGCTGCGCAATGCGTCTTGGCACAACTCAGCACAGATGAGAGCGCTAACAGAAGTGCAGAGGTGCAAGCTGTCGCTGACTTTCCCTGGTCACCAGGTCCTTTGTAAAAGGCGGCGGGGAGTGCGCTGTCGGGAGCACTGATGTGTACAACCTGTCAGCCTCCGGGAGGAATTAGAAGCTACTACCGCCTTCCTTCACTGCGCCGGTAAGAGCCTGGGATGGTTCTCTTGGTTTTCAGAACGACGGTGTGACTGCTGCTGAACTAACTCACAGCTTTTATCTGAATTTCCAGTGACGTCAGCTCTTCAGGTGTATCTGTGTAATTTGTTAGTGCATGTGTGTGTGTGGGTGTGCCTAACAGTGCGACACAGTGGCTCCTGCCCTCGGCGGCCGGGAGAGGCACACAGTGGCTCCTGCCCTCG
>NW_018127881.1:792980-793981 GCF_001952655.1 Monopterus albus
GTAGAGGCGGCATTGCCTCGACGGCCTCAACCGGTAGAGGCGATATGGCGTCGATGACCTCGACCGACAGGAGCACGAGGGAGGAGCATGACATCCGGGTGCACAATGCATGGCAAGAGGAGGAGGAACGTGACAAACTGGGTGCACAGGAGGAGCATAATCAAAATGGAGATTTGGCTGCTGTTCTTACTGCAGTCCTACCCACTAGACATTTTCTTACATTTACTTTCAATTTCCATGAAAGGAAAGCTAAGGATAATGACTTTCTCCACACCGATACACACACACAGCCCCAGCATAAAAGATTTCAATACAGACGACAGCACAGTTCCACCCACAATGACATGCTATGCACACAAACTGGTCCAACCCGTTTCACCTCCGTATATCTGTGCCTTGTAGGACACACCTTGTGAGCCATTAAAATGGGTTAGTCTTCATCTCCTGAACTAAAGGACTGGGTTTCCATTTATGAAAACACATTGTTACAGACCAAGAGACTCACAAAATAAATGCAGGATCAGTCTCATGCTGCTTCACTCACTCTGTCACCAACATGTTTAACATCACTTTGGAAACATTGTTGTATTATCATTGGTTTATCACTGACAAACTGCCACACAATGGCAAATAATAAAGAAAGCATGTTCATTTTTACTTGTTCTTTATTCAGGGTAACATGGGGATGGCTGCAACAAAGGACAGTAGTGCCTGTTTCCTCCAGTCAGAAATGTGCTGGAACCATCAAACTCATTTTACACATAAACGGCTGCTAAGTGTGAACTTTCCTTCTGGAGATTCAAACTAGAGATGGATCAGCCTGACAACAGGCTGTTTCCCAGGGCACCAATCCATCTTTAAGAAGCTCAACTGCAGAAGTTAACTTTTCCTTCAAGGCATTTTTCTCCTCTGTACCCCTTTCCTGCTCTCCCAATTTCCTCGACCAATTTCTAGCTTTAATTCACTCTCTCACAATCTCCTCCTCTTTTTCTCATTGTTTC
>NW_018127881.1:794031-827861 GCF_001952655.1 Monopterus albus
CACCAGGATCCATGCACAAAGCAATTCCCGTTTGTAGGAGGTATTTCTATTTGGGCCCCTAATATATCAATTTTTTAATTTTTTTTTCAACTGCATTCCACCACCCCCAACGACTCCTCACCCACCCTCTCTCTATTTATGCTAAATGTAGAATTTGTGCTGTCTTGTACTAGAGACACTCTGAGGAGCCATTTAACATGTACAGGTTTCTATTATAAGTCAGAGACACTGGGGATGGATACAGGAGGGAGACAGAGGGACAGAAGTTGCAGTCAGGGAGTAGACAGATGGAGGGTGCGTGTGACAGGAAAAAGAGGCAAGGAAGATAAGAAAATATGAAAAACAGAGGGATTAAAAGGAGGTATGGGGTTAAAGGACAAGGTGCAACAAACTGGGACTAAAACAGCATGTTTGTCTGCTCTAAACTTAAGATGCAATATAGCATGTCTAGCTTGCTGTCTATACAGTAGTAACCTAACTAAGGATTACTTCCAAGGCCAGGGGCAGTTTATACTACACTATTTTGAGGCGTTACTGGTTAGGTAAAAAAATAAAAATTCATGACTACACATCCTGTGTGCATTCTCTCCTCACTGTGTGAACCGTGGTTCTGGATGCAATTATAACATTTTGTAGGCTAAGGTTAGTATCTGTGTTCTGCTACACTATATTAGATTTGGAAAGTTTATCCAGCAATCCCAGCTAAACTCATTAACCCCAGGTTCACAAAGCACAATGGCTAGCCCTCATCTAAAAAGCCCTTTCTTTCATTAAAAGTGAAAACATGTTTGAAAAACACAAATAACAAAACATAAATCTAGCCACTGCCTTGCTTGTCTAAGTATGTGAGCTCAGCAGCTAAACAGGGCTGTGTCAGAACAAAACAAAAGAGTCTGAGCTTAATTTTTTCTTTATCATAATTATAACACTAAAACTAATTAAAACTACACTGAAAAACAAAAACAACACCTTCTTTATTTCCATGTCTTCTACACAGATCATCAACTGCTGAGGATGCTGACTTTTTTCCTGGGAGATCTTTCTTCTCGGGTCTCTAGCAAGATGTGGATGCTATGTGTAGCCATCAAGTGTATATTAAAGATCTTTTTATAGGGTTGTCTCAGCTTGGAACATCAGTCGAAGACACTAGTTTAAATCAGCTCATAAGCTAAGGAAAGCCCAATTAGCTAACCAAGAAAGACAAGAAAAAAAAAGAGCATTGGAAGAGAAAACTTGTAGGATGCCTGATTAAACTTGATCTATTTTAGGACTTGCCCATCACCACCACATTTTCTTTTCTCTTATGGCCAAGAAACCAGGAGCTGGAATCACATGACAATGGCTGAGCTTCCTGCACCCTGAGACACTAAAGGAACCAGCTCCCCCTTCAGCATTCATTAATTCTGTCATTAATTTATGCAGGCAGACAGACATCTGGAGAAATCAGCCTGAACTCTCTCAATAGATACTTGGGCTGAGTCTACCCGCTGCTCCATTCAAGTAAAGAGAGATAAAATGAACAAATTACTCTGAGAATTTGATAACTAGCACACTGCTTTCTGAAGGGGCTTTTCTAAGCTCCTCATCAGCTAACATGAATTTCATACAGAGGTAGTGAACTCTGCAAGGGTTTTACTTTTATTAGGACATTGATGAGCTGGCAACCCTCAATGACAAGGCAGAACATTTTCCTGGGACTAGAATTCAAGAATGAAAGGAGCCTAATCAGAAAGAAAAAAACAAAAATCTTCTTTTAGCAAAATCTAATGATTAGACACAGGAAAGAAATAACTAAATGTAATATTACAAGAATTATGATTTATGAATTATGTTTCATCACATCAATAAGTAGACAAATCTTGCATTTCTATGTAATTCTACTCAAGAACAAAAAAAAAAAAAACAGTTTACTGATTAGTCAGCTGACAGAAACTTCATGAGCAAAAAGTCATTTACATTTTGGAGGCTGCAGTTTGTGGCACTCATGAACTGTATTGTGTTATACAGAGAAATGCGTTCCTTTTGTTTTGTCCATCCCATTTATATCAGTGAGGGTAGGCTAAATAACAAAAACCCCTCTGAGTTTACCATACAATTCAACAGCATCACAAAGTATATGTTCCAAACAGACATCAAGTTGCATCAGCGGCTATCTAACACAGTCTCAGTAAAAACTGAATATTATAACATTATAAAACATGATCTTTATTGCTGGACTACTGTATTACACCGCATTAGTTTTAGCTAAGTGTACCTAATAAACTGGCAAATGAGTGCATACAACACTACTGCCTTTTTTGATAAGAAATTTATCCATAAAAGTTGTGTGTGCATTTGTGTCTGTGTACATGTGTTTGTGAGCATTTTCACCTTCCTAGCGGCTAGTCATTCATCTCAGTTTGACAGTCCCATTACCAGAGGCAGCTACTGTGGCGCACAAAAGAGCACTGGGCACACCAGAGGTAATACCACTTAGCAAAGCCGTCACACTCATGCTTACTGTTGCTCCATGTTCTGCCATTAAAATTAGCATCATGCTAATGTTTTGTATAAAACACCAGTCCTGTGTGGATCATAATAAAATGCCTTAATGAGGACTATAATTCATTTAATGAAAACCAAAGAAAAGTCCTTGCAACAGCTTACTTTCTGAATCCAATATCTTCCTATTTAAAATGACTATCCCCAGTGATGGCTGTCCTGCAGAGACAGGACTGTGACAATCAACCTGATGTAATAGTGCAGAGTCGTGGCTCTAACTGTTTTGGGACTGTGATTGCTGCCTGTCTTGACTTGAAGTATTTTACACCAGCTGTTTGGCAAGAAGCTCATAGTTGTCACTTTACTGTCACTTAGCACCAAGCTAGTTATCACTCGTTTCCAAAAAAAAAAAAAAAAAAAAAAAAAAACAATAGCTTACCAGTAACATTTTCCATTGTTGTCAAGTAATTTGTCCACCATGTGCTCCACTCGGACAAACCAGCTGGGGACAGCTTTGTAGATCAGGGGTGTGTCAGACCTGCACATGCATAAACACATTACATAAAACACAACGCTGCAACAAACTGACTTAAAGTTTAAACTAGCAATGCACTGAAAAGCCATAACATTATGACCACCTGCCAAATATTGTGTACTCAGGAGTCAATGCGGCAGTTGGTTGGCACTTGCGTCACTCTGTAGCTCACCGTGCATCTTCTGTGAATCTGTTTGTTTCCATAGCTACACTGTCAGGAAGAGCACACATTTGACTACCAATCAAAGAAAGCCTATGTAAAACGAGTGAAAACTGTGGTTATGAGGACGAGTTAGAGATCATTTTTAAACAAATTCAACAGCCTCCCCACTCTAGGTGTGATATCACCACTATAGCTGCTGAATGTTTCTCTTCATAGAGACCAATGTGCAGTATTTCTCATTTTCATCCATTTCACAAAAATTCAAACAAAATTGGAAAAGGATGAGTGAAATTTATAAGCTTTACCTACAGTAGCTCAACCTCATCGTCAGTCAGCCTTGGGCGTCCATGACCCTGTCTCCAGTTCACCGTCTGTCCTTCCTTAGACACTGTTGTTAGGTACTAACCACCACAGACCAGGAAGACCCACCAAGACCTGCAGTGTGGGAGATGCTCTGATCTAATCATCTAGCCATCATAATCTGGCCCTTGTCAGAGTCACTCAGATCCTTACATCTGACTGTTTTATCTACTTTCAACACATCTGCTTCAATGACCTAAAGTTCACTTCCTGCTTAATAAACCCCACACACTGACAGGTGCCATTATACTAAGATAATCAATGCAACTCACTTCACCCGTCACTGGTCATAATGTTATGGCTGCTCGGTGCAAATACATATGTGCATATTAATGGTCTTCACAACTACAGAAAAAGTGTCCGGTTTCTCAGAGAAAAATACTGTCCAAGACAAAACAAAGCAGTCAGTGAAAAACCAATTACAACTGAATCTCAGTGTTAACTTTTGTAATTCTCTTAACTTGTAACTCACTATCCGTTGTAAAAGTGTACTTTTTCCATCTCCACCACAGTTTAGCTGTACCTTACAGGTGCTGAGCGGTTAGTAACAATGATTTCATCAGCCTATGTCTCCTTAGTGGCATAGAGAGCAAATGCATATTTACTGAGGTTAATTAATCCTTCTCAGGTCAGACTGCAGCTGTTCTGAGTGAGAGAGTGATTCTGTCAACTAAAACCGTAAGCTTATGATGTGTGTGGCATGCTCCTGATAGTTACATTATAATAACATGGGACCATAGGAGGTTGTGTTTGAGTCACCACACTGACATTGACTTTGTGAATTGACACTGTAGAGACTGTTGCCCTTAACTAATGCACCTGAAAGAGGTATGAGCACAGATGCACCTCGAACCTCTATTTTAAGCACTATTCTAAACACTGAAGTGTATTGTAGGTTAATGAGAGTTTGCTCTATCGGTGTATTAGCATTTGTGCAGAGCCAGCATCTGTGACCTCTAACACACGGAGGAAGATTCTAAATGAAGCTGCCAGTTACAGCTAGGAAGAAGCCGCTGTAAAATGACACAAAAAAAAATTTTCAGTGTGAATTCTGCACGTCTCACCTCCAGCAGAAGGGGTAACTATGTTTGAAAGTGCTGGCATTCACAAGGCGGCCCTTCTCCTTTAGCCACTTGATGATGTTCTTGTCAGCATCCTATAAAACAACACAAAAATCTTAAACGTGCTTCACAAAATTGAACTTTTAACAGTACCAGGTTGTCTCAATGATCAGTGTGCTTTAGTCCAAATTGTACAGTGTTGCACACGTCTGACAGTGATTTCATAGTGTACTGACATACCCCGGAGTACATGACTGCAGTAAGAAAAGATGTTAAACCACTTAAACTCCATAAAAAAAACATTCAATTTGTCATTGCAATGTGTGTTTAATGTCAGTAGGAACAAACTGTTCCTTCAGGTGATAAAACTTAAAAAAATAAATAAATAAAATCTGGTGAACTTTTTTTTTTTTTGCTTACTACCAACAAATCCCATGAAAACACTAAAATCAACAGTTGGGTGATCCTTCCACCAAATGTTGCCTGTGGTAAAAGCCAAATATATTATATTTCTTTGTGCCATGTATCATCCTACAGCCTTATGTACTCACAAGTGCATCAAAGACTGAGCTGAAAATAGTCCCAGAGAAAGCCACTATTTACTCACATTTGAGCTCGAGACCTTAAGACTTATTTTCTCAGTAGAAACAAATGGACTACTGGCAGAAAGTCTCAAACCTGCCTGAATACAGAGATGGACTAACACACTGTTGGTTTTTCCCTCTAATTTGTTGACAATTACAAAAATACAGAGCATCACCAGTCTTAATCTTTACATACATAATTTGCATTTTATCATCTCTCTTTTTTATGGTTATCTCATCTCTCACAAAGCATGAATATCATATTATTAATACATTCTGCCATTAATTAAGTCTAAAAAATATCTATTCCAAAATAGATAATGTCTTCAGATCAAGGAAATCTTAATCATAATGTACTTCAGCTTGATCACACCTGAACTCTATATTATATTACATTCAGTACAAACAAGCTTTCTATACTCAGGATAATACCCATATACCAATTCTATGACAGCCGCCTATGGTAACATGTGATAAAAACATATTTTGACTTTTACTACATAACATGGTTAACACACTGGTGTATTTCCTCAAGCTTCCTCCTGCAATTTTGAAAAATGCATTTCTGAAAATGTTTCTGGGGGGAAGAACTCTTAGAATCCTCAAAACACACCATAGCAATACATACATAATCACAAAGTCACACTCTGTTCTTCCACTTATGATAAATATAAGTAGGGAGAAATGATCTGTTGTCTCATCCATCTCATTGCTTTTGGCAAAGAATCTAATATGCAATGAGCCCTGTGCCTTTTCATGCATTATTTCATCTTCCTCTAACCAAGCTGACAGTGCAATTCACAGGAAGCTCATAAATATGACTTTTCAGTGAAGTGCTTGGCAGGCTGTTGGTCATGACCTCTTTGTAGAGAGACAGGTTTTAAACTTTCTCAGCCAGGAGTAAATGTTGTTATGCCCTGACCCAGGCTCATTAAAACATGAACATACCCCTGTGATGTGAAGTCTTACTGGAACTTTGCCGGCTAACCCACTGAGAGAATAAACCTATTTCACCACCTGTCCAACTGAGGGCTACGTGATATGTCACTAAATTACTCACACACATGACTTTTTTAGAATCTCTTTGCCCCAAGGCATAATAAATCAGCCAAGTTGGTGTTTCCAAAACAGTCATTTTCCTCTTATGTTTAACAACTTAGAAGTACCCCAGCTAAAATGTCAAACGCACTACTGCAACGGCAGTAACGAATATATATAGCAACCTAAGGCTGAATTCACACAGCCATATTGTTCCTTAATGTTACATTTAGTACCTTCAATTTATTTACAGAATGAAGCAGAACACAAAAAAAAGTTGTAATTTACTCAGTAACAACTGCTTTTCTATACACTCCCAGTTCTGCAACTTAAAATGAGAACAGAAGAAGGTAAAGAGACAGAGAGGAAGCACATAAAAACATGTTAATACAGAAAAAGAAATGTAAGAACATACCAATTAAGAACAAGGACAACAGGTCACTCACAGAAGAAAAAAAACAAAATCATTGCTACATTATTTTGTATGGACTACCTTAAATATTTGGACAACAGTGTAATTGGTTAATAGTTGTGCATGTGTCAAATATTTGAAATAATCTGGGGGTCAAGACCACCCACAACACTAAGGCAATTTGTTCTGCTTTGAGTCGAGATGTGACACATCAAGGACAAACGTCTCTCATAGTGAAGGAGATGGAATCAAAAACTTGGATTAAGAGAAACAGTGATGGTGAAAAGTGAGCATCTAAGTGACAGAGAAATAACAATGGGGGTGACTTGAGAGGAAAAGGAAGACACTGGAGACAGGGAAAGGGAACAAAAACAAAAGCTGGTTGTTTAGGAGAGTAATTTGCAATAGGAAGGACTGAGAATGACTAGGAAGCAAACAAATGGGTTGGGGAGTGGCAAATGACAGAGGTAATTATGGTGTCCTAAGCACAGAGTATCCAAAACCGTCAAGTACAGAAAGCTGGAACTGGTATTAAATTAAAGAAAAACATTTTTTAAATCTATCAGTACCCAGCCCCAGGAGTGACAGAGCACAATGAGTAAAGAATGGCAAAAACAGGGAAGAATTAAAAGTGTCTTTTTTTTTTTTACTATACTGAGATGATCTTGCCACTTCATGATGCTCTGCTGGTCTTCTCTATGACTACTTTGGACCTGCTGCTCCTCTCTCCCCAGGAATTTAGACATCTTTGGCAATTCCAAGCCTCTGCTCCTCTTCTTCCAGCAGCTTCCTGTAGGTGGTGATCTCTACATCCAACTGGAGCTTAATGTGCAGCAGTTCCTGGTAGTCTTGGGGATACTTGGTCATCTCCAGCTTGGTTTCACAGAGCTGGGGTTCCATCTGAGCAATGACACCCTCAAGGCTCCCCACTTAATCCATGTGGGACACATCCATGTCCTCCAGCTGCTACTCCTGGGCAATCTTCCAAGCCCTCAGTGCATCAATCTGGCTCTGCAGCTCTGTCACCTTGTTGTGGAAGGTTGTGATTTCATCTTTCATTGTCTTCATGTGTTCTTCATGTTTCCCAGCATGCTCCTTGAGGGTGTCAAACTTGCTCTTGTACCACTTCTCAGCTTCCTGGACACTGCGGGAAGCAACAGCCTCTATTTACACACGCATGTTGCACAAATAGGGAGCCAGGTCAGGGCGATCACCATCCAGCTCAGCAGTCATTTTGGAGTATTCAATTTGCTTCCTGAGTTCAGCCACCTCTTCGTCATGTAGCTTCTTGAGGAGCTCAATCTCAGCCACCAGTTGTTCTATGTGCTTCCCTCAGGATCATTTCTGCTTCCTCTTTGAGTGCCAGCTCCTCCTCCACCTTTAATCTCCACACTTCAACCTCTTCCTCCAAGTAGCCCCTTTCAATATCAGCTGCTCCCTTCTCATTAGTCAGGACCTCAATCAACTCCCACACTTCTTTAAACTTGAGTTCATATTCTTCTCCAATGCCTGTGGGGCTTCCTTTGTAGCGGCTATGTAGGGCAGTCAACTCAGCTGGAAGAGCAGTATTTCTCTGCTCTAGTGCCTGGACCTCCACGATGTAACCTGCGAACCTGACAATGAGTGCTTGCATCTCCTCTTTCTCATTAGCATGGTGCTCGTTAATTTCTGTGCCCAACTTGATGGCTGTGCTGCGATAACCCAAGCGTCCACCACGACACCGGGATGGTGATGGGCTCTGAACCCTTATTCTGCTGCTCACCTGCAAGCTCTTCTGTGTGTAAGATGCAGCTCTCATGTTGTGTAAATACTAGCTTGGTTTCTCAGTTTACAGGTAAACAGCTGCTCTCTTAGCTGTCTTGTGTGTTGACTCACTCTCTCACAAATCACCTCTGAGTTTTTATGTGGCGATAAAGAATGTCTCAGACAGCCTTGAAACTTATGCTAGGTTTTAACATATTTCAAAAGTGGATTATGACAAACTTTCAAAGAACTGTGGCTGCATACTCTTTAAGTAACGCTGTGCTGTTAGTGTCCAGGCAGGTCAAGCCCACTCCCTGGCCTTTGTACCAGGATGTGAAATAGTGATCAGATCGTGCATGGCTGCTATTTTTCTCACTATCCACTCAGAATGGTAATGACGTTGGGTGTGACGAGGAGGAAGAGGGCACCCAATATACTGGTAAACACTAACAATGCACTTTGGCAGCAGGTTTTCTTACACAAATTTGTGTAACAGCTGTGACATGGGTTCCCTCTTCTCCCAGTCATACAGCTAAAACATGATTTGAAATTATATTAGAATAAGGATGATAAATATATTTCAGTTACCTTATTTTCAATTCAGTTACCAAATAACATCATTGAGAAACAGCAGAGTGGATAGCCAGACATAAAAAAACAAAATACTGAATTATATTTGAGGGATGTACCCTGTGTGTGTAATACCAGTGCTTCTTACTGGGGTAGACTGCATGCACTGTCTGTTAACTTAATCTACATGTAAATGTCTGAGGTGTCACTCACTTTGACATACTGTCCAGCAAAGTCAGTGACCTCTGAAGTGAAGCAGCCTGAGGCGTCCACAGGGCAGATAGGCGCCTGGTCCCTCTGGATGATGTTGTATTCTGTACACACCCTGTAGTCATCCTGCAAAGACAATGATACACAGTTTAGAGGCAGCTTTGATAAAGATGTAAGGTTGTATTAAAAAAGTAATTAGAAACCCTGTTATTGCCAGTCATGAGAATGCAATTCTAATTTTGCTCTTTGTAATTATATTATCTTTATGTTGATACAGTACTTAACTGGTTCATATCAAGACTGTCTTTTGTTTAAACATGATCTAAATTGCTGACATTGTATATGAATAGTAAGTAATTAACAGTTTTGGCAACCCAGCTTCACCAATTTAAAAACATGTTATGACTCCATATTGAATTCCTTGTTGATCTTGATACTTTTTGTAGTGTTGAAAGAGAGCACTGCTGGTATGTGACAGCTATGCCTCAACGATCTGAGTACTGACCAGCTATAAATGTATTCCCTATTCAAACATTCTGTCAAGATCCAAGATGGATGGCTCTGAGGGTCATTTCACATCTAGTCAAAACACAAAAAACTTAAAAACGTAGTTTGGCAGTGCGTTTCTTGTCACTGTATATCTTGAGAGCACAAGCAATTGCATTTGTGTTTTAGACTTTCACCAACTATTTGATGAGAATGTAAATGCTAAACAACAGAGCTGTGGGGACTGAGCTGCAGTGAAATAAACTTGAAATGCAGAATAGAATGGTAAGACAGAATGAAAAACTGAGTGTCTTTTCCAGCTGCCTACAGCCACATGGGGCATACTTCAGCCCTTGAAAAGGGCATCTCTAACTACAGGTTGTCACACTGGTCCTGAGTTCTGTCAACTGCCACAGCTCTGAACCAACACATTTTTTTCATGATTAATAAAACTGTTGATGCTTTCATCATCACTGTCATGAGCAATCTTGTTTAGAGTTAGGTTTAGTGCCATATTCTGTGCTAAAGTGATATATAATCAAATATAATGAAGTGGTACCTCCATTATAAAGGAGCTACACTTGTAATGCTAAAGGCGCTAAAAGCAATGCACCTAGAAAAAACTCAAGCAAATGAGAAAAATATATTAACCACTGTGACAACAACAAAACCCTTCTATAAGCAAATACAGAAATGCTGCAAGAAAACAGAACATAATTGAATTGTGTAACACTGGTAACATACGGGCAATGCTTGCAGGGGGATAAAAAAAAAAAGGCTTAAAAATCCTGGTGCACTTTTCTTTTTTTTAACCTATGATGGCAAGGAAATCATCCTCAAAACTATACTAGTCAAAGGTATCCTTTTTTTCCTCCAGACCTGTATATTTCTCAACTTCTCTTCAATACAAATCATACAAGGAAGTGACGCACATCATAATTAAAGGTCGTTTCCATTGCATAGTACATATCACCACTACTGTATATTATCTGTACTGTGTGGAGGATCAACACTGAGCATATACTGTTATTTTATTCCAGTCTATCTTGTCATAGTCATTAAAAGTCTTGATCTTGTTTAGGTTGGTATGGGTCTTGTTTGGGAGTCCTGACTACAAGGCCATTAGTCACTGGTATCTAGACTTGTAATTTATCAGCCATTTCAACACCAACAAAGATTTGTAAAGGGATTGTTAAGTGCTGATTCCTGCTTCTGTTACCAGTTTTCCTTTCATGCTTAAATACCCTTCTCTAATTTTAATGAAGTATAGTTGGTGTGTTGATGTACAGTTGGCTGATTACTACTGGTTCTCATTGATAAATCTTTTAAATGATTTATCAGGCAAAGAATATGTTAAACCCCTGTCATTTTACAGACCAAGTGATTCATCTGTTGATACAAAGAATCACTGACAACAGCAGGTGCTACAACACATTCTGTAACAAAGTAGTATCTGTGGTTACAATGGAGACTAAGACAAAAGCAGGAAAATGTTTAAAATATAACACTTAACAGCTCCAAAGTAAGGTGCCTGGTGGACCACTCCTGTGCCCTCTTCCTCCTTGACGTAGTTATCCGTCACCACCTGGAATGCTCCTTTCTCTGCACACTGCAGTGAAATGTGAATTTATATAGAATGTAAACAGACACGTTGCTTTGTGTTGAGACAGGTAATTAAAGTGAGACATAGGTATGTCTTTACTTTGTGACAAACAATACATAAAACACTGAAAAAAAAAAAAAAAACCCCACAGTGAGTCTACAAACCTTGGCAAAGTACGGGAAGAGAGGCTTGTATTTTTTCCCTTTCAGCATCTTACCAGGAAATCTAAAAGCACATCAAAATTCCTTGTTTCAATATACATAATTTTTCCCACAATGCATGCATTGATAAACCTGCAGGACCACAACATGTGATTACACACAGGTAAGACATCAAAAGAAAAAGCAACTGAAAGCATGGCACAGCATGCTGAAATTACAGGGGTGGCATTTCTCCTGATGATGGATGGGTCACTTTTTAAATCCTATTCCAAAAAATCAGCCTGAGGGAGACCCAAGTGTACTACAGTATACTCTGTACTACATTTCATGCCAATCCATGCAACACAAATGGGGGAAAAGTCAAGGGATCAACAAAATGTATATTCTGGAGAACATGAATGTCTGTACAAAATTTCATTTTAGCCCTGGCTTCTAGTATTTGTTGACACATTTAATCTGGACCAGTGTGGTGGACCAACTGACAAAATGAGGAGTAGAGGAGGAAAAACTGATGTACTGTAATCCATAACATAATAACACTAACTCTGAAGCAACTATATTAACACATTGTTCAGGTGTGGGTCATAACTGGCTGAAATTCCAAAATTCCAATTAGCAGCATTTGTCAACAGAGAGCTTATAATCAGTGCTTTCATATCGACTTTCAAAGTAACTCAAGACAACTCAGCTCAAATTAACAAATCATCAGTAATTCATCTGCAAAATTAATAAACAAAATCAAAACTTAATTGACAATTGTTCGACTGTACGTATACACTTGAATATTTAAAATTTTAGGTGTTAGTCATTTTTACTCGATGTTTTTAAGGTAGCTATAGCGTCTTATGTACTCACTTGTCCAAGACAGTGTACTCGCTCTCCGACTTAAAGAGAGCTCCCAGCCTGGCCTCCATCATAATGTAGGTCTTGCCTGTGGTGTTATCTGAGAAGTAAACAGAAAAAGATGGAATCCCTCTTTAAACAAGAGCACAGACTGTAAGAACAATGACATGAAGATAAATTAAAGACCGCTGACATGCCATGAAGATAATTCATCAAATTCCCACCTATTTTTAATGCTTCCAATTCTTTTTTTCAACTAAATGAGGCTCAAATCTCCAAATCTGTAAAAAGTATCTATTAAAAAAACTGGTAAGGTGTGTAAAATTGTCAAAATTAATCAATCCTGACAGAACATAGCTTTAATTTGAAGGCCAAATTGTTGATTTTTCTTTTATTCAGGAATCATTTTATTGTCATTTCTAATTGATAGAATTTTTCCTTTTAATTTCTGACTGTTTATGTGTGTGCTTAAACACATTAAGGAAGTACGCTGCCTGCAGTAAACCATAAAAGAGTGCAAGTGGGTTAGAAACAAAACAAAAACTAAGCATAAGACAACACAAAGATATCAATAGTACATCCACATATGTGAGGCAGACCAGACAGTCAGGATAATAATGGCAGAAAAAAAAAGCATAATTTTCACTCAGCAGCACAAAGCAAAGTTACAGTGCCACAAAAAAGCTGACTGGACCTACTTTGATGTAATGTATATGGCTATTAAACAGAAGGGCCAATAAAAGAAAAAAAAAAGGAGCATTATTCATCTGCAATATTTATAACAGTTTAACCAAGTTAAATATGAAATAAGTCTTCATCACATGACTGTGGCATGGCTGAAAACTGTCAAATTAGGAAAAATGTTTTGACAAAGTCAAGAGATTAACACAAAATCCTGCAGGCATTTCTTTTTTCCACCTTTTTTTGATACGACTTTCAAATCTCACTGTGCATGTAATGAAGTGGGAATGAAGATAGTGATCAATATGATGTGAAATGACATTAGCACATTTTTTAAAGTCTGCCATCTACAATAAATAGCCCCTGAAGAATGATTTATATCTACTGATACATGTTCAAATCTAATAGCTGTGCTACATGCACATCTGCTAGACCTCAATGCCAAGTCCTGCTACATAACAATACAGCTGGCCATAACAGTCAAGGTCACGCGACTTGACTATAACCACTCTACTGAGCTAAGTATATCGGACGACGTTGAACAGTTGCCACCTCATGTAAGATAACTGACATTTTGTGAAACTAAACCCAAAACATACTGAGAAATGACAGAAGAGAGGTTGACAACATCAAGAACGACAGTTGTGAAGAGGGCAAAAACTAAATGGTCCGAGACGGTGAGACAGAAAAAGAGAGAGAAGGGGGCAACATCAATAAAAGATGCTTCTTTCCCTCTGTGGTGTGACAAATGACTGCACAGCTCAGACCTGCTGCTGCTGACAGCCTTAAACTCCAGTGACAAAGGCACTGAGGGAAAGACACAAAAGAGACAGAGAGGAAGAAAATAGATGGATGTGAAGGTAAACAGAGCAATAAGAAAATGATGGAAAAACAGGATAACAAAGGAGCGAGAGGGGACGACAGATAAAACAAGAGACTGAGCTTTTAGAAAAAAAAAAAAAAAAAAAACTACATTCATTGGTATTCCAAGGTGGTCTTCCATGCAGCACAGTGCAGGAGAAGCTGTTACGATGGCAGATTGTGCTTCAACAGCGCCCCCTGCAGCAGCAATGAGGCTATGACCAGCTGGTATGAATCTAGGTCATCATTTTAAACACACAAACATTAGCCACCTCTGGAGTATTCTTTAATATTAGTACAAGGACAACACTTTTTAAGTAGACGTGATTTGAGGTCAATCTACATTTCTCAGGTTTGAAACACAAGTGTACATGACATACACGCAAGCAGTAAATTGTCAGTTCAAGTTAAAGCTACATTAAACAACAAAACATGAATTTAAGATGAATATAAAACAGGAAGTCATGTACCCAAAGAATTCAGTTTTGTTAATCTGGTCTAAAATGAGTCTAATTTAAATATACTCTATTAAAGCTACAGTATGTAACTTTTTCCAAATAGTACAAAAGACATAAATAAAAAATGATGGCTGAATTTCACAAAGCTGCTTCAGTTTCAGGGACCTCACTTTCACAAGTTACTGGGACACTTTTTCTGTCTATATTAACAGAAAACATGACAGGAATAAAACTCATCTCATCTTCGAGAAGCAGACAGCTGCAAATGTACAAAACAATTTTGGCAATTAACCGATTCTCAGAATTGTAAAGCTTCAACAAACAGTTGATTAATCTACCTGAATGATAAAATTAATCAACTATTTTACATAATCAATTAATTGTCTGTTATTTTTCAAGCAAAATATCAAACATCTGCTGGCTCCAATTTTCATAACATATGGTGGTATACTGTGTTGTTTTTGGACTGCTGGTTTAATCACACAAGACAGGAACACAGTTCTAAGTGCAGTGGTAAAGTATAACTTCTTTCTGACATTTGATAGACCAAACTATTTGTCAGTCTTTACAGTAGCTAAAGGCTATGAAGTCAACCAACACATCATAGTACAAAAATCCTTTCCTCCGAGTGCAATAGCACTCTTCTTCTGATAACTTGTTCTTCTTTATACTTTCTGAATAAAAACACCTATCAGCTGATACCATGGTCCAAAACACAAAACCCACAAGGGAATTGTGAGCATTTCACTTACAAACACGAGTAAAAATCAGAGTATGCAAATAAGAAAAAGTATCTGGATGACCAACCAAGGGCCAACAGAATTTTATCAATACTCGAAGGGACCAGTGAACGAGATTAGTTGTTCAGAAAATATGATTTTGGTGTCTTTGGAGTGGCTTCATTGTAAAGGTGAGACTTGTGCTTTATTAGAAGCATTTTCAAGCATAGCGGTCTACTTTTACAAGAGAAAAGACTTGAGTGGTGACTAAGGGCTGGCTTTGCATATGGACGTCCGCTTTATTTGCCTCCTCCGTTAAAGTGTAAAACACAGCCATTTCCAAACAGTTTCTGGGAGATATGTCCAGGACTGTCCCAAAGAGGTCTATGTGTCCACCATCTCCCTTGTCGGTTCAGACCCACTTCACTCATGAATGTTCAACTACATTTCTTTTATTTAGTCACACAAGTGTTCCTAATAATAAAGGTAAGTGTCAACACCTGCAGAGAAGCATTCAGTCCCAGTCAGCAGTGGGTTAGATCAACTTGGGTGACCAACCCCAGGTTTTCAAGAACTTTGTGTCAAGATTTCTCTCTCACCTTTGACTTTGATATACGGGAACTCTGGATTGACACAGAGGGCCAAGTTGCTCGGCAGTGTCCACGGTGTTGTTGTCCAAGCAATCAAAGAAATATCCTCATTCTCAAGCAGTGGAAAGTTAACAATCACCGATGGATCCTGAACATCCTAGAGACCAAAATGAAACAAAGAGATTTGGTCAGTTCGGTATTTCTTTCCCTCTCTTTACTAGGATAAACATTAAATGTTTTTTCTCTCACTATGATCTTCTCACCTTATTTGGAGAAAATGATAATGAATTTTGCTGCGCTACATTAGATCGGCAGTTGGGAAGAGTTGCAATTTGTGCTAACCTTATAGTTCTGGTTGGACTCAAAGTTAGAGAGAGGGGTGTTGCAGGCAGTAGAGAAAGGCATGACTTTGACACCTTGATACACCAGACCTTTGTCATACAGCTGTTTGAAGACCCACCTGCAAAAGTGAAAGGAAAAAATCAAAATAAAAAGCAGCAAAAAACAGAATCTGCACATCCATAAAACAAATTCCACAGATGGATTAAGTCTTCTTGGCATTGCATTTTTACTATGTACGTATTCAAGTTTTTTTACTCTAAGAAGACTGTGGTAATTCACTGTCATCTGTGTTCTCCTTTAACCTACAGTATGTGTTTAATGCCTGGGCGCAAACTAAATTTTCTTTGAGATAAAAATCTAGCTGAACAGATTTTACATACCTGACTTTAGAAAAACATATAATAAAAATTACTTTGTGCTAAGGGAATATCAAATAAGCTATACATTAGAAATTTAATTCTAGAATGCAAATTATTACATCCATACCAGACACTCTCCATGAACCATGGGTAGAGAGTCTTGTAGTCATTCTTGAAGTCAATCCATCGGCCCATTCTCTTCACTGAAGCCTGGGAACATAAACTTGCTAGTCATTAGCTTATAAACTGTAATATTTAGACCAGTATTTATAAAATATAAACTAGAGCTTCTTTAATAACATCAATGTACCAAATAAAAATCTGGCATGTAGTGATTAACATAAATATCAGGGAAATATCACATGAACATGACTCCAATTAATATGCTACTATTGCTCCATAACTGTTGGATGAATGAATAAGCAAATGTTTTCTAATAAGCTGACCTTATCAACTTTAAAAGGTGATGATACATCAATGCTGTGTTCACAACTTGTTTTCACTGCCCCCGGGTGGCCACAAAAATAAGGCACAGAAATAAAGGCCTCAGATACAGTATATTGACCCCTAATATAAAAAAGGCATACACTGCACACTGAGATATGCCAGTGGTGCATCTCAACTATGTGTTATTGCAGGTATGAATGCTCACCTCCCACTCGTTGGAGTATCTCATAACAATGTTTCTGCACTGCTTGTTGTACTCGGCAATGCCCATTTTGGCCACATCTTCAGGCCCTTTGATCCCCAAAGTCTTATCAATCTCATACTCCTACAAATAAACACAGGATATGACACACATAACTAAACCAAGAATCAATCTGTACATCTTCCCAGAGCTTAAAAATCAGTATTATCAGATTTTAGCGATATCAAGGAAAGTCTAATTCTTACGACAGGAAGGCCGTGACAATCCCAGCCAAAGCGCCGATCCACGTGGAAGCCACTCTGGTGGGCAAAACGAGTAACAATGTCCTTGATGGTTCCAGCTAGGATGTGACCATAGTGGGGTAGACCTGTGGCAAAGGGAGGGCCATCGTAGAAGGTGTACCTGGTGAGAAGATATCCAGCAAAATCCTTTTAAGGAAGCCCAGCCATCAAGCTTGATGAAATTTTCTCTGCGATAAACATGCTTTGGAGGCGAGATAAAACATTTCTAAATGCAGTACATATTAATATGAGGCCAGCAGACTGTGTGTTTGACCTATGATGCTCATATTACCCTTATATTGATACTATCACAGAAAGTGGGTCAAATTTATGGTAATTAATTTAATTAAATATAAATGTAATTAAACCATTTATATTGGTACTGTTTATACTGCCTGGCCAGAAAATAAAAGTTCTTTATTTAAAAGTGCAACAGCTGAAATGGCATTTGTAAAAGCAGTACTTAACCACTGCCAGAACAGTCAAGAAGATGACTATCTTGCCTAGCATATACAAAATGTATACTGTAACAGCTATTTGTGAATAAAAAAAATAAAAAAAGCTGACTTGAGCCAAAGGTTGTTTTACAAAATCTCATTCTTGTCTTCTGCTTCAGCTGCTTGTCATGCGAATAAACTTTGCTTGGGAAATGAACAAGTATAAACTTAGAGCAACTGTATTCACTTAGGCCTGTTCTTGGACTGTTTGAGGCACTCCTGGAAGCAATCATGCTCTTGCCAAAACTGCAGGATCTTCTCCTCTTCAGAGGGAAAATTGACTGACTCAGGGACCTGCTCCACCATGGTCTCTGCCCAAATAAAGAAAACAAAAGCCTAACTAAATAGACAAAGAAAACAGAGAAATCAAATTTAACAAACAATCATATGATGCATCATTTGATTTTATCCCATTTAGGGCTATGATATTATCCAATCAAATTCTCATTATCATCTCTATAATAAACATCTGACTGAGGGACTAAATTATTTCACATCCAGCATCAGCACACATGCATTAACCCACAATGGTGCAATCAGCAAGTCATAAACATATTAAAAGCACTGCCTTCAGTTCACTTAATAAAAAGCCCTAGCAGGTATTAAAAAGTACCACATTTCATTTACAAAAGTCAAATACTTTCTCATGGCTGTTGTGAGACAATGCAGACTAGAAAATAAAAATGATTGCGCTTCTTTGTAAAGTTTCAGTCAGAACCATCAGACCTGTAGCAAACACTGCCATAATTTGAAGCCACAGCAGCAATCTTCTTACAATGTGGATATATGGATTTTAGAAAAAAAAAACTTGAAATATTGAATGGCAAAGACTGAATTTATTTAATTTTTCATATCTTAACCCAGCTATCCACTGAATGAATCTTATCCAGGTCATATTCATTACATTCATGATTACATACTGTTGAGAAGGATCGAAAATTATATAATAAAAAGAAATTATAGGCCATATACCTTCATATACCTTCCTAGTTCTTAATCACACTGGCATATTTTGGCTGACATAATAGACAAATGTGCATTAAGTTGAATAGTGTTAAATGGTGTTAGAGGCCTTACGTTTAAATTGTGAAATTTGCAGAAATCCTGGCCTGTAAATAATATTTTGGTTAAGGTGGAAAACTAAACTTACAATGTATGAGATGGCCAAGAAATACATATATTCATTAGCAAATGTCTTACGCCTTCGACATATTCTTTTTGCAGTCCCAATTAATATTTTCTGTGTTCAAGTCAAGCCTATCTAACATACTATAATATATTCCTTGAATATGCAACAGCAAAAACTGTCCTTAAACTAGTTAGGTCCTTTAAATCACAGTTCTACAGCAGATAGCTCACATGAACGACACCTGTTTCGTTAGCTAGCATGCTATGCTAGCCGGTCAACGTTTCACTTTATAGATTTGTAGCTAAACGGACTGGCAAGTGTATTAAACGCAGTGTTTGAACGCTCACATATACTAACACATGTGCACTAAATTGTAACTGTAGTCAAACCTTCATATTGTTATAATTCATTATGAATGGAGATACTCACACGTTGTCTACTCCCCCAGCTACAATCGAGATGGGAAATGATGCAAGTTGGAGTGTTTGGCCGGAAGTGACGTTTAGGCCGCATCAAAATAAAATGCTCATTTTCTGTTATCTTGTGACTTATTACATGTGCAATGTTCTACATACAGTGGTAAATCTTGTGATTATACTGTATTTCGTTTTATTAACATCTTTCTGAAAGTTAACCAATTATCAAATAAATGTAGTAAGTACAAAGTACAATATTTTGTGTTTGTAATGTAGTGAAGTACAGAAAATGGAAATACTCAAGTACAGATACCTCACAATTGTACTTAGGTAAATTTACTTCCCACTTCTGTCTACATACTGTATCACCAGCAAACTCTGTTCTGTGCACAACCTTAGTCCTTATAAAATTAAAATCAGAATGATTTAGTTTGTCCAAAACTCACTTTTTCTTTGACCCCCACTGTCTGTTTGGTGTTTTGCTGATGTGGTGTAATTTTTGTAGAAGACAAACTAAACCACATCTTTTTGTCAATGGCAATTTCTGATTTTAGTTACTTCCTTTCCCATGATTTTACATTTTATCATTTACACTTATTCTGTAGACACAAATTTCACCAGAAAGAGTATAGCACCCTTATTTTGGTGTATTTTTATTTTGAGTCATGCACTTTTTAATTTCATTTTTCATTCCATCAGACAGCAACTACAAAACAGCGAACATAATGTAAGACAAAGAAATGAACGCAAGCTCCTAATGCTGTATGTCTGCTTTTTGATTAGTTTTTCTTAGTGTACTGTCTTAATTCTGCAATATTTGCTGTGTTCACCTTCTTTAGTCCCTAAACAGACAAGCATCCCCATATTTTAACAATTATTTACTTTTACATGGCTTAAAGACCTCAACACTGTCATAAAATAATCACACGTAATAAAATGACATTCCACACGAGGAGACAAGGCAGGAGCAGTTTCAACAAAACAAAAGTACAATCTGACATTGGTGTTTTAAAGCATAGCTTTATTGTGATGGTGGAAACAATCTGAACAGTGACAGATTAACAGCAGCTTATTTTGCCTGAGCTGCCTTCTGTGCTGCCTTCATGCCCTTCTTGTTGTGCTTCTTAGCAAAGCGCATGTTCCTCAGGAACTTTGGGTCAACCTGGAACATACAAAGAAAAGGAACTGAGTGAGGGGACAAGTGAGAAGGAAGATTGCAACTTTTAAAGTGGGGCATAATTTCCAAGGTATCCGTTTTTCAGAGCAAAATAAAGATATGAACTTAGACAGTAAACAAAAATAAAGCAAACAATAAAGACTACAATAGAGTTGCTAAAAATCTGGGGTTCTGACTGGTGTCTGGTGGTAACAAAACAAAGTGCACATCAGTTCAAATGCTTCAACAAGGGTCCAGCATGCAGCACCATGCATCACTAACACACCAATATAAAATAAGCTTGAGAACAGGAGAGGTCTGGCTCCACATTCACCAGTCATGCTGGAGTTTGCATTATTACAAGTCCCAGCTTCAGACCTGGGGTCTTCTGCTTTGTAATGAAGAAAAGTTGTCACCCAGTGCAGCAGCATTTCACTGATGTGTTTTTGGTGGGCTAATCCAGGTTTGAGACCGACAGGCGATGGGCCTTAAGCAGCCCATCAGGATAGATGTTCCATAATGAGATAGGACTGTATACCTGAGCTATGAGCTCGATACATACTTTTACTTTCTACCACTGTGTGTAAATTTGATGGTTTCACATCTCAAAGAATGATCAAAGACATTAAAATATGGGTATTACAGGTAAAATATGAGACTCATGAACTGATGGACAGGGAAGTGAACAAAGTACAATTCACTTTTTAAGTAAGGTGTATTGGGGGGGGGATCTGTAAAAATTATTGAGTACTAAAAATGTTTTTAAGAAAAAGCATGAACCATCTGTCAAATCAACATATCAAGACAACCCCATTACCACTTGTAATGTTGTTTTCACCTTTATATGATGTACCGTAATTTCCAGACTATTGAGTGCACCTGAATATAAGCCACTAAATATAAAACGAAAACGAAAAAACACTTTGTACATAGCCGCAAGTGTCCACGTTGTAACATGAGAGATCGATCGCCTTTAACTTGAAAGCTGCATCATATGCATTTCGTTGTGTGTTTTCCATGATGAGGGTGTGTGCATGAAGTGAAAAAAGTAGCAGTTTATAATCCGGAAATTACGGTGTGTATAATTACAGTGCTTCAGTATTTCCATGTCTACCATCTATTCCATTGACTTGCTGCATGTAAACACATAATTTCCTTAAGTAACGTTTTTGGTGTATGGAAATGGCAACTGTCAACACAGATGTGTAACAATACATACCCCCTTCAGTGACTCATAGCGCTGAGATCTGGGCTTCTTGATGCCATTTCTGTGGGCTTTACGAGCTGTGCACACATGAAAAGAAAATACTTAGAACACACCATCCTTTCCTTTACTAGTGAGGGTCACCAATGCAAAAAGGACAAACAGATTTTAGATGAATGACAAACAAACAACTGGATTAAAACTATCATACATTGGTGTAATTGCTTACGATCTTAAGTCAATCCTGTGAATCACCTGCCCAGCCACTTTACCTTTTCTACTTGAAATAGCACAATTCATTACACGTTGCACTATCCTGTAATCCAATACCTGGAGTATATGGTACTGCACATAGCAATACTTTTGAACCACTATTAGTACAGCTATGAACTTAATATGTTTACCATGTCATGTCTGCACATAACTTATTTTATCCGTATATCACGATAATTATTAAATATTAACCTGTGCCTTAACAATGATCTGATCTCATATGCCTAATATTGTTTATTTTTAGTGTCCTTTTCACATAACGGCAATGCAGAGAGACTGCAAAATAAGAATTTAAACCGTGCGTTTGATAAAGTCTGATTCTTTAGTCGTACAAGTGAAGTTAGCATTAGGTCAACGAGGAGTTACACTTCAAACGCAACTTGTCACTGCAGTCACACTTACACTGGTTGTGGGTTGTGTGGTTCTTGGACTTGGCCATTTCGACGCTGTTTAATCTGAGGACAGAAAAGTGGAACAGCATTTCACGTTAATGTGCATTTCGCAGAACTGTTCGTATTCACTTGCATGTTAGCTAATATTAGCTATGCTTGAGCTGCTATGGGTAGGTAAAGAAACGTTCTACCATGTAAACAAAGGTGCGTTTAATGGGGAGAAAAAAATCTAAATTTAAATGCTGCAGTCAAGTGACGATGTAAAGGTACATATCAGAAAAAACTGACATTTTAGCTGCATTTATAACTATTGCTTGGTCCCTAGTTGCTGTAAAGCTTCTGCTTGACTAAACGAAGTGTTAGCACTTTTCTAGTGCCATTTTTACTTTTAATAATGACCACATCTCAAACATAATGCAATGGACACACAGCTGATAAAGTGCTTTATCAAAATCTGTGGGCCCTTCTGTGTGAGTATCTAAAATAAACGAAGATTGATTAAGATTTTAAAGGCAGGTAAAATAGGGGAAATATATACCTGCCACACGAACAGACGACAACCGGAAGAGAAAGAAAATCAAACCGTCAGGGAAAATAAGTCTCGAGTCAAGAGAGAGGGTCAACGTGAAAAGATCTGATCTGTTTAGTGACACTGCCGCCTGCTGGCGATTTTTAAAATGACAGGTGAGACTTCACATCTGGCCACAGGATGTCACCCTCAGTTCGTATGACAACTATGAAATGATAACAGCTATAAAAGTGAAATACTGTATGTGACTAAGTCATATGATCAGGAACACAAGTGAAAACATGCTTTTTTTCATGGTGTCCTCATTACAATGAAAGCGTGGTAATGACATGGCTTCCTGTGAGTGCATTCATGTTGGTCTTTCTTTGTGTTGTTCCCCAAATTTAAAATTTTCTCTCTCTCTCTCTCTCTCTCTCATATTTTCAGCTTCTGCTACTTTATATTAGGACTGCAGTAGGACAGTTTAGTTTTTTATTGATGAATCAACAAAATTGCTACTTTTCTGATTACTGATTTAATCATTTAGTTTCATGACTACAGTTTCTTTCTTTCTTTCTTACTACAGTTAACCAAACCTGCATTTGGACTGTAGGAACAAACCAGAGTACTCAAAGAAATCCAGGTGTGATGACAGCATGTTAATTCAACTCAGAAAGGCCCCAGTTGTTCGACAGGTTCAACATATTGCAGAACCCAGATTCCTTTGGCTGTGAGGCAGCTGTGCTACCCACTGTACCACCGTGCTGCCCCCACATTAAAGTTCCTAACCTTTTGACTTGTTACCACTAACAAAAAAGCAGGATCTAATCGGTGTCCCTTGTCATGTCTCAGATGTCTATGAGTTGTTAACAGTTCCACCAGACACATTTAAACTCTGAACCTCTCAGATGGTTTAATTTAAGCCCCAAACAGATGAAAAGTTTCAGAAATAAGTCCATAAAGAACACAAATTTGTATAGCAAACTAATATACGGCAGTGGCAGAAGAAGTACTCAGATTGTTTACTTAAATGAAAGTAGCAATACCACAGTGTAAAAACAGTCTGTTACAAGAAACAGTCCTGCATTAAAATTGTTACTTAAGTAAAAAGTGCCAAAATATTGGTATAAAATATACTTAGCCAAAGTAAAAGCACTCATTATGCAGGCACAGTTCACATTCATGGGTAGCTTGAGATTTTCCCACCAGGGATGAATAAAGTCTAATGATTCTACTATACTGTATTTTTTTTAAATAATCAGTCTGAAAAGTAACTAGTAACTAAAGTTATCAAATAAATGTAGTGAATACAAAGTACAATATTTTTCAGTAAAATGTAGTGAAGTTGAAGTTTGAAGTAAGAGAAAATGAAAATACACAAGTAAAGATCAAGTACCTCAAAATTGTACTTAAGTACAGTACTTGGGAAAATGTACTTAGTTACTTTCCAGCTCTGATGCATGGACTAACCTACTGTATAAGAAAGTTAAAACTAACTCCACCTTGCAGTAAAATACTGTTTAAGCACCGATGCATCTGTCATAATGCAGTACAATTGTATAGTAATACATAATCTGGGCCATTTTAAGGCAAATCAAATACTTTAACTTTTAAAACATAACATGGATTTTGCTGATAATACTCTTGCACTATTCTTAGTAGAATTATCTGGAAATCCACCTTGCTAAAGGTTTGTTGGGAGGAGTTTTTCATATTCAGTTGAGGCTCTATAAGAACAGAGGGTGTTGTTTGGTGTAGAGATGGTCAGACCCCTTGAGTTGTGATACTGGGATATATAAATAAAATTTGACTTGACTTGAATGCAGGGCCTTATATTTGTTTTCACATTGTTTTGTGGGTACTTTTGCATTTTACATTCATCTTTGAAAATAATATCATATTCTATCTGCAGCACAATTATATATATAAAAAAATGAGTGCATTTCCCAAGCTGCAGCTTTATTTCCAAATAGAAATAAAGATGGTAGTCTGACAGACTACCATCATCTGTACATGATAACCAATTTTTAAAGGTTTTATCATATATGGTCATATTTGTCTGTTTTCATTTCAATTTTTCTTGTTGAGAAAACATGTGAGGCCCTATAGGAAAGTTGGCTTTATAAAATCCCTTTTCTCTTTCTTTCATTCATACAGTGACCACAGCATGATCCATGTGACCAGGTTATTATCAGCAGCCTATTCTAATTATTGCCTTCTGAATAAAGTTTGTAATTATTAATACAATAAGGCTTACAGGCGTTTATGCCATTCTATTTCATAAATTACTCCTACAATACCTTTTTAAAACATGTGGATTAGAATGCATGGGGTGATTTGTGAAGATTTTCTTTTTGAATCAAAAGGATGAGGATGGATGGTTTGTGTTATTCAAGTTCAGCCACGGCACCACGACACTACGACCAGCCTGGTTAGGTGATGGACAGATTGTGAAGCAACCAGCATGAATAGACCGCTCCACAGAGATCACAGTACTACTGCCCCTCCCCTACGTTGTGATGGGATAGAGAAGATGCAGAGCCATGTGACTGAGCTTGCATCTCTCTCACACAAATACCAACACACACTTGATCATACACTGACAGAATCAGGGGATTTTTTTTTCTAAATATGCCCGTAACCTCTTGTCTCTTCCCTCCATTCTTTCCTTTCCCCTCATTCTCGGTTGAGGGCGAGTGAATCCATGCTCAAGCAGAAGAAATCACGCGGCAGCATCCTATATTTAGATCATACAAGCCCGCTCCGCTCCACTCTCCAGTGCTTAGCTCTGCTCAGTCAATTAAAGACTTGGGTACATGTGTTCTTTCATAGTTCCCCTTGATCTGGCGGTTTCAGTGGTGTGAGAATGAGTTTATACTGCAAAATGAACAAATCACAACAAATATTTTCATTGTATTTATTCTCTGGGGATTTTACACAGCTGAATACTGGATTTCATTGTTATCACTCTCACTAATTCAGCTTCTCTCTCTCCTCCATTCAACTTTACATGCCTTCATTTTCACTTAATCCCCCTTTCCTCTCTGTCTCCATCATTCACGGCCCATCCTCTCCCTCCTAGTGTTTTTCTTTGTCTCCTCTGTCTTTTCCTCTTTTCTCTTGTGGAATTTCTTTCCTGGTTTCATCTGCTTCTCGTCCTTGTGCAGCAAAGAATCAGTCGCTCATGGACTCCCTTCACCTTGACACATGGCAAAGTCCGCTTGTCTGTGGAGTTTGGAGGCGTTGTAAGCAGACACATCCAAGCTGAGTGAAAGACGCACGGAATGTCACATGCATAAGAGCAAATGAATATAACAAGCAGAAAACAAAAACACAGCAGGGTATTGACAACTTGTGGCACTGGTTAGGAATCTGTCATGTGTTCTGTCTTCAGCATTGAATTTGTGGTTGATGTAGTATTTTACAAGCCCAAAAACTGATGGCCTTCTTTACTGCACCTTACTGTCTGTTGTTTGGAGCTTGGCAGGTAGCATACTGTGGTTTGCTGTGTGAATGTTAGCATACAAATATTGGTTAATGGAGGTTTAGGGTGTTTTAAAGATGATAATATACATTGCAATTCCATGCTATATAGTATATACATTTATTTAGGTAGCTAATCTACTTCAATTGTTAATGAGTAATATAATCAACTCATTGTCCAATGTATAACATGATTTGCATGTGACAGATTTCTCATAACATTAGTACGGAAGAGTATTAGGGCCACTGCATAAATTTTTTTTTAAAATTCTGACTTTATTCTCAGAATTCTGACTTTATTCTCAGAATTCTGACTTTAAACTCAGAATTCTGAGAATTTTAAAATAAAGTGCAAACAAGTGTACTACAAGTTCTGCCGAATGAGTAATGCCACTATCACTGCAAATCAGATGTTTGAGAAACATCGGAAGGATGTTTCAGGATCAGAATTCTGACTTTATTCTCAGAATTCTGACTTTAATCTCAGAATTCTGACTTTAATCTCAGAATTCTGACTTTAATCTCAGAATTCTGACTTTAATCTCAGAATTCTGACTTTAATCTCAGAATTCTGAGAATAAAGTCAGAATTTTGAAAAAAATTTATGCAGTGGCCCTAATACTCTTCCGTACATTAGCCCTGCCGAAACATTAAAGTGTAAGTAAGCAGAGGAATGCAGTAGATGTAAGTAAACTGCAAACCCCCTCTAACATAGCAGAAGTGATAGCAATACGCCCTGTCCTTCCCCTTCTCCTTCTGCAGTGGTATTCTTGAGCAACACGATGAATCGCCAGTAGTTCTGATGAAGCTGCTCAGTAGCAGGAAGTTGCAGCAGATGTGATGTGTGTTTGTGTAAATCAGTCTTCCCTCTCCAGATGCTACACATATGATGACTGTCTTCTTGCTTTGTTAAAGTGACAAAGGAAAAATACTATGCTAATGCCCTCTCTTTTGTTAGCATGCAGGGGGAGACCGACAAACAAAACAATGTCCTCCATCAGAGAAAAGCACTGGTACATCCCACATGTAAAGCCTCTCCTCTTCATCTTCAAGATGCCTTTGACAAGTATTCACTGAATGATTGTCTAGTTCTTGCTGTGTGTATATGTGTGAACAAGTGTTTTGTCCTCGATGAACATCCTGTTCTGAATGTTCAAATGCAGATGTTTAATTGTGTAATTGTTCTTCTGACCTGCAGCAGGAAAATTATCCACTGAACGTGCTTCTTTTTGTGATCTATCTATCTATCTGTCTATGCTGCCTCTAACTCTGAATTTGCTGTGCTGCACTGACTTCATTCATTGTGGTCGAAGGCCTGTACACAAGAATGAAAGGCAGAATGAATTAGAAAGTAGAAGTACAGGGAGTGTGTGCATTGGTTCTGGCAAAAGACAAGAGGGCGGTCTCTGCTAAGATCGAGCTTTCCTATTGGTTAATGTGAGAGGATGAATGAAGGGATGTTGATTTGAATGAAGGCCAGATGTCACTGAGCATCAGGGCGTGAAGTGCCACTGGGATGACAGGAGGGAGGGAGGGAGGAGAGATGAAAGGAGAAAGAAGAAGGATGAGTCATTCTCTCCGTCTTTGTCATGCCATCTATCTATCTGTCTTTACATTGGTCTCTCCTCCCTCCATGCTTTGCATTGCTCTGGTTCAGCTGGTGCATGTGCAGCAGTACAAGTTATAAAATAGAAAAATGCATTAAATAAAATATAAATTTAATAAAAATATAAAACAAGAAGTCATGCATCCAAGGAAAACAGTTTTGTTATTCTGGTCTCAAGTGACTCAAATGCAATTATACCTTATTAAAGCTACAATATGCAACTTTTTCCAAATATTTTTGTTGTAGAAATATGTTTCAAAACTTGTCTTAAAGAGGAGAGGTGCTGTCAAAACCTCCTGTGGCCCAGACTCATTGAACAGCACTGGCAGCAGTGCAGAGATATTAGCTTCTAAAAGGTTTTGAGTGGGATGGACCTCTCTAACCAATTGCAGATAAGATAAGGCTTTTCCTTTACCTAAAAATCTGAGACATGCTGCTACTTCTTCCTGTATTAATTATTGTAATGTGCTCTCTCAGGCAATCCCTGCTTGACTCTCAATCAAACTAATTCAAAACTCAGCAGCCAGAATGAATGAATGTGAGCCAATATATATCATTACATTATCTCAGCTCATATTCACTGGCTCGTTGTGAATGCACATAGTGAAAGGTTCTGCTTCTAACTACCACCATCTCTCTACACATGCAACAGTATATCACAGACTCATTTGTAGCTCTGTTCACAGGATACAAGTCCAGCTCAGGGCACAGCCTTCTCTACTGCAGCCCCTTGAAGATGTCAGGGTATCAGACATTGTCTCATTACAAGAGGCTCAGCTAGGATTCAACACTAATTTGTTTTTTGCAGCGTATAGGTTACCTGTGATCTCTCCTTTCTTTCTTCTTCACCTGAAGTATTTCACTATTTTACTTCTACTTCTAGCTGCCTGTTCAAACACACAGGCAAGACATAAAAATGTACTAATCTGCAGGAGAGAAATTCACATTACAACAGCACAAGAAACTGCAGCTGAAAGAGGAAGCAGACTAAGAACTAAACAAACTTAAATTACCATTACCGCAGGCTATACATTATAAAGTACTGTATGTACTGTATGTACAGCCTGCAAATAGCTCTCTTTTCTTTGACTAGATATTTTATTTTATACCCAACTTAAACTAGTACAAAAGTACTGCGTGGTTGACAATCTTAAAAAAAAAACCAACAAGACTGGCATGAAGGTAATATGAGGCAGGAGACCCTTTTCAGTATGAAAATATTAGCTTTAATCACTTTTTGGAAATGAAAGCATTGCATTTTACTGGTTATATTGGCCCTTTAGAGGTACGTAAACTGGTAGAAAGGTACTAGATGGTGTTAGGTTATTTTTTAGTTAGATAGATATTCAGAGATTTGTTGTCTAGGAATGTTTAGTGCAGACAGGGTGACTAGCTTAGGCTGTTAACTATTCAGCCTGCAGTGCAGACTGCAGGCACGTCAAGGTTACAGGAAAACTGCTGTTAGTGTCAACTGTAATGCTAGTCTTAATATTTGTCTTAATGTGTAAGGTTGTGTCCAATTGTTTTAGATACACACCACGAAAACAACAGTCACGCACCTTGACTTTTCCTCATGTTTTGGCTAAACGTTATAGCAGCTGCAAGGCTTGCTTATCGGGTGACGTCACGGTTCGACAGCCCAGAAAGGATTAATATTGTATAGCAATGCTTGGTTCGGGGTCTTTTGGGTTTCCGGGCTGCTTTGGCAGCCTGGGGGTTGGAAGATCTCTGGACTGGAAGTGTGAATTCTTGCCTGTGACTCTTTGAATAAACCAGCACGGATATATTTTTTATATACTCAAGTGGTCTGAGTCGTCCCTCGGAGTTCCTGGTTTGAAAGAACCGGATGAGGCTTTATAATGGTTTTCAGCCTTTAATGGTAGATAATTAAAAGAATAATAATAATAACAAGAACTAATGCAAGAATGAACTAACCCTTTCAGTATCAAAATACTAAGTTTAATCACTTCTTACCAAGGAAAAATACTGCATTTTACTGCTATGTTTTGGACTGAACTGTCACCTTTTTGGATTTATCCTTAGTTCCCTAATCTCCCTAGTGACTTTAGTAGCCACGTTCATGGACTTAAGTTTCCTGTTCCCGTCTTCCTGGTCCCCTGCCCTCCACCCTGCTCGTACTGCTTCCTTTTGTTTTCTTTTGGATGTCTGAAAGACATCCTTGTTGGGGGGGGGGTCGTCTTATAGTTTGGACTTTTGTGCTTTTATTTTGGTTTGATTTCCTGGTATTTGTATCACCTGCGCCAGCTTTACCCCAGTGCACAATCACCACTCATTTCACCTGTTGCTCATTATCCCCTGGTCTTCAGCCCATATAACCTCCTCCTTTCCTTCAGTCACTTGCTGGTCCATTCCTCTCGCTGCACCCTGCCTGTTGGCCTTGTTCCTGTGGGCTGTATTTTTCTCCTGTTTTGTTTCCTACTTAGCAACCCTTGGACTGTTTCTATTTGGACTCTGGACTTGCTTGCCATTTTGGATTCTTGGTTTTGTTTCTTCAGGTTTGTTTGCGTTGTGTGTTCTTGAGTTTATTTAATCTTGCTTCCTGACTGAACTGTCTGAGTTATAATCTGGTTGTTTTTTTTTATGTTTTTCAGGTTGAGCTCCTCTTATTTTCCCTCTAACTCTTTGTTCAGTATTTTTACATTAAATATGTCCTATAAACTAGTTCCTCTGTCTGGGTCTGCATATTTGGGTCCTACCTGTTCCTGAACCTTGACATTTTATTGGATATACTGGCCATTTAGAGGTACTTAAAAAGGTCAAAGGTAATGGATGGTTGATAATCTTTAAAGAAAAAAAACCCACAAGAGTGAAATAGTAACACCAAGATGAGGAAAACCCCTGTCTGTATCAAAGTATTAACTTTAATGCTTTTTTTTCTTTTTTTAGCAAGTAGAATATTGCATTTTACTGGTTCTACTGGTGCATACAGTGGTTTGTTACTAGTAACCATGCAGAATCAGGTAGATATGGTGTATTGCAGTAAGTGTACCACATATACTATGAATGTAGGTGTATATAAGCATAGCTGTTGTATAGCGTGTATTTACACAATTTAATAATATTAATGACTGACATGTTTATATTTAAGTAGTTTGTGGCAATTTGGCTAAACACAGATTTATCCAGGTATATGTTGTGTATAAACACTGTATTTTAAACCACTGTTGGAAAAACTCATTTCATGATGTGCACTGGTGAAGGTTTAGTTATGGAAAGATCATTAGTTTGGTTTCTCAAGCTTAAATAAACTGAAATGACTGATCCTTCTCCTTATCACAGAAGATACAGATAAAAATAAAACAACTCACTGGTTAAATAACAGAGCCAGAACTGAGGAAGGTACTGTATTCCTCATATTCTGGTGACTCACTAGCATCACTGCCACACTTCACATTCACACATTTATTGCACATACAGTACACACATATATGTGTTTTCGCAACACACCTACACACACAAACACACACAGGGTATTTTTGAACACTGTGTCATTGGGTAGCCTGTTATACAATATGCGTCTCAGGTACAGCCAGGCTTACTCTGACCTGTTTTGTGTCTCAGTGGGAAGGTGGGAAGAGATGCGCCTCTCAAACCGGCACGACTCACTAATGTCTTTACAGAGAGAGAAAGAGAAAATGAAAGCTGAAGGTTAAAAGTTATCCTCTCTGCCACTGGCCATTTCTATTGAATTATACTGACAAGATACTAGAACAAACACTGAGGGGGCGTTGTGAGGAGAGATGCATTTGATATGAAAATGTCATTTTGAAGTGTTGGTCTTTGAAGAGATTTTGAATTAAATAACAAACAGTATTGTGTTGATGTGATGATGCCGACATGTTAAGAGACTTATGTATATTATTACTGGTGTACAGTATTTACTAAACCAGTTTTAATTACAGTGTTGTTTATTTTGCATATTTACTACCACACCAGTCTATTGTTCAAGCTGGTCATTAGTTTATGTATATACATATATACACTTCACAAGTTAAATATGCAGGGTAGCAATGAGAAAGTCATACTATCATAACTGGAATAATGTGTGAACACAAACATTTGATAGGAAAGGTTGTTAGCTTATGCACAGAGCCACAAAGTGATGCTGTAAAACAATGTAAACAGTCAAAATAATTAACTGTGCCTTTAGAGAAGATGTCTGCCGGTTGGTTCAGCCATGTGAAGAAAAAATCTCTAAAAATATTGAATGAATCGCCATGAAATTTTGAGGATAATTTCTTTGGGTGATTCCCTGTTTATCCCTCTAAGTTTTCTTTTTTCCTGTTTTTTGAGGAAATTACATATGTGTTTGCACTTACAGGACAATTTACTGTACAGTTATAGTATAATTCCTGTGTTTTTGAAGTTTCACTCTGCTGGTTGTTTGTTTTTACCTTAGCGTACTTTACCTTGCAGTCTACAAATAGTTAAGAGCAAAGAGTCTTATAAAATCTCTAATAACTGATTTTTTTTTTGACATCACTGGCTGTTTTCTGAGGGACACTGGAAAAATAATGAGTCGTGTTTTTGCTCTGAGATGAGCGTGGCAAGTCTCAGTTTAGCTACTGTGACTCATTGTCACTTACTATAAATGTTACATGATCTTCATTTTGAATTTATCTCTGGCCACGGTGTCGTATATTTCTGGGCTTAAAAAAAATGTATGAAAGCACTGTTAGGTAAAACTGTTACGTCCATTGATGGCTATGCCTGCGTGTGTCCTTGGCCTCTGGTTTTCTTTGTTAAACCTCTGTGAAGAGATACAGTAAAGTAAAAAAAATACACAGTGTCTCTACATAAAGAGGACAGGCTCCTCAGAGGGTGAGTCATGTCTACTGATGGGGTTGTTTGGCTCTGGGTTTGTTCTCATTATTATCCTGCTTCTTTTCTTCACGCCTTGACAGAAACACTCACCAGGCTTGCTCACTAATCTATTGTGTAGTTACAGTTTTCATGGAAGATCTATACTAAACTACTTTTTAATTAGTTTGCTCAGACCACTCTGTAGACTAGTTGAAATTAAGAACACAGAGGGGAAAATTTACCAGAGAAAAAAATGGCATAGTAGCAAGTTGTGCTTAAATACAGATAAACAGATGTAACAGTTTTATTAGTGTCAGCATTCATGTCATTTTGAATCTTTTAGCATTTAGTATTTAGAGAACGAACTCAGCCACCCAGAGAACTGGAGATCAGACTTAAAAGCAGATTAGTGTGCATCCAGCTAGTTTGTGACTAAGTCTGTGTTTCATACTTCACTAAATGGTTCTGTGAGTCATTTATTGGTTGCAATGCTTTTGCCATTTAATACTGGCCCCCAGTAATGAATCTGTCAGTGATTCCACTATTTATTATTGATTATAAGGCTGGTGTAAGCCCATAATTGCAGTTTCACCAAATACCTCACAAATTTCCTGCTAAGTAAAAGACAAAATGCATTTTTAATACCACTTTTCAAGGTAAAACTACATAGAATGTTAGGTGCACTAATGCAGACTAATACAGCAGCCAGGTATTAGTTTTTTTGGTGTATCTTTACAAACTGAGTATAATACTTAAAAAAAACCCTGAAATGCAATTATCTGTGTAAAATGCCATCATTTTCAAATCATCCTTCTCAGTTTAAAAAAAGTGCAATTCTTCTCTAACTGAAACTATTAAGAGACAGATGAACAAACCTCCACTTTTAGTGCCTAATTGCTGCCTTTTAAATCAGATGGCAATCAGCTTATTAAAACATTGCTCTACTGGACCACTAGCAATCAAAACCTCCACTGGGAGCCTTTAAAAGAGAGGGTTTTATTCAGTGGTCATTATGGTGGTAGAGTGTCAATATTGTATCAATAACGCTGCAAAGTTTGGCTTCATAATAATGTTTAAACACATTAGCTATAAGATGCAATAGCAACCAGAATCTCTCTGGCTGATTCCCTCTTCTCTCCTTTTTCTTCCTTT
>NW_018127881.1:827873-851859 GCF_001952655.1 Monopterus albus
CCCTAAGCAGGAATTAATTTGCTGTCAGGGTGTGTGTAATTACAGCGGAAGCTCTTAGGCGGTTGGCCCGCACATGTCGATGTAGAGCGAGAGCCGTGCTTACAGCTGAAACCCCGCTGCTGTCTGGGTGATGGGGAAAAAGTAGGTCTCTCATCTTGCTAATCACACATATGCAGTTTGCTGCTAGATGAAGGTGCTGATTAAACATGCTAGTAAGAAGAAAGGAGCTGTAGCTCTGCCTGAGAATTTTTATGGTGAGGTGAGTTTCAGGTCAGCCGGAAAAACCCACTCTTCTGATCAGATCTTGTGTTTTCTTGCAGGTTTTTAAAGTGTTCTCATGATGGAAACTCTTAATAGTTGAAAAACACTTGAAAATGAGTTAAAGGCTGCTACGGTAGGATAATGTGGCACATATTAATATGAAATACTGTATGGAATGTATATATGATGTATGTGATGTGCTGTAAAAGTAGCAGAACGGCAGCATATGGCAATATTTCAAAAATACCACTTTCATGTTGGTTCGAATTTGAGAGATTATATCCTCAAGCAGCATATTCTTTTATGGAAACTGTGTTTTCCAGGGTCACTGCACCTTTAGTATGCATTTCAGTGAAGTCCCAGTGTGCAAACAATCAGGGAATTTAGTTTATTTAAACACTTAATTTGGAGGCATCTAAAAAAATGCGGTAATAACCCCTCACTGCACATGAAATATGGCATTGTAGGCAACATTTTGAAAACAGGACCAGAGGTGTGATAAAAACAAATGATCATATAATACTAAGCACAAATATCTCTCTTGAAGGTTTGAAAAAGAAAGATACTCACATACAAAATCTCATTTAGGCATCACTAACCAATAAAACCGCCATCCCTCATTCAGATATGATCTGTTAACAGTTACTCTATTACTACTTCTCAGAAATTGGACATTCCAGCATCTGGTTTGTATCTGCTGCAACAGGAAACAGCACAATCTATCAGCCAACAGGAATCCCAGCTATGACATTTTTATTAAATTTTAGGTCCCACAGCTTCAAGTTGAATCCATAAGTGTCTTCTGTTCTTGCAGGGTGATGTAGATAGATTTCCAGTAGAAAACAGAGGTGTGGGTGGGAATGCTCACGATCTCAATGGAAGCTGGGGTGAGAGTGGGATGATGCATCTGTAAGAGGTTGGGCTGTCATGGTCAGAAATCCTGCAGGAGCTAGTGGGCGCAGGATTTTGCTTGTTTATTTTTGCTTTATTAACTTTAGAGCAATCCTTACCAATCCAAATATTCTTCTCACCTTTAAAATCTTTAACAATGCTGGTGAACACGAGCTCCCTCTCCCCCTAAATTGTTTGTCACATGCAGGTCACATAAGCATACATGCTAAACCGTGAGTCTTCATGTAAATATAAAATTTTTAAAGTTTACATTCACATAAATTTCATGCAAGTTGTTATGGTATAGCTGAATCAGCAGGTAGATATTTACAAGGGTCCACTGGTCAAATTTAAAAAAATATGAAGGAACATATGCAAAACTTTTTCAAGCTTGTGTGTGTCCTGATACTGTCTGCACCATAAATGTTTTCTGAGTGTATTCGAAATGCTAAAGTTAATGTGGGGGACATGGGATGGGAACAATATGAAGCTTGCTGCACGTTACAGTGAGCACTGTGAGATGTGATGATTCTTCCTTTGCACTGTCGCTACCTCATGTGGAGGTGCTACTGCACAGACACAAATGCAAAGGAGAATGCACATATATTTACGGCTGCATTCATGCACACATTGTCTCACTCCAGTAACACATACTCTAGCCACACACACACTGCGCATGTGCAGACAGAATCATACTGTGTGTATATACCAGGAAATACAATATAATGAAAGAGTATATTCAGACATACATGCACACAGCCCTGCTCGCTGCCTCTGTCCATCTCAATCCTCTCTTTCACTAACCAAAGACCAGTGATGTGTGAAACTCAGACGTGCAGCATGTGACTGCATTAATGAATGAATAGCTCTCAGCACAGAGTGTGCGAGTGTGTTTAACTGCATATGTGTGTCTCAAGTACAGCAGAATGAATGCACCCTTTGGTCCCTTCTTGTACAGTAGATTACTCAGTGCTATAGATACATACTGTATGTGTGGGTGAAGTGGAGTTCAGAAGAAAGGGGGTGTTAGCAAACCCCCGAGAGGGAGGGAGAGGGTGTGAGGACAACAGTGGGGATCGAGGCAGAAAAGTGGAGCTGAGGCGATATGAGACAAAGGATGGAGGGTGGAAGATATGAGAAGCAGAAGAAGGAAGGATGCTGGAGAAAGTTGTTAGAGGAATGACACAGGATAGAGAGAAAACACAAGAAGAGTACTGCAGCAGCCACTGCAACAGATAATTAGAATCTAGGATCTCCTCTTCATCGATTAACTACGAATGGTGCTCGGCAGTGCAGTTCAGCAAGGAGATGCGGTCTTTATCTCTCACTTTCTCTGTATTTGTATGTATGTGCACATACAAATGTGATCAATCAGAACGGTCAACTGGGTCCAAAAATCAAGAATAATCTATGAAAAGTCATATGATCAGGTCTGCTCTGAGGAGCACACACCCTCTAGCACAGGAACACGCTTCACCTCTTCATAGTAGGCTGAAGAAGGAAGCAATGAATGCCCTTATAACAACTGCACTTATATGACTGTCACATGTAACAGAATATTTGAGGGATAATCATTTTTAATTAAAAAAATCTGAGCACCTATTTCATTGCTAATTATAACCAAAACATGGTCCATCATCATCTGACAATTCACACTGTACTTCAAATTCATGAGCAGGGTAATGCCTTTTGAAAGTGAAACCCAATCAGTTGTTTTTGTCAGCACCGTTTCGTAGAGCAGGCCTGTGCGCTACAGATCCCACGAGAGACCGTCCCATAACTCTGACCGTGCGCTAAGGTCTTCACAGACTATTGATTCACCGGTGCACTTTAGATGTAACCCAACTCTCGGCCTCCATCAGTCCTCTAAGCCTCCCTCTGCATCCTGCTGCAGCATCCAAAGCCGTGTTCTTCTAGGCTGTCGGGTCTAACTGGAAATTATTGATCCTGGCGTGGCCCATCTGATTATGATGTGTTTTATGACTCTCTGGAAGGGAGCTTTATTGTTTTAGTGGCCGCATCTGGTTTCTGATGATGGACCCGATGAGGTCAGTGCAGGGGGGAGAACAGGGAGGGAGAAGTGAAGAGTAAAACACAGAGAACAATAGAGAAAGGGAAGAGACACAGAGTGGTTTGTTAGAGGGGAGAGTTTAATCGATACTCTAAAGCATGACATCATCATTTAGCCGGTCTGGAGGGACACCAGGCACTTTGCCAGTAACCGACAACAACCAGACCCTGGCCATGAATCATTAATGTCATCTGCTCCTCCACAGTTCAGTCCAGTCTGATGTTACAGGCCAGGGCACCTTCAAGCTAAGCAACGTGTTTGTCAACAACAGATTCCAAATGCTGCTGTTATCGTATTGAACTAAAAGAAATAGAGCATGAGGCTATACATTACATCCCATTACTAGCTCTGCTTGACTATTACTGTTTTTATGATGATTAATGATCCATCCAGTTGCATAAATTTTGTTTTAGAAAAAGATTTTGGTGCCTTTGTTTGTTTTCATTCATTTTTGTACCTGTGAATTATTTTATCTCTGTAGTAGCAATAAAAGTACTAGTAATGATTATTGCTGAAAAGATTTTTACACCAAATTAATTGTTTGCAAATGATTTATTACTGAGGCAATTAAGAAGAAATTCAACTTTGCTGGGCCAGCTTCTTAAATTTGTTGCCTTTTTTTAAATCATAACAAATTTTAAACGTCTGGGTTTTGGATTGTTGGTTGAACAAAACAAGATCTTTAAAAACAAAGACACTGAAAATTATTGATGGAATTATTAATGTATGACTGGAGCTGAGAGCACACAATTACAACTACTTTTACTTTTAAAACAATAGCTATAATACTGCAGTCCCTAGTGTTACAACTATTACCACGCAGCAGAACCCTTGCATCACCAAGAGCAAAACTTAACACAAGGTACAACAAAATATTCTTTTCAATTACCGATAAATGCAATATAATAAATATGAATGTTTTCAAAATGATATGTAAACATATTTTCACATAACCCTGTGTTTTAGGAAATCAAAATTTTAAAATGCATATGGTAGAAGAAATCCACACAACACCACCCACATGCTAAATTAAGCACAGCTATTAGATGGCAAACAGGAGACATCCTCTCCCTCACCCAGGTCACCTCCAGATGAGATGAGGTTTCTCATCTGGAGGTCATTTGTAAAATACACACAAAGATGCAAACAGCAAATCACACACAAACCCTTATATGTTATTTCCAGAAGACTTATCCTAACCTAAACCAGAACCTCAACTCTTACCTTAACCTTAATCAAAGCTGACACTTGCTCTAACCTTTCACCCAGTCATTTTTGTAAAATTTGACCAATTGGTTGTGGAGCCCAGCCTCCGATCCCCACAAAGCAGTGTGCCCCCAGTGTTCTGCTCCTCCAAGTATATATAAACAAGGCCACACACACACACACACACACACACAGAAAGATATGTGAAATGGACTCATGCACAGACAGAAAGAAGGAGAATGTGTGAACAAGGACGAAAACTCAGGTGAGGTTATTCTGTCTTCCTGCTGTCTGGAGGTAAATTGGCCTCCTCCTATGGATTATTAATGACAGGAGATGAGGGCGAGCCCCTTGAAACCTAGTACTCTCACCCATTTTAACTTTAATGATCCAGGCACATCCGAAACTGCTGTATATCATTATTGTTAGAGGCAGGCTGAGAGAAACAATGAAAATACGGTGGATTCTAAGGATCATATGATCTAAAATACTTTACCTATGCTAACACTAGCTAATAATAGCCCTTCCTTGAGCAGTTGTTACAACGTCCATAACATTAATAAACAGAGAAGCTGCAAAAACATAAAAACAAACATGCACAACAGACTTGGCTGGTTCACCTGACACTCTAGGGATCGCCAGTGCAAGAGCAAAGACATAATCCCTCACCAGCTTCCCACCAGTGAGTTCTCTGAATATGATGAGTGTCCAGTACAAGGACATTAAGATGGGTGTAACACAAGACCTTTAAAAGCACCTTGTTAAAAGCCTGGGAGTTGCGTTCTGGACCAGTTGTAAATGATCCAAGGAAGTCCATCTAATGGAAGCAAAGGGAGAGTCAGTACGATCCAAGTGACATGAGTTACATGCAAGATTACACCACAGCCATAGAAGAGAGACTCAATCTACTGTACAGCCATGCTAGTCAGCATGTCAACTCAATCACATTGACAATGCTAACATGCTGATGTTTACTGTGGTCCCCACTTTAGTGAAGGATGTTGTGTGAAGAGTATTAGCAGTAGTAAAAAAAAAAAAAAAATTAATTTCAAAAGGATCACCAGAGTCAGTAGGATTCATCCTCGTGGGAACATGAATGTCTGTGCTGTTCAGTCTCTGGTATTAGACAGGTTGACTGACATTTCCATCTCTAGAGGTTTGTGGTTTCTGATTACCAGGTATAAGAGGCCATGTTGTGGTCAGCAGTGTTCTGAATCAGTGCACAAAGTATTATGTATAATATTGCAGGCAACTTCTGCTTCCTGCCATGTTAACATTTAGTTTACCCTCTGTGATGAAATTAACCCAACCAACCTGTGTTCCGCACTTCACTTTCATATATCAGAAATCCCAGTATTGTTGTATCACCTATGTCTGAGGTTCACATTTTTCAGCCGGATAAAAAACAGAAGCCACTCGTGCAATGAATGTGCTTTTTAAAAGGTTACGGCCTTGTTCACCTTTGGGACCAGCCTGCCTGGGGCACGAACAGCAACAATGTCAGCTGTGAGAAAGAGCAGATGCCGTAGACTCTTATCTTTTTACATGGTGGATCAAAGGATTCCCACAATAGCTGCTGGGGTATCTAATAAACCCCCTTGATGAAGATCCCTTTCACAGGGTCAGAAGTCACTGTGGATCCACCAACATCACCGTCACACACACAGACTCTTAGACACAGGCACATTTCTGAACACAAATGTGCATATAAACTAACACAAACACGCTCACACTTCACCACACTAGTTATTGCTGCGCTCCTGTTGCCGTAGTGACAGGGTGACAAAATTTTCAGCTCTGTGTGTGTGTGTTTGTCATGCTTCACCCTCTCTCAGATTGTGTTTAGTGTTGATTTGTGAGGACTTCAATGCTCTGGCAGTAGTGTGTGTGCATGTGTGCACACTGGCCAATCTTAGCATAGGCATTTGCTTATGTACCTTGTGTGTATGTACGTGTGCGTGACAACAGAGGAAACCCTTAAACTTGTCTGTCAGCACTCCAACCAGAAATAGGCCTGATGAACACCTACTCACCAGATAAGAGACACTTTTCCATTGAGCCCCAGACTGAAAATCATTCTGACCACTCTGACTCAAAAGTTATTAATTTTTCCTCGTGAATGAACTAGCTGAGAACCGACTTTTGCAATTTGTCCAAATTTATATCTTTTGTTTGAAGAAAATAATCGCAAAAAAGTGAAACATATGAAAGCCAGAAATTTATTTTACACAGCAAAAAAAATCTTAAGTAATCTTGGTTCAGATTAAGCCTTTTGACCCATCAGTCACACTGTTTAGGCCCACCACACACTATTGAAATCCAAGCTGAATGTGCTTATACTCAATAAGACTCCAATGCTAACAGCTAAAGGTTTTTTGGATAAAGGGGTGGGGTACCAAGAAAAACACAACCAAAACTAAACAACAACAATAATAATCATGGCAGACGTGAATGGAACTGAATCACCGGTGTTGTTATTTGCAACGCCTACTGTGGCAAGTCAAGATGCCACTGTTACAAGTATTGAACATTTGGGAACAATATTTACAGTATATCTCAGGGTGAAGTAAAAAAAAATATCTGGATAAATGAAAATCTGTCACATGAGCCTTTCTATTTTATTTGTCCAATAGTATAAATAGTGCCTCCTCGCTTTCTGTAACCCTATACGTCCATCGTTGATTTAACAGGAAGCTGGGTAGTTAGCATGTTGGATGTTAAGTGCCATAGAATCTATTTTCAGATGTGAGCGCTGCAACCGGGCCGCTAGTGTGGAGTGCAAGGACAGGAAAGCAGACTGGACACTGGAGTTTAGGTGTCAGTATGTGTGTGTCCAACAGGACAGGAAGCGGATGTGGACACCCAAGTTGTTGCCCGATATGTTAGGCATGTGTCACCTCCGATCACATGTTGGAATCTGTTGCAGTGCGCCAAAACTTTCCCACAGTCAGAGACAGAGACAGTCACTTCTGCCAGCTCTGCCAGAAACATGAGCTAGAGACAGAGCAGTTACACTGCAGCCTCTATCAGGACATAAAAGCCAATGTTTACTACATTAAAACACAGTCACGAAGAATGAAATTCTCACACCAAAACCAAGTATAAATTTAACATGCCAAAAAAAGCTTCAAAATTGTCAGTGCTAACACAATATTGTACCAAAATCCTTCAAAACATGCCTCCTGTTTTACTTGATATATTGTATTTGGTTCTATGGTTCTCACCATTACATTTGATAAGTGAATTATATTTCTCAGTATGTATATTTCAGTATTCAGTAGTTCGTGACAAAATTCATTCTTAAACTTTTAAAAATAGGTTTTTAAATATTTATTTTTTCATACTGATAAGAAGAATCAGTTAATTAAAGGCTACAGAACAGTTGGGCTGTGTGGCAAGATTGCTTTGTAAAATTTTTATTGTATATTTTTGTATTACATATTGTACGGTGTACTGTAGATAATGTGTAGTGTATATTATCTGAAATATTATACTTAAACTATGCTGTAAACCTTATGCAACCTGCTTTGGCAATGTTGTGCTTTAAATTGTGGTTATGCCAGTACATTTTAATTTAATTTTAAATTGGGAGAAAAAGGGTGATACAAGATGAGAGTATAAGATACGACATGATACACCTACAAGATGGCAAGAAAGACACTCAATACCCCAAAACAAACAAAATAAGAAAACGGTTCTTTTCTCTCCTCCTCCTCCTTCCAGTAATGATCATCTGTCAGGTCAAAGAGCACATGATGTGTATGTGGTTTATCTGACAAACTGAGATAGCAAATTTGACTTGAGACTTGGAGCAAGGCTGAAACAACTACACAACCCTCTGAGACAGAAACTCAGATTCATATGTTAGGTTTGACTATATTCAAAAAGCCATTCAACATGTACTGTATCATTTAAACGTGTGGGTGTTAATGGAAGAGCAGCAGGTCTGCTCACTTACAGGTACATTTTAATAACCTATTAGTTTAAATGGTCAGCTACATGCAGTTACTGAGTTAGTGGTTAAATGGGGAAAAAGCAGGTTGTTCATTATCAGTAGATCATTCTAGAACTATTCTCAGTCTCACAGCAAAATGTATAGTAGCAAAATGTACTAGTCTCACATAACACCTCCAAAATTGTGACATTGCAACATTTTCTGCAATGAAAACTGTGACATGTCTTTCTGCCAATGAAAGCTAAAGAAACTGGTTGCATTTAGGCACAAACTACATGGTTAAGGTTAAGGAAAGACCTTGGGTTCAGTTAAAATACTCTCAGATGAACAAAATGCTCTCTAATGAAAAGTGCAACATCAGACACAGGACAATCTCTGGTTGTGTGAAAATCAGGCGTTTGTTCAACCCAGTCATCCACCCCAACCTTTCTTGTGGTTTTAACTTTCTGCAGTTCAAAAATATTTGACTTCAACAAATGCAACATGCTACTGTAGCATCACAAGCTACACTCCAGTCCAGGTGGTGAAGGCAATGCACCACAACCGCCATAAAACACCAAGAACAACATACAAAAGGACACTGGACTTAAATAAAAAAAAAAAAAAAAGTCGTCACAGTTTTACAGTCGTTATTGTAACATTACTACATTGTGGACTAACACAGCTATTGGACATTTGCATGTGAGACTGGTCTGAAACACAAGTCTGAACACACAAATAAAACTGAGGTTAAACTGTAGGGTTACTATATTACTATTTCAACGATAGCAGGCAGATAAACACAGTTTACAAAAAAGTACAAACAATTTAGGATAGGATTTTTCCTATTTCTTATTGGTTATTTCTTTGAGTGTGAATTTTGGGACTCCTTAGGGTTCTTTATCCAGGAATAGCAGCTACTGGGTTAGGATATAGTCTCGACTTAAAAATAGAAAATGCTGCATGTTCCAGCTGAAATGACTTGAAACTTAACTGTAGCGTAGGTGAACTGAGGTCAAAACAAACATTTGCGTCCATTCACACACACACCACAACACTTTTAGCTCACACCGCAGTATTTCAGTGTCTGGCTGTTTCTAGATTAATCTCCTTCATGTAATTCTGTCATGATGGCAGAGGGCCATTTTGTTATCTGCATTTTAAGCCACTGTGGTAATTAATATTTTCTCTAGCAGGCTATATTTAGCTGGTGTAATTCACCAAGCTATTACTTATAATGCAGGAATTCATCTCCTACTTAAAGGAATTCTACTTAGTGTGGTGATAGAAATTAATCTGTGTGCACGTGTATGAGGTGTGTACAATCACACACACACAGATGCAGACATCTTAGCTACTGTGCTATAAACCCCAGATTCATGTTCGCCAATAAACAGCAATGACACAGAGCCTGCACACAACATGGTCAAGGGTTTTGTAGCTCATTAGTAGCCCCAACAAACACACACACATAGTGTCCTGTATCTTCTGCAGGAAATAACTTGTTGACATCCTGATTCTCAGCGCTGCATCTTTAACTCTCCCCGCAGATAATGGAGACTAATGAGGCAAGACAGAAAAAAAAAGTCAGAGGGAGGCCAGAAAAGAGGGGGACACCAGGAGAGAAGGAAAGATCAGAAAAGAGAGTAGACTCTGTAAACAAAAGGAAGAAACTGTATGCATTTGAAAAAAGAGATAGGGGATAAATTAGCCACACAGACAATTAAGTATGTTTAGATGAAATGACAACACACTGTGAGCACATAATTAGATTACAACGTGGAAAGGACATATATGATTGTTTTGAACCCACCAGAGAGTTCTCATCACAGTTGGATCCAAATTGTTTGTACTCCTCAATAATAAAACACTTTATTAATAAAATTAAGTTCTGGTGATGGTGTAAATTTATAATCCCTGCATTCTATTCAGAGCGAGTAAATACACAGTGAGAACTGCGAACAGGTGAAAGTAGAAGCATATTCTGCAAACTATTTCTGTAATGTATTAAACCTAGTCCTACTACCATTATCAGTTTCACCATAGCTTTGCTTCAAAATTTAAAGTCAGAGCTCTTTTTTTTATAGTGGCTGTAATCTAGAAGTATTTTACATGTGCAGTATGTATGTGCACAAATGACCCCTGAGAGCGTTTTATATATAATTATATAAATGTTCCTCAGGTACAGTATATATGTGAGCACAGGGTGTTTCATATGCAAATGTGCATGCATTTTATATACATGTATGTGCACAACTGCTCATATACAGTACTTTCTAAAGTGCCCCTTATATTTATGAACTTCAGACTCACCAGGTTCCTGACTGAGGAGAACACTGGCCTGCTATTCCAGAAACTGAGGATCATGTCCAGACTCGTGTCTGTGGTTACATTTAGGTAACAAAACTCCATTTTGGTTAAGGAAATGTCACTAAACATTTTCTGTACAACCAGATCACAGATTTTCTACCAAACAACTTGAAGCTCAGTGTCGCACACAAGGACGCTTTGACATGGGGACTGGCGAAGCCAGGAATCAAACCAGCGGTCTCTTGCTTAGAGAACAACATGCCCTGCTTCCTGATCCACAGCCAATCCATGCCATTCTTAAGTTAACAGAAAGTGGAACCTGGTCACATTTACACTACATGTATATTTGCTGCAATTTCTCAGACTACAGGGTTAGCACCAGGGCTAACCACCATGCCTGAACAATCCTAAGAATAATGGTTTTTCCTGTTCTTCCCACTCTGCCAATAATGAATGAATGCAGCCCAAGTACAGAGTGGGAGTCAGTCCAAACCTAGTCTAGTATAAAGGCTGGAAGTTCTGGAAGCAAGGGGAAACAGCGAGCCTGGCCCTGTACAAAGTTCAAAGTCCAACTAGAAACATCTTCCAAGCTCACATACAGTACATGTTATACTTAGTTTTTTTTGTTTATTCTGTAGGCCAGATATGTAAAATGTATAGTTTTGGGTTGGTGACCACAAATTACTGTTAAACAATTGAGATACATCATCTTTACTGGTGAGCTTCAGCAGTGCTGATAGTTGCATTTTTTAAACAGAGACAGGCCAGGCTTTTTTCCCTACCTGGAAATCTAGAACCAGAGTCACTGTGACGAACTTCCTATGTTTACATAAACCAGTTCCCAGCCTGCATCAACCAGTCACATGCTCAAGCTTATAAATCCTATTTCTCTCTCTGTGGCACAGCCAGGCAGTTACAGTGTTGATGCTCCCAGCTCTTTTTGGCTTCAGACGCATTTTTGAAATATACTTTCATTTGGTGCTCAGGTCTCCAAACAATGAAGTGTTGGGGTATCTGAAGCAGAGGCATGTTTGTGACATGTGTAGATGCAGCTACATTTAACAACACACATCCTAAATCATACAAGCAATTTTTCCTTGTAAAAAGGTGTTTGGCCCTTATTTTCATTGGTTTCAATTTTAAAAATAATCTCCAGAAGATGTGATTTTATAGTCAGTTCTACTTAGCAAGTACTGTAAGAAGATATTTTATGCTATATTATTGATCCCTGAAGGAGAAACTCACCTTCTGCCTTGTGCACAGTGATATCAAAGTACAACCTCTGATTTCAGAACCGCCACCACCAGCACATGGGAGAAAGAAAAGAACAAGATTCATTTTCTCTGTCAGGGGCACTTCAACAGCGTGAACTTTAACCATAAAGGGGCTGACTGAATCACTCTACCACCCTGCTGACCACTTCTATAATCAAGGCTCAGTCTGGTGTGCACAGTCTCAGCTCAGCTGAATAGGGCTCAGTACAGTGCACTTCAGGTCAGCTGGAATTTGCAGAGGATGATTGTGCAAGCAGACATATAATCTAATGGGGTCAGACCGCGATGATAAGAGCTCGCCACTATTACCACAACGTGCGTCTACGCTAATGAGGAAGATAATGGGAGACTTTCCACTGCAGTAGCTTTGACAGCAAGAGCGGACTTTACCATTAGAATAGGTAGGCACCTGCTCTGCTTGGTGCCCTCAGCTAAGAGGAGCCATGTTGATGTTTTGATACATACAAACTACTCCACCACCACTACAGTTTAATTAACCTTTGAGCTCATTTTTAATTTGCTTATAATCAGAGGGAAAGGTAAACTTTTGTTCTAACATTTCTATACAAATTGTATTTTACATTTTATAGTGTTTCCATCAATAAGAATTCTTCTTGTTGTTAAAACATGGCTTTTTCAGAAACATCACTTGGTGCTACAGCCAATGAACAGTTTGTGTAGGAATGATGGAAAAACCACAACAAATGCCTTCATTCACAGCCACCAACAAGTCCCTTTATACATTTTCAGCTACATAATGGCTGAGAATAAAGCAGAGGGGAGGTCCCATGTCTTAGTTTGCCTTAGGTCCCCAGATTACCAAGTCTGCTCCTGTTTGATAGTTGTGCAGCCTTAATACACCACATACATACAAGCTGCAGTCACTACTTCTAGTTTCTGTCAGTCAGTCCTGCTGAGCTCTGCAACAAATTCACTTCCTTCCTGTTACTATGGCAACAATAAAGAAGAATGGTATCATCAGATGGATCGGACCAAAACATTTATTTTTATCTCCTCTTCCTCATCTCTCTGCTTCATATAACCAGGGGACTGAGTGTCCTCACAGACTTCACACTACAGCTGGAGTATGCAGCCATTTCTAAGAATGTGAGAGAAGTGCAAGCAAGATAACAAAGACTATCGTAAGTGCTTTGCTTTCAAAAACCATAAACTTTTATAAAAGCTTCTCATACACACAAGTAAACAAAAGCACACAGGGCAAAGGATGAATGTAAGAGTAGGGACTGTAACAATATGCAGTCAGGAGGGTGATGGGTTTCAAGATCAGTGATCAACTGGTTTGTAACGTCAGCGTCAAACATCACAATACAATGGCTGTTAAAGTTGTTTGAAAGAAAAATCATACTTGAAAAACATATTAAAACATCTTGCAAAATAATGTTTGCTGAAAATACCACTTAAAAAGGTATCAAGTCATAATCCAACTTTGGCTTTTCCTGGAAAACTGATTTGTTTTTTTGTTTTTTTAAATGTCAGCTAAACTAATCTATGGTTTAGATATTTCTATGATGTATTTTTTATCTAGAGTGAGATTAAAGAAGAGTACCACATAAGTATCTTCGGATATTATTAAGACTAATAATATCATTAAGGATATTTTCTCATTGTCAACAACTCCCATGAGCAAAACAAACAAGTTCAGTCAATTTGCCACACCACTGAACACAAGTCCATTTTGAATCAATCCCAAATCCTGTTTCTGTTTCACACACTAGCACAGTGTGTTTTAATCCCTGCTACTGTGCCCAGTTGTGTTAGAAAATTACATGACATTTTTTTAGGCTATAAGTTTTATATTTCATTCTAATGTAATGCTGATTATGGACTTTTCTATCGCTGTGTAGAAGAAGCATACAATTACAACACACTCGTATTGTAATTAATGAAGTCCTGCTTGAGTCGACCTTGGCTGATGTCTTTCACTTTGCATCCAGTACATGAATGTATCACTTCCTGTCAGTCTGTTGAGTTTATAAAATGTTTGAATCTTGCACAACAAAAAAAAAAAGGATTCCCCCAGTAATGCTGAAAACTACTATATAAAGAGGCAAGTACAGGATGTAACTACATGACTGTTGCTAAATTTTTAGAATTAAAAACTGCACTCCTTTGAAACACTGGTAGAGCATCAGGCTTGATATTTGAATTGCATACAAATGCTTCCTTCATTTCTGTTGCACAGATGACAAAGAGACCCATAAGTATTTGGCATTTGTAAGCATAAGAATCTGGTGCCTACATGTACATCTGCCATTGATTTCTTATCTGTTTGTCATGGAGGAGCAACCTGAGTGAAAGAGGAGAACTGAGATGAGAGAAGCAATTTAAAGGAGTCAGTGGTCTGCTAATCCGACTCTAGGGAGCATATGACAGTGTTTCATTCAACATTCATAAAGGCCAGAGTACAGAGTGTGTCTAATCTATTTATTTAATGGGCTCATATCATCTGTTGGCTGAAAAATTACAGGGGATATTTTGCAACTACATGAGTGAATAGATGTGAATTGATGATGTGATATGAAATATATATATTTAAAAACCGGACATTTGGAGTTGCACAATTAAAATAAAGTCCAAACCAGCAGGAGAGACTAGATGGTTGTTGTTATTTTGGATTAATATTACATAAAGAATGCAAGCTGTGACCATGTCAGACTCACCTCTATCATGGCTGGTGTATGAAGCACAAGGAGGATCCAAGTGCAGACATACAAGTGGGCAGACAGGTGCAATCAAGTAACCTTAAAAGGATGATGATCCTGATTATGGGCAGAGAGGCAGGGAACAGGTAATGTATCAGAATACAGGGAGCTGCTAAGGGAGCAAACAGCAACATCATTAATGGCTCAATGAGACACACTGCAATTTGTCCATGATCTGGTAGGAAGCAAGTGCAGCAGGCAGGTATAAGTACCGAGAGAAGTAATGAGGAAACTGGGAACAGGTGTGTGTGAGTGGGTGTGGCAGGTCAGGGGACTAGAAATAGCAGAAAAGTCTGGGGGCGCCTGGCGGCTGAATATAAAGTGGCAGGAGACAGGTCAACACAGACAGGACTGTGAGAAGAATCACAAATTTAGCATTTTGTCAAAACACTTTGACTAGTGGCAGAAGAACACTGCTGATAACATCCCAACCCCATATAAACAGGCTAAAGTGTGGGCCACATGTAAATACATGTCATACTGCATGGCATGGTCAAAGACTTAAAGTACATTCAACCACATTCTAAACATAATCGAATACTGGCGACTCTAAATTGTCCATAGGAATGAGCGTGGGTGTTTGTGGGTGAACTGTCCAGGGTGTACTCCACCTCTCGCCAGTCTCAGCTTGGATTAACTCCAGCTCTTCTGACCCTCGTCAGGAAAGATAATGGATGGATGGATAAAACACCAACTGAACATACAGGTGGCGACATGACCACAGAGTTTACTTAAAACTCTCAGTCTCAAGAATATGATCAGCTGAAAGCTTTAAGCCGCAACACGTCATGTCCCAAGTAATTTTGTTAGTCCACTACTTAAATAAAATCTGTATAAATTTCACCAAAACAATCAAAACACCATCTGATCTTTAATTGTTTTTAAATGTGTTGTTTTGTTCCATAATCAAGTTCAAATTAAAATCTAAATTCAATTCAGTTCATAAGCTCTAAAATTTTACTAATGGAAAAATAACACAAACAACACAAAAAGCACTTTATTGCCTATCCCAAACATTCATCTTCCTCAGACATGGCTCCTACAATCTTGTGTTAACAACCTGCTGTTGTTACTCTTTAACTTGTGAGCGGATGTGTGGTGCATTATATTAACATGCAGGGCACCCTGCCTGCAGTCATAGTACACTGGGCCAGGGGGAGGAGGTGGAGCTGGGGGAGAGTAAATGAATTTCAGGAGGAAGTAAGGGAAGTGAGGGAAGACAAAAAGATAAAATGGGACAAAATAAATAAAGTGGAAGAGGATTAAGAGATAATGAGAGGGAGGACATGGTGGAAATGTTGTGCAATGAGAAAGAAGAAAGAAAGAAAGAAAGAGTGGATAAAATGAAAGAATCAGTAAGAAAAGGCCATAGAGACTGTCTCTCCAAGAGACATTACTCAGTAGAAGATTTCAGAAAGACAATTGTCAGAGTGAAAAACTACAGCAAACAAAACATGATTTATAATAACTTTTATTTCTAACTAAACCTACTACAAAGGGCCATGGAACCTTCACTTTACAATCCATTAATAGTAACAAATGGAATCACATGACGATATGTTTGAACAAGCACAGATGGCGTCTGTCATCTGAATGTGTGGTGGTAATCAAGTAATGCAAAAGTGTAATTAAATATTTGTAGTTACTAAAAAGTACATTTGTGCCTGAGAAACTGATTAGAAATATATTCCACAGTGTAAGAACTAAACAAATAAAACAGTGGCCTTTTAGGTAATGTCACAGGGGTCACAGCGATAAGAACAGACTGAATATGTTTGCTCACTAGGAACAGGATCAAAGTCAAACATTCACATGTGGCTGCACATGCAAACATACAGAACACGCATCAGACGCCCACACACTTGGTGAAATAGCGACTGAGCATGTTATCTACAGTAAATAAATCTGAATTTTGCTACAAGTATCTAAGTGTTTAACCATATTTGGCCTCAACACAGCTCCACACCACTCAAACCCTCCAAATGTGACACAGAGTGCATCTATTTTTTAGGTTGGGAGACAAAGTTTTAAGTATTGTGAGTTTTGCTTTTACAGCATCAGTCACTGTGTTTTTGAGGCAGTATGAATGATTTACGGTGTTCAGACTTTGTTCAGGTGTGGGTGTTTAATGAGTTTGCAGGAAACTCGGCAGCTGACAGAAATGAACTAGCTAGGTTTGAGCCACCAATCTGCGGGAGTAGACAAGTTTTACTATATTTGCAGATGAGTTTGCAATTTCCCCCCATTATGATTAAAAGTGTGCAGATGACTGCAATTTGTAGTCCCAGTGTTTGAGTGAAAATGTGCAGGCTGTACTACAGATACTGGTTCTATAAATGGCTGTACTCAAGGCTCTAAATGAATTAAGATTAGTCCGTTTTGCTTTCATGTAGAAAATATAGGATACAAAGTCCCAGTGGTTTCCTCACTGCATTGCATTAATTCAACATTTTGGGCACTCTTACATGTACAAAACCTACAAACTCTGCTTTGAATTGAATCAGCTGGGAGCAAACTGAAGTTTGATGATGGTCAATCTGTCCACATTTTTGATAATAATGAATATTTTAATGATTTGACAGATATAGTTATTTATTGTCTTCTCAGAAGAAATTCTTCCCCACACACAGTTGGTGTGTAACTTGTTAAACTTGCAGTGGTCTCCCACTTGAAGGTCAGTTTGTTGCTGTCTCAGAAGTTCTAGCCAGGATACACACCTGGCAGCACTTTATGAGCTGTTGGGAGGCAACAAGTCTGTACTCCTAAAAAAGGGAGAGAAAAATACTCAAGTGATATATAGGTACTGTCTAATGGCTGTCAGGAGCAAAGAATGAAGCCTGGTGAAGCTACAGTCTAAGTCTGGTGATCACAACATGGCAGGTATATTTAATGAGTGATTATTGCAGCTGAAATAACTATGGCCCTCTTTTTGGCAGCCTCCCATGGTTCTTTGTCATTTGTGAAGTTTCTGTTTTACAGGTATTTGGGGCACAACATGATGAAACATGAACATCTCCCCCTCATTTTTTTCCCTCGACCTGCTCACCCTCCTTCCCTCGTCTTCCGCTCCCTCCCAAATTCTCTCCCCTTGTGCTCTGCTTATATAACTGTGAGAGAGAGAGCTGAGAGAGTACAGTACAGTGCATCAGTACAGTACCACTCATGGTGGGAGGACAGTGCTCGTTTAAGTACTGCAGCAGCAACCAAAGCAGATATTTACTGTAATTACAAAAGCCCATTAAAGGAGCCTGCAACACTGGAGCTCCTCTGTTTGTTTGTGTTATGACTGTGGCTGATGCTGTGACTTTCAGTCAGACAGAGAAAAAAGACAAAGGCATTGTCATTACTGAAATAAATCTGTGCTGCATTCAGAGGAGTAAAAATGGCAACAGCACACACTTAAAGACAGACAGTTTTTCACCAACAAGGGTGTATTGGCAGGAAGTCGTGACCCTTCATTTAACCTGGGATCATGTCTGCAACACTTGCTGCATATCAACCACATTCCTAAACAAAGCTTGACTGATAGTTTCACTAACAACAATGTTAGTTGCAGAACTTTGTTTTACAGTTTTCACGCTGGTTGTACAATGTGTTAGAATCTTCTTAAACCTAGTGCCATGATTGACTGATATGAAGTAAACTAAATGCACTGACACTACAGTTACTGCATCTTTATTATCATCAGAGGCAGTGTTCTGTAAATTGGGTCTATAAAATCTAGACCCAAACTTGCCTGTACCTGTATCCTTGCAAGACTAAAGCAACAATTTAGCATCATGCTACTTTACCATTGCTCTGGGCCTGTGATGGACAGCATCAGAGTCAGACTTATTGGTGTTCCTAAGTTCTCGATTGGGCTGGATGTCACTCTGATCAACTGAGGTGCGAGGACATTCTAAGTCTCTTATATCAGCTCTGAGGAGTGAGGAGCGATGAGGGTACTGGAGGAGCTATGTGCGAGGATACACAACCATCTTGAAAGACTTCTGGGTTGATTGAGGACACAGGAACCATTTTACAAGAGACATGAGATGTACCCACTGTTGCTTATAAGAAACATGGGAAGCAACCATTGTCTTTTTTTATTGCACTTAGCCTTCATCCTTTGGTAAATCCCAATTCCACTCATTGCATCCATGTTTCCCTCTCTTTGCAAAATATCCAAGGAGGAACTGTGACAAGAGAGGAACAAGGAAATATGTTTTAACTGACATGAGACACCCTTTCCTCCAATTCTTCATGTGAAGCATCCAATCAGAAACTGATTTCCGATAAAGGAGCATGTCAGTCCGTAACAGACTTCCGCAAAGGATGCATTCGTGTATCCTCAGTTATTGTTAGGGTGTGCTCGAACACAGAGTGAGTGAGCAGAAAAAAAGCGGACCCAGGTGACTGGCTTCGGTGCAAGCAGTAAGGTTTATTTACAGTGAAGGTAGTGACATATATACAGGAGGAGTAATGAGGTAGATGACCGGGTGTCGATCAGCAGCAGCAGAACACCAGTCAGTGGTATGGTGGATGATGATGTACCGGGCTGCGGACGCAGCGGTCACTCCTGGGCTGGTCGAGGTGGAGGTGATGATGGCTGTAGACAGAAGAGCAGGGATAAACTGGGTAAGGGAGACTGTGCATCGACCTGGGAGGCGGTGGCTGGTGGTGTAGATTAAATCCAGGGGGGTCCAGAGGAGAGGTCCGAAGAGGAAGAAGACACTAGAGACGGCAGGGCAGGATAACGACTAGGGTGCTAACAAGGACTAGAGAGAACAAAGACAATCTTAGCATAAACTTGATAAAACAACATAACAACCACTGGCCTGAAGACAGAGAAAGAACTGGCAGGGGAGTGACTGGTGAACAGTGTATAAGTATGGAGGAGACTAATGAGGTGCAGCTGGTGAGTAATCAGGGAAGCGGGGCAGGTGTGTTGAATAGTGTAATCAGTGCAAGGGCTAGGCTAGTGTGAGGAAAAAGAAGAGAGGAAGCTGTAGCTGGGCAAACCTGACAGTTATAGCTCTTCCAGACAGCCTCCTCGCTCTTCTGTCCTTCCTCCATCATGGCAAACCAGAATGACTTCTGGGTTAAGCAAGGATTGAGGACTAAGGAACGATAAAATAAGAGAATTGGGATTCACCTCTTGTCAAAACCTGGAGGTTACATTACCCACAATGCAACTTGATCAGAGATAGTTGTGTTACACTAGTAGTGGCTAATGTAGTCTCAGGCTGCTAGCCTCAAGTGTCTCAAACCTAACTTCACAACATTAGACACTGAGACAAGTGACATCAATTGAGGCCAATTATTAGATTTTGAGCTGCCACAAAAAACTTCTTATAACTTTTTTACATTTACTCCCCAAGACCTGTAAACAAACTCTGGTGTGTTTGGTGGAGGTCCCCTTTAAGATCCGACTATAAAATAATAGGTAGATCACTGATTTTTATTGATCATGAAAATAATAGTTGCAGTCCTAATCATTTCTATGAGACGGAGTCTGTGCCTGAAGCTTTTTGCAATAAATCTGCCCAAAACTTGTTGGTGCCAAAATAGTCTGTGAACATATATGAAAAACAACATGCACCTTGGTGGACATCAGGCTTGTTGTTTTCAGCTCTTCAAACCCACATAACTGCTTCAGTATAAAAAGACAGAACAGGAAAAAGCACAAAGCTGTCAGTTTCTTTAACAACCCGAATTCTTGATAAATTCTCAGCTACGATTACTTTAAATCAGACAAGGAAACATTTCCTGCTACATTAATTCTGATGATGATAGGCATGTGAGAAAAACCCTGTCATCTTGTTACCAGGCAACCAGAAAGTAATCAGTCAGCTATTATGTGCTGTTCGCACCTGTCAGTGAGCGAACGAGAAAGAGGCGGACCCAGGTAGCCGACTTTGATGCAAGCAGTGATTTATTATGTACAGTGATGAGGAGAAATAACAAAATGCACAGAGGGAAATAGTGCGTAGTCCTGTCGATGAGTAGTAACCGGGTGTTGACCAACAGTAGGAGGTGAGGAGATGGAGAGCTGGGCCGAGCTGCGTAGGCTGGGTCACTCCTGGGCTCGGTGGTGATGGTGGCTACTGAAGGTGGAGACAGAGATGATGACAATAGTAGAACAGATAGGAAAAAAAAAAACGAGACAGCACGGAGAAAAAATGGCCTAGAGACAAGAACGAACTGGCAAGTGACTGAGGAGTGAAACCGGGTAATATAGTGAGCAACCTCATCAAGTGCAGCTGGTGATAAGGGAGTGAGGAACAGGTGAACGTGATTAGTGTAAATGGGCAAGAGACAGTAAGAAAGGTGAGGGAGGCCAGAGCGGCCGAGCAAACCTGACATCAGCGGTGTCAATCATCCTGTTCCCCTGCTCTTCGAACAGGACGGGGCCTTAATTTCCGTTATTTCACATCACTGTAATATCCTGTCTGAACAGCCATGAGGTGAATGGCTCACTGTGATGGCAATGGCAGAGTAAGAATGAAGGAGAGCCATTGCTGAAGGAAAGAAGATAACTGTGGACAACACTGAAGGAATTGAGGAGATATTTATAGCTGACTCTGCTCAGCTCAGCGCTGTCTTCTAGACACGCTTTTTTCACCAACCCTCCTTCTTGTTTCCTCACTTTGCTGAATCTCTTTCTCTCTCTCTCCCTCGCTGTCATTTTTCATGTGCAAACTTGATGTGCCATTATCATCCATTAGCTGAGGAGACAGAAAAGCAAGACAGGGTATGTTGGAGCAGAAATAATGAACACACAGGTATCACACAAAGAACCAGTGTGTTTCTTGGAGGAGAGAGTATGGTTATTGCTTGTTTTTCTGCAATACAACTGGAATTCCACTGTCAATGTAGCTTCATATTTATGATACAAACACAAAAGAGGTATCAGCCTTCTAACTCTTGGCAAGAAAGCAAGTAAGTGTATTCCCCAAAAGATCTTTCATTATGTACTGAAATGCAAGTATGTGGTATTATTTACTGTAATATAAGAGGGTTAGATTGGGATCAGTGGTTTACGTGCGTTGTTTTTTCTACTCTTTTATGGTGAACACAAACAACATTCTTCTTCTTTACTCCACACAAACACACAGTGGTGTATGAGAAGGTAAATGGCAGAGTTTCACTTTAAGTAATCAGCTACATAGCTGTCAGAAACCGTCAAAATCACACCAAAGGTGCAGAAGAACACAACCTGTGAGTGTGTGTGTGTAATTGTAGAAGGAGATGAGTGGAAGTCTTAGACAAGTTGCTATATTACTTCTGTTTTGAGTTTTCATTTTGTTTTTGGGAAGGGTTATTTGCCATAAAATCTAAAACTAATAAAGTTATGCTTTACTTTAACCCTTTTGTAAGCAGTGTTAAATACTTAGTAACTGGTTTATAACAGTCCACTATAGGGTCATTTTAAACAGGCAGCACATATCAATGTAAACTGGTCTATAAACAGAACATGACTTTAATGAATACCCAAAATGTCCCATATCAGTAAATACTACAATATAATGTGTAAAACAATTACACATTTTTATTTAATGCTTTTGAATAATAAATGTGGGGTACTTAAAATAAGGCATTATAAAGCCTATTGTGATTTGGTAGCCAGTTTACTAGGGAAAAGGAATGTCTGAGTTGAATCAGTGTCTATTAAATAAATGTTTAAGTTGCTTTATCGAGTTTTATATGAAAAAGCTTATTACCACTTGCCTATCTGTCTATTTAATACAGCATTACAGCAAACAGACAGTTAGTCTATGTTAGCTTAAAGGCTGGGAATCACATGTAAGTTACAGTAAGCTAACTTGCTGTAGCTGTATAGTTAACAGACAGAAATGTGGAACTATTCCTTTAATGTTGTCCAGGATCTCTCTCTCTCTCTCATAGTAGTATTTCAGTCCTGGTTTGCGACCCTTCAAAAAAACACACTATCTTCTTCTATCTTTTTCTGTCTTCTTCTTGCTATCTGTCACCACCTGTATTTCTAGAGGGTGTGACCAAATTGATCAAAGAGAGCCCCCCCCCATTTTTTGATATTTAAATAATACATAAAGACATTAACCAATAAACATACCCAGAAATTCACAGAAATAACACACATGCTAAAGGGAAGGGTAGCCAAAATGTGTGTTTCTGCTTTTTTTTTTTTTTTTTTTTTGCTGTCTATTGATAAAGCATCCCGTAGCCCATTTATCTTGTGTCCTGGTCCACTGTCTTACAATATAACCTGCTAAATCAAACAGTCCAACAATAACCAAACACACACACACACACACACACACACACACAGAATATGTTAATCAACAGATGAACTACTGAATAGGAACTGGCACCTGAAGTGATTTTGTGTCAAGCAACAATAAGAAAACAGGTACTAAAGAAAAAAAAATATTTCAATATTTATTTGCGGTATAAACATGTCTTGTGTTGGTTCCATATACTGTACAATACACAGGGTCAATCACATTTCCTTCAGTAGACAGAAAGGTGAAACTGCCCCAGTTAACATGCCCCTTGGTTTTATACACTGACAGATTGCATCGTTTTTAAGAACTTTTTACAGCACAATACAAAACAGCTAGTCAATGTGTGTTCAAAGCTGTAACTCAATGCAAGATGCATTGTCAAAAAAAAATCCCTGAAAATTCCTCACTGAGGTAACATTTTTAAATCATTCACTTTTCCTTTCAATTCGCATTTTTCACTCCACCTCTCCTCTCGCTCATACACATCTTTCCCTCCCAAGCACATTCTTACCAAGATGTAGCTACAAGTTTAAGGACACAGAAATGGCCGTTCCTGTGATCTGGCAAATTTACAAACAGAGAAAGACTGGATTTCTCTTTCATTGATACAAAGACACAAAATCACAAGAAAGCAGCTCGAAATCAGCCATATTCTTTTTAAATAGAAAAGCTCCTTACTGAAATATATTTCAATCCTTGGGTGCAAGTGTTCAAGTACTCAGCATTTTTCTTATTGTAAATGGGATCTGACTCCAGACTGTGGAAGTCCATCCAAACATGGTAGTATTATTTTCATTTCTGATGCTATAATAGGAGAGGAACCTTTGCATATAAATTATACACACACACACACACACACACACACTTACACTTAGGTATATATTCATATTGAAAGGCCACAGGAATAGCATAGAGCACATTATATCAAAAGATGGGAAAATATCTTGTAATTATTTAAATAGGAGGGGTGTAATCATTTAATCTGAAAAATAACTGGCATGCTGAACCCCAGGCTGTGTGAAGCAATGTGTAAATGTGTGTCTGTGTCGTTGGTAATGGGCATACCGACC
>NW_018127881.1:851932-853165 GCF_001952655.1 Monopterus albus
ATATATATATATATATATATATATAGTACATAAAAAGAATAAAATTTTTGAGGTCTTGAATCTACAAAATACTGCAAAAAAAATGTGTTTTGATATATTGCAGAGTAACAAAGAAGACCCGTTATGGTAAAAAGACAACTCGTCACATATTATTACCATGTTCTGATTCAAATAACAGATAACAAATGTTTCTTTTTCTTTTCTTTTCTTTTTTTTGTACAATGTCGTTTCTAAAGTTAGGTACAAAGAGTATTGAACAGTCAGCATTAGAAACATGTCAGAAAGATTATGTAAGGCCAGCTAAAACCAACCCCTTTTCAGATTCAAGTGCTGTCCCATCTGAAACCCAGTTCTTGGCTTCTGCTTTGACCCCGTCCACATCTCTGCTTTGGAACACAATTTCTGTAGTTTACTATCAACTCTGGGCCTTGTGCAGAAACCACTTGTTTGACTAGCCCCAGCTTGTGACTCTCATGCATTACATAGACTCATGTCACAGAGATAATCTTCTGTTAGCCTGTGAAATTGAGAGTTGCCGACCATTTTAATCCCGTACTGTCATTTCACTTAACCAAATTCTGAAGGTATTTGCGGAATCACCATAGACTCTTCCAACGAATCAAAAACAATCTGTTCCAGGCCAGGAAAAATATAATGTTTGTCAATGTCTCGGGTAAACCAACTTCTTTCTTTTCTCTCTTGCTTTTTTGTTTTTTGTGAAAGCCGAGCCCAGTCAACGGCAGAGCCACTTTCACACAAAGCCAGATTGACGACGTCATTTCCTGTTGCCATCTTTGTATATATGAGATGAATGGACATAGCCGAGAAACTGATCAAAATTATATTTTTCCTGGACCGTACCAGATTATTTTTGGTTTCGCAGTGTTAGAATAACCTATGAAGGTTCAGGAAATACCTTCAGTATTTGGGTGAATGAATGAAACAACAGTACGGAACTAAAATGGTCAGTAAGTCTCAATTTCACAGGTTTACAGAAAAATATCCCTACATATGACTCCAGTATATGTAATTATATGAGGTTCACAAGCTGGAGCTACTGTTTGACCAGATTCCTTATTGTCATGTGCCAGTAATTTAAGAGAACTTGTCACATGCATATTACAGGTCTTCTTCACGTTAACTACAGGCCTCTATTTCCATTTTTGTGTACAGCATCTATCCGACTAGGATTTTGAACTGGTGGCTGTAGCGAAGGCTTGCTGAACATGACTA
>NW_018127881.1:853545-853953 GCF_001952655.1 Monopterus albus
AGCAGGAATAAGATTTGTGCAAAAATACAGAAATGTTTCTGCACGAGGCCCATAGTCCTTACAGATAGTCCACGTGCTGCTGTGTTGTTTCACTCATAAAAACAAAAACAAAAACAAAAACCTAAATCAAATTTGAACATATTTTTGGTGTTTTTCTTAAATTTGCTGCAGGAGTCCCTCTTTTGTTTTACTATACTTCAAATCATATTTAACATGTCATGTAAGTGCTACTGATGTTAATGGGGTCTCAGAAAACTCCTTGTCCACATGCTGCATGCGCTGTGTTCAGCAGCAACAGCAATCTAAAAAAACCGTACTCATCGTTCATCTTCCCTCCTTGTAAAGCAACATCATCCAACCCGTGGTTATGTCTACTGTTAGAGTGCTTACAGTAGCAATTCATGCTCA
>NW_018127881.1:853972-859402 GCF_001952655.1 Monopterus albus
GTATATAAAAAAATATATATTTTTTTATTATTTGCTATATATATATATATATATATATATATTGCATTTAATATATCTTTCATATAATAAATACAGTTTCATATATCGTCCATATATACCCAAGGCTTAAGGATGAAACAATTCAGACAGAATTGACAAAATTGCAGAAAGAGCTTTCTTTCTATTTTCTCCAATGCAGTTAAAGGACGTGAAGCTAATGAAATAGCTAAGTGCAATCTGTAGTAGGGTTGCAACAGTATGAGATTTTCATGGTATAACTGTCTCAGAGAATATCATGGTTTCACGGTATTATGGTACACGGTATTGCACAGTTGCTGTTATTATCAGCTACAACGACCCTCAAAGGAATAAAAATAGAGGGTGTTTTTTTTTATTGCAAGTTATGGACAGTTGAATGAGCCGGACTGCAGCACTAGATTGACCCTGAAGAATAAACAGAATCATAAGCACGATTTAAAAAAAGAAAAAAAGCATATGACTAAAGCACCAGTAGTAGATGATGTATTCACATCCTGTACTTAAGTAAAAGTCCTGCACTGAAAAAATTAAGTAAAAGAAACACAAAAATGTACAGTACTTAAAGTATTAAAGGTAGAAGTAGAATGCAGAAATATTTTATACTTTATACTATTGTATAGTATATCATTTCATTAATAGCCTCTCACTCATACATTGATGTAAAAACAGGATTTTCCTCCTGTAGTCGGTTGAGGTGGAGCTCTGCTGAACTATTCTGTATCCAAGTGCAACTATTGATTATTTTCATTATGGATTAATCTGCTAATTATTTTCTCCAATAATTGATTTACTGGTTTGTGAAACGTCTGAGAGAAGTGCCATCGCAATTCTCTAAATGATTATCAAAATAGCTGTCAAGTTTATTGTAGGTGCGTGACAGCGCAGCCACACTCATCCTGCCTTTACCCTCAGTTAACGCACACACACCCTTGTGTGAGCCAGTAGTTTGTGTGTGTGTGTGTGTGTGTTTCTGGGGGCTGAGCGGGATCAGTCTGAGCCCTTTTATAAGTCAGAGGTTAGTGAATGAACAAAGCATTTGGAAAAATATTTTGATATTATGGCCGATATTTATACGATCACATTCAATCATGGTGGATTAAAGTTATAAACAGGACACATACTTTGATCTGCATAGAGCCTCTCAAAGGTGTTCATTTTTGGTATATCCAAAGTAATCCTGCACTGCTGGTAATAATTTCCCTTTTGATGGATGGAGTTTAGTAATATCTGCCTCCTTCTCTGCTGTTTGACAGCTGCATGTGTGCATGTGGTGCCTGCTGTGGAGTCTGACAGGCAGTCGGGGAAGAAAGGTGCACATGCATTGCATTTTTTCCTTCAATACCGTTAAATGCCCAATGTTATGGTAACCATCAATTTTCATACCACGGTATACCGTGAAACCAGTATACCACTGCAACCCTAGACTCTGTAGCCAAGACCAGTCCCAGTCCAGAACACAGTAACCTCAACACCAAACCCAGGTGATAATAACAGTCCCTTGTCCTATTGCTGCTTTTTGGCCAATCTCCTGTGGTGGGAACCTACGATAGGCCAACAAATGGAACACCTTCCTCTTGAGCAAAAAGAAGAGTGTCGAGCCACTTCTTTGCCCGAGGTTGCTAAGATAAGCTGCCAAAAAAGTTGCCCCAGTGCCAGTCCTAACCATTCAAGTCTCTGCCTCGGAGTAAGAAGTCAGAGCCGTAAGAAACCAGCTCGGCTAAACAAACAAACAAGACAACGTGCTGTGATTAAAATTATAGTTTTAAACTGAAGTGAAATAAATGTCTAAAATAACCAAAATAGCTGGTGGGAAAAAAAGGTATTTCTTGTTTAGGTAGCAGGATGAACAGGAAGTAGAATATAGGAACTTGCACTTGAAAACAGTTTGCCAAATGTGAAATCTAGTGTGTCATCTTCGCCCATACCCAAACACATTTCAGCTAACAGCTCCTAACCCATGCCCTTGTCTCACTCACCTCTAACTCAGCCCTGACCCTGAACCTCCTCGCTTGCTCAGGACCCAGTTCCTGTTCCCACCCCACTGCACGGTGCAGCTGTTTGGACTCGTCGCAGCCTGGGACTGGCCTCTCCCCTCTCCCCTCCTCTTCTCTGAATGTCTCTTTATATGCCTGTTTCCAGCAATGGCTCCATGTGCCAACAAGTTAATGGCTACACCACTGTGCAAACTGCATTAGGTCATTACAAACCTAAAAGAAAAAAAAAAGACAACTAGGAATATAACAACGTTTCCCTTTGTTTGTGTCGCCACACCCCTTCCCCGTCTTTAGTTTTACAATCTCTTAAGCCATTACTGAATTGGATTACTTTGTTTTTAGACAAAGATAAGATCTCTATATAAATTTATATAAGGTATAGATTTGTGTGTAAATGTACACAAAAATACACAAAATGCAGATAGACATACTGAATTTGTTAAGGACTGCCCATTCATACATACATACTGTGTTTAAGTGTGTGTGTTAAACTCCTTGGTTTTTTTAAAACTCTACATTCAGTAGAGCGAGATTTCTCATGTGTAAACCTCAGATTCTCCACTTGGCACCAGTCAGCTCAGCTCGAGCACAGGACAGAAAGACAGACAGGATGTCTCATAAACTCAGTGGAGTAGATTTTTTTATGTGTTCCTCTCTTTGTATGAAGCTGCCTGTCCTGCTGTGACCTTCACTCAGTTTCTCACTCCGTTACGTTTCCTAATCTCCTCTTCTTTACAAGAGGTCAGGGTTCTTCCTCCCTTGATTTCAATCAACTGTAAGGGTGAAGCCATCATAACCCATCTGTTTGTCTGTTCCCCTTTCTGGGTTAGAAAACACCCCCCTTCCCTTTTAATGTGGCAAACATGACCTCCCCCGTCCCTTCAACACTGCTCGGTGTCAAGGCTCTCAGAGAACGGGCCTTAGGAGGCTAAAACATTCATTAAAACTTGGCTGCTGTGCTCCCCCAGTGCAGCCGCTTGTTAGCATGGTAATAACACCACCTTGACTGCCTCCTGGCCCAAAAAGGGGACTGCACCACCGCAAATTTTCATGTGGACTCCAGCGTGTCCAGTTGAAAGACGTTGTGATTGGTCGGGGTGGTGAAGAAGAGCTGGTCGTGTGCAGGGGAGGACGAGTGGTTGTCACAGGGGCTGTTGAGGCCCAGCGTCCGCTCAAAGTCCAGGAGCTGGCCCATGAAGTTGAAGTTGGGGGAAATGTTCGACTTTTTCCGCTTAACAAAGTCATAGGCGTCGTTGAGTGACAGGTTGAGCTTCTGCATCAGGTAGGCCACTGTGACGGTCACCGAGCGGCTGATCCCGGCCAGGCAGTGGACCAGGATGCCACACTTTTTCGAGCGTGCCTCATCTATGGTGGGGGTTACAGTGGAGGATGGAAAGGGGAAAGAAAAGGTGTAAATAGAAGAGAAGAAGATGTGACAGAGATGATAAGATTACTGTTACAACCCTTGTTTCATGTGTCATCCACCTTTGCCTTGAAACGATTAACAAGCCAGAAGAGTCTTAGTATTTTCTGATCTAAAACTTTACTGATGAAGTGGCATTATCACCAATATTAATATGGGAGCATAGTATAAAAGGCATCATTTAAAGTAATATCACACACCACTGAAAATCACTGTTTTGGTTTCCCATCCCCCTCTAGTTGAAAGTGTCTGTCTGTTAAGGAAGCCCGTCCATCCACTGTCTACACCCCTTACTTATGGAAGTCTTATAATGATTTTAAAATAACTTGGATCATTTAAAGTTGCCAAATACCACATAAAAACAACTGAACATTAAACCAGTGAACAGTGTTCTGATGTTACTCGTCACATCACAACCTCTTCACTTGTATAAACCAAAAATCAACATCACTTTGAACAGTAATGTTTATCATGAGTAACTAGTAAAAAATGATTCACGCGCACAACAGAAGTTTGTAGAATAACAACACTTATCATATATAAACTCCAGCTTTTGTGAGGGATTGTTTTGAATCACTTGGAAGGAAAAAAAGCCAAAAATCTGCTGGTTTCAGTTTCTTAAATGAGATGATTTTAATCAATTCTCCATTTTTTTGCTATTGCAAATTGAATATATTTTTGGTTTAGATTCTTGTAGCTGTGGTCCAATCACATGATTGCAATGCACTTCCATAATACTCCATAATTCCACATGATTTATTGGATAACATAAGCAAATCCCAACTCAAATTATGAGAAAAGGAGATTGCATCTTTCTTTCCAAAAACTTCATATTGTATTTTTTTTCCAAAATAAGCTTTCTCAATGATGGCAAGAAGTCATGTTTCATTCTGCCCTTCTAGCTCTCGGTTTGTAGAAAAACATCCTACATTAGTAAAAGGCTATGTCCGTCTGTCCACCTTCTATCGGTTTCGAGCCTTTGCACTTGCATCACTACAGGCCATTAGAGTGAGGGTTAAGTGCTTCTTTTCTTTCTTTCTTCTCTCTCCCTTTCATCCTCTCCTTTATCTCTCTCTGCCTCTCCTCACTCGCTCTGCCTGCATCTCTTGCCGTAGGATTGGGGACATTTGGCTCACGTGCTCACGCTGCCAAGCGGATGCCAAATTAAATTTATGAGATTTGTGCTGGGGACAAAAAAATCTGCATCAGGAGGCCTAAACCCAACTACACAAGGCTCAGAAGCCAAGTAACCAGAAGTGAATCTGTGACTTAGATGCATAACAATGTACAAATCTTCCATTTGTCAGGCTCCAGTCTTGAATGCATAAAAACATGCTCCAACTATAATGTCACATATTTAGGGAATCCACAGTTTACAACTGTGCGGTGTCAAGGTCGCGTGGGTCTCTTTTCCAGGCAGAGCTTCTCTCCTTTACCCATAATTACTGTGCAGCTACCAAAAAGCTCTGATGTAATCCCTGCACATTGCAGCCAGGCAGACAGCCCCATTTAACATCAGCACGATTCAAATCTGCCCCGACCTCTGACTCTGGCATATGTTACACTTCCTCCCATCTAAGCAGAATCATTCCTCCAAAAAAAACAAAAATGTCATGGGTCTGGACAAAGACAAACATAAGGCTTCAGCATGACTCATCCGAGAGGGAATTCACTAATGCTCTGGGAGTTACTTTAGGAATGATGAGAATTATGGGAAACAATAAAATGGGATAAGAGGATACAAAAAAAAAAAAAAACTGAGAGGCTGATTCACAAGGATGAAATTCATGTGACCTTATTCTCAATGAATCCATTTCCATGTTTTACTCAAAACTTTGATTTTAAATTAGTTTTATCCATCCATCCATCCATTTTCCTCCGCTTATCTGGGACCGGGTCACGGGGGCAGCAGTCTAAGCAAAGATGCCCAGACTTCCCTCTCTCCAGACACTTCCTCCAGCTCCTCCGGGGGAA
>NW_018127881.1:860206-860448 GCF_001952655.1 Monopterus albus
ACACATGTGGACTGGTTGGGCAAACTCCCATGAACCCTCCGCCACCCTGAAGAGGGTATAGAGCTAGTCCAGTGTGCCACGGCCAGGACGAAAATTGCATTATTCCTCCTGAATCCAAGGTTCCCCTCCTTGAACCACCACTTTATTGTGGTGGAGAGGTTTGAGTACCCGAGTTATCCTAGGAACAATGTTGTCGGGGGCTATATGCCCCTGGTAGGGTCTCCCAAGGCAAACAGGTCCTG
>NW_018127881.1:862162-867687 GCF_001952655.1 Monopterus albus
GAGCCCCAACCCCGGGCCTGGCTCCAGGGTGGGGCCCCGGCTGCGCCATGCCGGGCGACGTCACGGTCCTTGATTTTAATCTATTCATAAAGGGCTTTTGAACCACTCTTAGTCACCCAGGACCTGTTTGCCTTGGGAGACCCTACCAGGGACATATAGCCCCCGACAACATAGCTCCTAGGATCACTCGGCTACTCAAACCCCCCCACTACAATAAGGTGGCAGTTCAAGGAGGGGAATTAGTTTTATCAGTTCTAGTAAAATGCAGGCAGCTGACTGTCGGAGGTTCGGCTCAGCAAAGCTTTGTAAAAAACCATTCCTGAAAATCCTATTTACAGTTATTTCCAACTTGTTAATAATTTATGATTGACATATAGGCAAAGTGCTCAAGGGAGGGGTTGACAACAAATCCATTGCTGAAACAGTTGCCTGATTGATCAATCACTTGATTGCAAACAATTATTTTGAACTATTTTGATAACCATTTGACATTTTTAAAGTGCCAAAATATTGGTTTGTTAATATTATATGTGACTATTTGCTGTTTGCCATTTTCTATGATAGAAAAGTGAACATCTTTGGGTTTTGGACTGTTACAAGATGGGAATGTCTTCTTTGCAAGACTACGATGAACATTTTTTTTTACTATTTTCTGATATTTTCTATGATTTAAATGATAACCGTTTAAAAAAAGAAAATTAAAAATTATTGGCAGATTACTTGATAACAACAAAATCATTGGTTGTGTCCCTAAAGTCGCAGACATTCTGATAACTGTTTACACATTAAAATTATTTATGCAGAAAACCATCCTGAATGTGCACTGGTTTCAGCTTATGATAAGATTTCTGCTTTTTGTAGTTTTGTTTTATTATAAATTGAACCAGACCGTTACCCACCAATGAATGAAATGGCCTCTGGGAAAAACTGAGAGAGGTTTTGGCTCCAGTGATCAGAGATGGGGATCTGTTTGTACTTGAAATCGCCTTCGTGTTCGAACATGTTGGGCAGGTTGGGCGTCACGTTGAGGATGTATTTGATGTTATACTTGCTGAGCACATCCAGGTTGGTGGAGTCTTTGGCACAACCCAGGTAAAGATATGGAAGGATCTGGACGGGAAACGCTGGCTGGGTGCTTGGTAGCGGGCTACCCTCCGACTCTGTGGCACTTCCTGGCTCTCGGTCAGATTCCCCATCCGAGCAGTCTGAGCTTATACGGAGTCCTCCCAGACCGAGGACAGAGGCCGGTGGGGAGCTGCTGGGGCAGGAGCAGTCCAAGTTGGTCTCACAGTGCTCGGGGTACTCTGACTGGAACTTGTTGAAGCCCCCTGGAAGACAAAGAAAATGCCAAACAAAAAAAGGGTCAATATTAGGATAAAGCCAAGAAAACTGAATCCTGAAGATAAACATCCACAGGCAGGTCATTGTGTGTGCGGCAAAATGTGTTGTTCAGCATCTGTAAAGTCTGGATCACGAACATGAATGACAACAACTTAACATGGTGTATTTTTAAACCACTGTCAATGCATTAGAAACAAAAGAGGAGGGGGAAAATTCTATAAAAAAATGATGATACCGGTGATAAATAATAAGCAAAAAACTGGGTTTAAAAACTACTGAACAGACATTGCACTACAGTAAATTAGCTTTCTAATTACACTAGCCTATATGTTAGCCAGGTAGATGTACAGTAGGACCACCCAATGAAATCAATGAACACAACAGTTTCATTCACACCAGTTAACTCACATAAAGATTATTACATCACAAGCAGCGATGACTTGCTGTTTAAATCATCACATGGGCTTATAGCTAAAAGAAAGAGTAAGCTTTTTTTTTTGAAAATGCAGTTAATGTACTATTAAAATCTTTTTATTTACCACTACATCACATATTGTACTGGTGTGACAGACAACATGAGAATAGCGTGATATTTACGTCAGTGTGAACAAGCAAAAGGACAGATGTGCTCCATTGAAAAAAGATGAGTCCCGGGGAGGGTCGGGATGGTCAATGGAGCAGGATGATCAATGGAGCAGGATGATCAGCGGAGCAGGATGATCAATGGAGCAGGATGATCAGCGGAGCAGGATGATCAGCTCTGCTCCGTGGGCTTTTTGTGAATGGCAGCTCGGCTTTTGGGACTCCACTCAAACATTTCTACGATTTTCCCCGTAAATTAGACACATCCATATCTTTTAATATTACCTTATTTTATACATGTTCTGTCCGGTTTTAACGATAGCGTCCTCTTTTCGTGCTGGGGGTTTGTTGAGTGCCCTCCTCCCTGTTCATTCATGAAAAAAACGTCTTTTCCTGAAGGAACACAACATGGCGGGGCCATTTCTGCAGCATTTCATTTAAAACTTGGCCAAATAAAGATGATCCTATAAAAAAACGTAGCCTGCTTGGAGTTTTCTTTTGCCCATCTTATAATTTAAGCGATGCTGTCCTAGTAAAAATAAAAACGAAGACAATAACTTATCTCGGCCAAACATCAGAGTTCATTATGACTTGGCAGTGTCAGTGTATGATTTGTGACCAGGCCACCCTGGATTATAACTGTCAAAATAACACTGTTGTGCCATAACAGACAGATTTGTCGCTGCCAGTTTGAAAACAGAGACCTGGAAATCAAATCCAATAAAAACGCCCTGTAATCTCATTATCCCATGCAGGAACTTTAATGTTGTTTTAGCATTAAATGTTTACTGTGTGGCGAGAGAGGCACCAGCACCGTCTATTTGAGACCATCTCAGTTAATCAAATCATACTGATATTAAATGATTTCGCTTTCTGCTGGGTCGCACGTTGAGCCCAGTCAGCCTGAGTTCTTTTTTTGTTTTTTTGTTCTTAAGTAAAGGTCTTACAACACACAACCGGACCTGTTTCAAAACAAAAGGGTTTCTGCTCTTACCCTCCAGAAAGAAAGCCTTGCAGCCGTCGTCCCGCAGCTTCTGCAGGAGCAGCCCCAGCACGGAGCTCCCCAGTCCGGACTCCTGCCTCTCCGAGGTCGCCTCGTCGTACAGCACCACCACGTCCGTCTTGCACCGCTTGACAAATTTCTCCTTGTCCTCGTTGTTGGGGATGATGGAGCGGATGGGGAGGTTGCCCTTCTTCAGCCTCCGGAGCATGAGCCCCGGGATGGCCAGGTTGATGGCCGAATCGATGTGCGAGGACTCGTACAGCTCATGGGGTCTGCAGTCCAGCAGCAGCAGAGAGCCGAGCCCGGACTCCAGCTCCTCCTGCAGCCACTCCACGCTCTTACTCGACATCATCATCATAGTCACGATCACGGAGCCTCTCCGCAGATGATTAATTTTCATCAGGAAAACGTTAATCCGCCCGTCCCCTGCTGTGACATGAAAAACAACACAACAGAAAAGAGGAAAAATCACGGCGCTAAACTTCCCTTCACGCGGCCATCACCATCACCATCACCGCCGCCGCCACCGCTGCTTCTGCTCCTGCTCCTGCGGGCGCGCACATACACGCACCCAACGCACACTTCCACACACATCCAACACGCACGCACCGATGTCCCTCTGCCTGAAGCAGGGAACTTGAACATACAGAGGTTTCTTTCCCTCCTTCCTTCAGTCCGACTGAAGAAGTGGACCTTTCATTCCAGTCCATCGACGTCCATTTGGCGAGTCCGCTCCAAAATCTGTGGCGTCCGTAACTCAACAAAATTGCCCAAAATACGCCCAGTTAGTGTCTTAGGACGAGAGCTCCGAACGAGGTGCCGCTGTTAAAGCCCATAACTATTGTTGTCATTGGACATGCTGGCCCGCACAACGCCTCTGGCTTGTCAGGTCCAGTGAATGCGTTAAAGAGGCTCCGCATGCTTGTCATTGAGAGGAGGGAGGAGCGCAGAGATTTAAAGGTGCAGAACTGCTGAGGAGTCACACACGCTCCCACTTCATTGATAGCAGAATCTGACGCTGGGTAACTGCAAATGAATTAGAATGTTATGAAGGTACTGCACTGTGCTGCATTTAGAGCTTAGTGAGCCCACTTTATGCTTCTACTCCACTAGAACTTAGAGGAAGAAGTAGCTGCTTTTTAGTCTTCTACATTTATCTGACAGCTACATTATAGTAAATGCACCAAAGCTTATAACGCATGGTGCTTTTGTTATGAATTCATAATGGATGAAACAATCGATGCATCTGTTTGTTTTATACATTTTCATGCAAAAATGCCAAACAAAATGAGCTTCTTTTACTTTTAATATATTTTAATAATTGTAATGAAGTTTGAATCATTTTGAGGTTTGGACCATCAGGCTTTGTACAATTGTAATTTTTTATGAACATTTACAAATAATCAATGAATCAAATTAGTTACTTGATAATGACACTAATCCGTAATTAAAAGAATCATTAGTTAACTGTGGATAAACAGTAAATTAGCTCCACCTCAACCATTTAACAGTCAAGTGCCTTTACTTTTAAGCCCATGTCCTTGGTTATACTTGTATACTTTAAAACAGAAAAAACAACAAATCTTCACATGTGAGAAGCTGTATTCGGTGATTATTCAACATTTTGACTAGACAGACTACTGCAACCATTATCTAAAGGTTCTGACCATCAGACATATTGTAGACAAAACTGTTACACATACAGTATAAATGATTTTAAGCATAAAACATGAAAAAACAATGATTTTTTTGGAAATAGTTTTGTCATTTCTACCAGATGAAGTACAGTTTCTTGTCACTTAGTTTTATGTTAATCAATGAATCTACTAACTATTGCTAACCAGCTAACAGCTGTGTATAGTGTCCCTAACTCTGCAAATGACACTTACACTCTGCATGGTCTGAGCCATAAACTACTGATAACACAAACCCTGTGTCTACAGTGGCTGTGTGGTGCTGGTATACCTGCTGAGCTACAAAACCCATCACTGGATCATGACGTTTCACTATGAATGACTTAAAAAGGCATCAGCGGGTTGTGACAGAGGCAGAGAGGGGGAAAGAGAGGAGGGTCTGATTTGCTCACAGCTGCAGAGACGAGGAGTCGGGGATGCACCAGCTGCAGACAATGGCTCTTTATGCCACACACACACACACACACACACACACACACACACACACACACACACACACACATGCATTTCTACACACAAGTACACAGACACTCACAACCTTTAGGGCTCTTGTGTTTCAGCTCCCTTCATTAACAGGCTCTCTGAGAGGGTGTGCAGCCACTGGGTGTGTTTGTCTACAAACTGCTGTAGTAAACAAAACTATCATCATTTATTTTGAAACTGTGATGATTGAGGACTGAAACTTGATTCAAGATGAAGCTCTTTTGGAGTTTGCTGGAGGAATTTGAAGACTGAGTCACAGGATAAGCTTATAGCGTCTGACTGCACAATATCACTTGTTGTATGTTGAATGCATGGTGAATTGTAGAGCCACTGTATCAAATGAAACCAGTTTCAAGAAGACACACTTCAACAACTGGCATCATTCATTTGTACTTCTATACACAAAAAAATCCTTAAGAGCA
>NW_018127881.1:867708-870576 GCF_001952655.1 Monopterus albus
GGGAAAGAGGGCGACATGATGTGCTGCTTTATAAAAGTGAGTCAGACACATGACTGCATCATAGGAACAAAATACTGAGCTCAAAGATGAACCCACTCACTTGAATGAAAATTGCTTGCTGGGTGCATAAGCCAAAAACCTTCACAGCTTTCAGATTTGCTTCAGTGTCGTGTAGCCCACTGCATGTGAGCAGGTTCCCCCTCAAGATTAAACTCAAACTTCTATTTTTTTGTGAAGGTTTTACAAAAATACAACCACAGATTTAAACACAATAGAAAGAGTAATAACAGACTTTGTTTGTAATGTAGTTTGAAGTATCTTGTCAGCAGTTTTGTTTTTTTATTATTATTATTATAGTGGTCTATGGGGAAAATGTTTAATGTACTTAGTGAGCTACTTTACTGCCAGTTTTACCCGATACAACATCTGTGAGGCCCAAAACGTATTGTTCCTGCAGGTCACTAGTCTGCAAAATTACTGACAAGACACCTCAAAGTTGATTATTGTACTTTCAATTATGAATTTTTAATCCATGAATGTTGACAAAACATTCCCACAGCCTAGAAAGTCAATTTTTACAGTACAGTGACATCATCTCACTGTAAAGTCTATGAACCGAGCCAGTGGCACCGAGAAGAGAAACACTTCTGTACAGGTGAAGTGGGCAATTTTCATTCAGATGAATAAGCAGCATCTTGGAGGCTCCAGTTCTTATAACACATTAACAGTGTATTGTGTCATTTCATATCATATATTGATTGGCTAGTTTGTAGCAGCAGTCACAGTACAGGATTAAAGTCCTTTACTTTGACAGACACTTTGGTAAGTGTGACTGGTAAGGGTGACTGTGACTCAGGAGGTAGAGCGGTCATCTTCCAGTCAGAAGGTTGGTGGTTTGATTCCCGGTCTCCCCAGTCCACATGTCGAAGTATCTTTGGCAAGACACTGAACCCCTAGTTGTCCCTGGTGGCAAGGCAGCGACTTACAGCACGACCATCAGTAAGAAATTCCCACAGGGACTAATAAAGTATAATACAATAAAACCTGAAATTTTGTAGTAAAAGCAGAATAAGACAAACAGATTCATGTAAAGATTCATTAACACCATCTGAACAACAAAAGACATGAACTCATTGGCAGATTTATCCACTACTGTGAGTTTGCTTGCTCATACATGAGTCAACTGCCATTAATCTGCCATTTTGGAAAGCACAGAGCCTTTCTGACCGTTTATGTGCACACTTCCTGTTTCACAATACCTCATGTGTCAACACCATCAAATTTTGAGAAAGCTGCCCTTCTCCATACTGCAGCATTCTAGAGGGTTGTAATGAGTATTATTGTTATGATACTGAAAAGAAATGAGCAACACAAAGAAATGTGATTGCTCATTATCACCCATTTAAACAAATATGGATTACAAATTTATTTTTTGTTGACACAGCGAGGCATTGTCACAAAAAAAGGCAAAAAAACAAACAAAAAACCAAACAAACACCTCCTGGCAGATGAAAGAGCCCTTAATGCCACCTAAAACCTATACTCCAGAATGGTAGAGAACATTTCTGAAGCATGGTGCTGAAATGAGTATCAAGTCCCATTTGTACATCCGAAGCTGGAACGAAGCTCTCCTGCCTGTGTGAGGTGTCGTTTCTCTGAATGAAAAGACACGTAGAAATATTATACAAATCCTTTCAGAGCCTAAAAGACAAGGGCAAAGATGTGTGACATGTAAATTCAAGTAAAATATCACAGTCCTGATCAATTCATGAGCCTAAACTACATTTCAAATTTTCAAGTTCATATTGCCCAGAAACACCACACCCATCACAGACATCTGAGCTAAAAAGCGGTCAGTGTGAAGTTATGTTCAGCGTTAGCTTACTCAGTAATGGTAATAGCGTAGCTGGTTCAGTGTTGAGCTCTGATCCTAACTCATCAGTGTGACGACACAGGCTGCTATTAATTTTTCAGGAATCTGAACTATACACTGTGTGTGGCTGTGTGTGTATGTTGTAAATTACATATCTGTTGTAGAACAGTGAACATGAGCTTATGCTGTGAACTCTGAGCGACGGTGAAGTCTCAGTGAAATTCATTATTAAAGACCAAACTAGACAAACTAACATAACACCAACATTATCACCAACTATTTAATTTGCTTCAGAACTTTAATGCAAATGAGTTCTATATGAGCATGATCAAGGAGTTTATCACAGGAAGGTGAAAGGTCAGGGTTTGAATCACCACCCTTAAGGGAGTATAAACTAAAACTGAGTCACACAACCTGTCATTAAAATCACTCTGCTGCCCTCCAAGTTTGGAGCAACTGCAGAAAACACACGACTGATTTTGTTCCTAGTTTGAGTGAGTATTTAATAAATCAATGAACCAACATAACAAAAGCAACATGTTTGAGTCTTAAATGTTCTTTTAAATCTGTCAGTTTTGCCCGGCTGCACCTGCCTCTCTCACTTCTCTCCCTCTACTGATGGAGCCAAACCGCTCCATCAGTCCCCTGCAGGTCTTCTTTGGCCGCTGACTACACCTAGTCGACCCTGGTCTCATATCGCCTTAGACTTTGTCACCGGCCTGCCTCCCTCCCAGGGCAACACTGTCATTCTCACCATCGTTGATCGTTTTTCCAAAGCTGCCCATTTCCTCGCCCTTCCACAGCTCCCCACTGCTCTAGAAACCACCCAGCTCCTGGTTCAGCATGTGTTTTGTATTCACGGCACTCCCATCACTATCGTTTCTGACCGCGGTCCACAATTCACCTCTCACGTCTGGTCTGCTTTTTGCACTGCCCTCGGAGCACGTCCCTGTCTTTCTTCCGGTTATCACCCCCAAACCAACGGCCAAGCTGAA
>NW_018127881.1:871160-873582 GCF_001952655.1 Monopterus albus
CATTGAATGGTGCAAGATTTTCAAAATAAAGCTAAATATTTCAAAAGTAGTAGTAGTGGTAGCTGAATGTCTCACGAGTTGAAATGGTGTTTCTAGCACAAGCTATACTTGTCAGGTTTGCCCGGCTGCACCTGCCTCTCTCACTTCTCTCCCTCTATTTTAGCTCCCTTACCCCTGATTTCTTTATCTGACACACCTGCTTTACGTCCCCTGAATCACCACCAGCTGCACCTGATTAGTTTCTTCCTATTTATACCGTGCACATTGTCCACTTCCCTGCCAGTTCTTTCTATACTCTAGCCCGTTTCTATGCCGATCATTTATTTTGTCTACTTTATGTATTTGCTTACTCTCTTCATCCCAGCTCCGTTCCTGCCTTGTGCCCCGTGTCTTATCTTCCTAGCCGCTATCGCTTCTCCGGACCACGGACCTCCTCAACTCCACATCACTCCACCACGCAGGTCGATGCACAGTCTCCCATTAACTGTTTCTCTGACTGTCCCTCAGCAACCAACCACCACGACCAGTCCAGGAGTGAATCCTAGCGCCCACAGCCTGGCCTCCTCCTTATCATCTCATCACTGACTGTATGTTTTCCATGACTGCCGCTCGACACCCGGTTCTGCTCCATATTCCTTCACCTGGTTGTACACATATTTATTGTCACTGTAAATAAATAGAGCACTTCTTGCACCGAAGTCAGCTACCTGGGTCTGTCATTTTTTTACTCGCTCACCTTCCTACCAGAGCGTTCCTAACAAAATCACCTGCAATCTTCACCCCGTCTATTATATCTAATCACTCTGCAAAGCCAATGCACTGTTCCTATGTAGTTGAGTCACTGTGTGTTAATTCAGTCCTTACATGCGCACACACACTTGTACTTCAATCTTTGTGAGTACATACACCAACCCCCTAGCCCCTTACCCTGACCTTAATCATCAGAACTAAATGTCTAACTATAACCTAAACCCAACATCTAACCTGAATCCTAAAATCAATTCTTAACTTTTAAAGAGGTGTTTCAGAAAGTGAGAACTGGCCAAAATGTCCTCACTCTTTATCAAAAAAAATTTGTTTTGGTCCTACATATGTTCACAGGTGGTTAAAAAGACTGTAATGATCCACTGAAGAGTTTCACTGTCCTCCTGTGGTACATTCTGGGGCGACTGTGGTTCAGTGGGTAGAGCGGTCATCCGGAGGGTTGGAGGTTTGAATCACAGTGCCAGTAGTCCACATGTCGAAGTGTCCTTAGGCAAGACACTGAACCCCCAAGTTGCTCCTGATGGTTAGAGCCATTGGTGTGAGTTGGCGCCGCAGATGGCTGCCTCGGTTCTGTACCACGAACAAATTCCTTGTGTGTAACATGCTTGGCCAAATAAAGGAGCCGACATTAACTGTCAGTCAGTAAATAAATAAATACCTACCTATGACAATTTCTCAAAGTCCAATTTGACATCATCAAACTGCTGGATTTGTCTCTCCAACAACTTAAAACCCTGTATTCAGTTTATTATCACATAAGACAAAGCAAATCCTCACAGAAGGTGGAACTCGTGAATATGCCCTTAATAAATTACAAATAATGTATCAATTATTAGAGTCTTTGCCAAATAATTTTCTGCTGACTCATTTATCAACTCATTGTTTGCTTTCCTGACAAAACATGTCATAGCAAGCGTCGTAACTGCTTTTATATTACCTGTCATATGCAATGAAAGCTTACTTACAGTGTGGGGTTTTCAGAACTCACCTGTAATCATACTGTGACTGGACCATGCTGTGACACTTGACAGTGAAATAACGCTTTATTGCATCTTTAAAACAATTCCTAATCTGACAATGTTACATGATTAATGACACTGTCAGAAAAACATGTGACAGCAACCGTATGACTATATGAGTTCGGCCATGTCACACCTTGTCCTCTTGCTAATGTCAAGAAAGAACTGACAGCCCTGCACTGAAAGTGACCTGAATAGATTCTGTGACATCATGTATACACCATTATTACAAAGATCATTTCACAGTTATGGTTTTGTTTATCACTTCCTTGTTATTATTAATTTTGACTGCAAAAATGCATCATCACAATATGGCTCCAAAAAACATGATAAATATGAATTGTTACTAACTAGATGACGCTAACGCCAAGAACCCTTAGATCATATCATTTGCATTATGTCTGGGATTTTAAGGTGTTTAAAAACCTGAAAAATGGAACATGAGCTTATTTTTTTTACAATTAGACACATAGCTCGTTTTGAAGGCTGACTATTTAATTTGATTCTTTTATGCAAAAAATGTAAACCTAAAATTGAAATATAATAATCAGTTTTGGTATGGTATTTGTCCCCACAGAATTATGTATGCAGAAGGCTCAGGAATAATATAAATGAGCAATAAAAACAATTAATAATAA
>NW_018127881.1:873834-874619 GCF_001952655.1 Monopterus albus
TATATATATATATAACCTCTCTAATTATAAAATCCTGCTTACAGCCCTGATCATACAAAAACATTACTAAAATTTAATTTATTTTTATGACACAGTTATGACCCTATTTTGCAAAGGCTTGGCCTATAAAAAGCTTGCCCAACAATCAACACAGACCAGTGAACATATTTTCTTTCAGCTACATCCCTGGTGAAAGGTTGCCTTAAATTACAGGTGTGTGGAAGCGTTTGACCTTTACAAAGCCAGGTGAGATTAAGGCGAGGCAAGGCTTTGAGAAGGGGCAGGTGTTCTCGAATTATCACCGGGTTTGTTTTATGGGTTGGCCCTTTGTAAAGTAGGTCATCAGCTTTAAACTCTAAGCACACATTACACACCACGAAACGTGTGCGAGCTGGCTTTATTTGAGTTACCTAAGAAGTGGCACCACAGGTGTGATTTGGAGTTGACCTTGGCACATTTAGGTTGTACTGACATAGATGTTTCATGTTTGATTTGATTTGATTTATTCTTTCAAGCATGTAAAGACAGTTGATATGACAACACACATGATTGTGCACATAATCCAATATCAATTTGCTTATACTTAGTAGATGCTTGAATGGAGTAGGAAGAAGTCAGACTTATCCAGTCCTACCCCATGACATCATCTTACCATCATTGGTTTGCAAGCAGTATCTCTACATAAATAATTCTCTTCTACACAACACAAGTAATATACTAAAGAATTATTACAAAGTGTTAACATTCATACACCACACCCACAATGTTCCATCTAATTAATCATT
>NW_018127881.1:874694-891763 GCF_001952655.1 Monopterus albus
AATTTAACTGGCCCCTTAAATTGTATCCCCTTCCCTTTCATTAAATAGTTTTTGAATTCGACCAGGTAATAAATTGTTCCTGGCTTTATACATAAACACTGCAGTCTTATATCCCACTAAATCGAAAAATTTTAACAATTTAGACTGTATGAAAGCTACATTGGTGTGATCCCTATACCCCATCTTATGCACAATTCTTATCGCTCTTTTTTGTAATATATACAATGGTTGAAGTGAGCTTTTGTATGTATTTCCCCAGTTTTCAACGCCATACTCCAAGTATGGTAAAATCAATGAAGAATACAAAATGCGTAGTGCTTTCCCGTCCAAAATATATCTAACCCTTGCCAATATCGATATATTTTTTGCTATTTTGTTCTGAACATATCTGATATGCGATTTCCAGGAGAATTTGTCATCAACTATGACACCTAGAAATTTAATTTCATATACTCGTTCTATATTAGCTCCCCCAATTTTCAATTGAAGTTCATTATCTAGTCTACGATTCCCAAATACCATAAATTTAGTTTTATTCAAATTCAGAGATAGTATATTACTGTCACACCATTTCTTTATCTTCTCAAGTTCCTGTGAAACCCGTCCAGAGAGTTGCTGTAGGTTTTCACCCGATGCCCATATGGTAGTGTCATCAGCAAACAAAACCACTTTCACTAAATCAGAAACCTTACATATATCATTAATGTATAGTATAAATAATTTAGGTCCCAAAACAGAACCCTGAGGCACTCCACATACAATATCCAGCTCACTCGATTGGTATTCACCCAACTTTACAAATTGACGCCTCTGTGTCAAATAACTTCTAATCCAATTCAAAACTACTACTGTAAGAATGCTTCCTCAGAGGTGAGGTGGCAATAACTATATCTTTAGTAAATCCAAATTATAGATGTGTATAAAACAAAGATCTTAAATTAAGAATCCAGATTTAGTCTGTTGATAAGAGAGGGCTGTTTAGATCAAGTGCAGCTCTTTTTTCAGATCGACATAAGCCAGTTGGCCAACAAGATTAAAAAAGCCTTTTATGTTGTATCGTATTACAACAGAGAGAGAGGGAGAAAAAAACCAAACCTCCCTCCCTCTGTGCATTCACTCCCATTGGGACTCAATGGAAAAGATGGTTTTGGAGCAGAAGCCGAGGCGTGGGTCGGAGGAGCAGGGCGCCAAACCTCAGTCACAACTGACAAGCACAGCTCAGTCTCAAAGGGGGAAGTAGTAGGAGGTGGTCAGGGGAGAGAAAGGGAGGAGACAAGGGGTGAAGCAGGAAATGATGCACAGGGGAGTTTTGCCAAAATCAAGCAATGGTCAGAAAAACATGGCAGGACTGAGGCTTACGTTTCTCCTGGTTGAAACTGTTGTTACTAAAGTAAAAACACCCATCCAAATATTACTGTTTTATGTGACTGTGACTTTGTAAACTCATCATCACTCATTTTTTTGTTTTATCACCAATCATTTTGATCTTTTTCTGTACACTCTTTTATTTCTCAGGACATCTTTGAGATAATACCCTAAAACGCAGCATATTCTAATATTCTAGTCAGTATTTTTCCATACCATTTCTTGTCCCACCCAATTTTTATATAAGTGAGTCCCTATTTAGTTCGTCTTGTGCATATGTAGGTGACGCAACGCACAGTCCTACCAACAGTGTCACACCGTTCCACTGATTTGCATCTGGTGCTGATGCTCCAAGAGAAATGTGGATGTAAACAATGGTGAATTTAAACTATTAAGAAAAATCTGAGTTTCAAGTGTTTTGTGTAGAAAGACGTACAATGCGGTTTGGACTTGACCATAAATAAAACTTGTTTTTATAAGAAAACACCACAGGATCTTTAAATATATTGAATGTGTTCTGTGAAATAGCACCTCTGCTCATTTCCCCCTAAGGTTAATATCTTATTTCAGTAAAGTTTTAGTAGAGGTGGTCTTTGTCATACGTCTATTACTTACTAACTTCATATAAAAAGTTTTGAGCACTTTTGCAAATACAGTGGGACTGGTGAAAAGTTTCTTGAACTCAATGGGAAAGTGTGTCCATTCTTTTAAGTGGCATGCGCAGTTATTCTTATTCTGGTTGCCAAAAACTGTTCTGTGGATTGTATATCCTCCGACTGCCTCTCATTTATTTCCCAGAACTACAAAAAAACAAAACAAAAAACTAAAATTACTACCACCACATTGATGAAGTGATCATTTTAGTGTTTTGGTCAGCAAAAACCATTTATAACAGAAGCTAGTACAACTAAGAAAACATTCTGGCAGTAGGTGTTTTGAGAAAACCTCCTGTTTGAAAGTGTGAAACAAAGAGTCTCCACCAGCTGCGACACAGCACAGCAGTTTTGCCATCAGAGTGGCTGTATATCTTCTCAATCTCATGCAACTGTTGGATAATAACACAGTATTTGAGGAAACAAAAAGCCAAGAAGAGCAAGAGAGTAGAAAAACTAGCAGAATGTTAAAACACACTCTGACACACACAGAGGGAAGCATGGGCAGCAACTACAGCACAACAGAAAAAACATATCCAGATGTTGTACTCACAGGATCACCAAACCCCCTCCTACACACATGCTTGCAGGCCACACATGGTCTACATATTACAGACGCTTGCGCTCCAATTCATGCACACACACACACACACACACACACACACACACACACACACACACACACACACACACACACACACACACACACACACACACACACACACACACACATTTTATACAGCTACACTGCACTTGTGAGGACCTTCATGCTGCATCGCCCAGTCCCTATTGCTAACCTCAATCATCACAACTAATCCATTGTGGGTTTTGGGTTGCTTTGGTTTAGCAGTGTTGCTTCAGGTACTGGTGAAACAGAGAAATGTGATCCTAGAAGTCCAGTTTGATCCATGAATTTGAAGGCTTATGTGATGCCAAAGCACTGCACAGCGGTTTATGCTACTCTGAGACAGGATTTTACAGCTCAGGTTATCACATGGCATCTACTTTCCGTCTTCATAATGATCACAAGGTAAACATCTGAAATTCAGCTTTCACGTTAAAGTAATCTGCTGGGAAAGAGATCTTGCATGTATTTCACTGGCCAACACACTGTCTTGGCACATGTAGCCACACTGTGTTGTAGGAAAAGTTGAGCCTGGTGAAACGGTTTTGCCAGTTGCCCAGCTGCATCTATTGAGCGGCCTCATTCAAATGAAAGAGGGGGTTGAATAAAAGCATTATTTCCTGAATTTCCTAAAATTATTATTTCCTCAATCAATACTTTGGTCAATAAATTGCCTTAAAATGTGAAAAAACATCACATCTTCTCAGATCCCAAAGCAACCTAGAATATTGTTTTGTTTGAACAAGTTGATTGTTTTTTGTAATAACTATAAAAACCTGCAAAGTAACAAGTAACTAAAGCTGCTAAATACATGTAGAGTATAAAGTGCAAAATTTAGCCCCTGAATTGTAGTAGAGTAGAAGTTTGAAGTAAGACAAATGTTGGTTACATTCCACCACTGGCTAATTACTTCAGCTTTAAACTGAACCAAATGTGATTTGAAATTTAACCTTTAAACCAAAATCCTAACTCTAATAAAACCATCTGAAAGTCCAGTTTAAAGTGAGAAGCTGCCAAACAGTCCCCACTCCTAAGGCCTAAAACTAAATTTGGTCCTCTCAAAGATAGACATACAGGAGCATGTACACACAGACGTACAGACACACACACAAAGTAAAGCTTAGTACTGAACCCAGTCATTCAGCCCCTTCTCTCCTCCACAGAGCTCCTGGCAGGCTGTCTGGTTGAGGCCCAGAGTTAAGGGAGCTGCTTTTTCTGGCAGGAGTTTCTGTGTGTGTGTGTGTGTGTGTGTGTCCATGGTTCCCTAGACAGGAAGGAAGAGAGTGGGCCCGGCAGCACAGCTCCAGAATTTGGGTTTTGCTTTTCTTCTTTTTCCATCAGTCCATAGCCTGAGAGGGGTCTTAAAGAAACAGTCATTAATATTTTTTCCCTCTTATTGCTTGAGACCTCTGCAATGGGACCCCATACGACTGATTACTTTAGTATGTAAAAATAAAAAACTAAGAACTAAAATGAAAATATGGCTCTTTTATAGCTCAAAAGAATCGGTTCCTCGATGAATCACAGTGTATCTAAGTGCAGCTCCAGGCTCATTTTCACTGAAGCTTCTAAAAATAAAAGTACTGATCTAGCATCAGTGGTTAGGTTACATAAATTACTCGAGGTGTGAAACATAAGGATTTTGGACACAAGCGGGGCAGGCGTACTAAGCTGCCGCCCCTACGCTTTTGTAATAAATCTTCACTGCAAATCTGGCAAAGAAAGGGTTGAAAATGACTCACAGCGAGCGATGGATGACACATTTCAAGGCCCATGATCTTAACCTCTCAGCTGAGGGCAATAAAGACTGGAAAGTCATGATTTTTCTGGCAACTGCTCAGCCTCTGTGGACAAATCAGTGGGAAACAACTTTAAAAGTTACCGGTGACATCACTTTTGGCAACAATTACAAAAACAAACTCTTTGACTCGATATACAACCACAGCTCGGTCTTATGAAAGCGAAACTGGAATTGTTCTGGGCAACTAATTTCAAATCAGAGATGAGTTATTAAGAAGGTCCACAATAACATACTTTCTTTGCATAAACATTTCAAAGGATATAAAGCTACAGAACAAGATGCTTATCTGTCACACAGCAGAAATTGCAACCAGACATTCTGCTCTTAAAGAGTAAGAAACCCTGCACCAATGGAAATAATTGTCAAACCCCTGAAAACCATCATCATGTTAGGTCATCTCTCAGTACTTTCTAACTTCCCTACCCTTTTTGTGGCACTTGGCCCTAATCCCATTGTACATAAGTAAGGAAGTCAGTAAGTAAACTTTATTTATGTAGCACCTCTGAATAAGACAGAAAAACATAATACCATAAAATACAAAAGTAATTTCAGCGAATGGCCAAAAAGAGAAATAGAACAAAATATTAAAACATTATAAGAACAACATGAAGTAAAACCATAACAATGGAGTCAAACACACACAAAAAACAGGAATCTTTAGAAATAGGCAAAAAAAATATAGATGATTTGAATTTTTTTTTTAAAGGCTCAGTGGTTTCCTAACAGCTGTGCGCTGTAGTTCTCAGAAAATGTTACTGAAACTGGCGTTGGTTTGCTGGGGATGAAACATTACAACACATTTGATGCATTAGTGAGTTTTTACTAATGATGCACCAAGCCAACATTGTCTACCAATTCTGACACTTCACCTCAGTGTATCTACCTGTACCAGGTAAAGAAGAAGAAGAAGAAGCTTTATTTTATTGTCATTGTGACACGTACAATGAAATTTTGTTTGGAGCAGAGCGCGGCATGCATCCGCGCTGCCATCTCGGGCAACTTGGGGGGAGGGGGGGGTTCAGTGTCTTGCCGAAGGACACGTCGACATGTGGACTGCAGGCACCGAGATTCAAACCTTCAGGTTGGGAGACAACTGCTCTACCCACCGCACCACTGTCTACCCCCCAAAAAGATCTGGTAGCAGTGCTCTCTTTTTCCAAATTTAAAATCTGTAAACCTCACTGTGTGTACTCATTGGAAACATATTTATATAGCAAAGTATGAGGCTCAGGGTTGCTGCAGCAGCCTAAATGAATGTCACTGATAACAGAAACACTGATTATTTTATAGTGACCATTACAAAATGTATTTATTGTGGATTAATTTCATCCCAACCAATACCCACTTTGCTTTAATAAGGTCAGCATCTGGCATATCAATTCTTTGTTTCCATAGTATTTATGGCAGCGGGTTTGTGATATTAACCAAAAATATGTTTATAACAATGAAGGAACGTAACCTGGTGCAACAGCGTGATTCATTAATGTCTTTTTAATAGTTTTTGAGACAACAGTGGAGCTGTATGGTACAGGGGAACGAGCTAATCAGCTCGTTGTCGCTTCATGACAATAACTAAAACAGAAAATATCACCAACCTAATCTCTTAAAAACAGCAGTCTCAAACATAGCAATGTGAATACACAATACAATTTATTTATGTAAAACAAAATAAAAACTGGCATTGTAATAACTTTTAGTTGGTCTAAACCTGTCAGTACTTCTGCTAATAACATCAATAATAATAAAAAATAAGCCCCCGTTTTCCAATTCAAAATGGCAAAATTAATGTATTGGCTTTAGTGCTACAAAGATGTCTGTGCCTTTTGGACATTTGGTTGTGTATACTGCCAACAGTGTCTGTGCTTTTTGATGCAATTCAGTATTCCACTGATGCCACTGTGCATAAGCCTGCACACACAAACTGAGGTAAACCTGAACACGTGTGCATAGGCAAGTATGAAGGTTTCTTGCATGTCTACACTTCTGTACAGGCAGCCATTGTACACACACACACACACACACACACACTCACACACACACACACACACACACACACACAGTGTCTAGAAGCAGTAGGTACTTTGTCAGCAGAAAGCTACTGCATTCTCAGCACTGTTGTAGAGGAATGACTGCTCTAATATTCAACACCTTCAGTTCTGATAGCTCTTTGTAAAAGAACCAGACAGATCAGCAGTAAGGCTCAGGATCTGAAGTTCAGTTGGGTCAACTCCTTTCTCTAAATGTGACTGTGTGTGTAAGATCTCACATTTGTTGTGTGATCTAAAAACAATAATAATGTGTGTTTCTGTGACCTCATATCCCCCCCACACCACAGGCGGGTTTCCCATGATGCCATCTTTAGGCCTCCTCTCGTCTCTGGAGATGTAGACCAATTTCCATCTGGTTCTCCAAACACTCCTTGAGCTTGTCCTCTGTCAGCGTCAGCCGCTGCTCCAGGATTGAAACCGTCTGGATGGAAAGAAGGGGGAAGTTTCAAGAGTACAAGACAGAGAAAGAAAAGGAGCAGGAAGAAAATGGATAAGACAGACAGAACATGTTGGTTAGAGTTGTACAGAATCAGCCTGGCAGTAATGACTATATAATGGCTGTGCTTGTGTGTGAAAGAAGCAGTTCATGTGTGTTTGAGACAGATGTTGTGTGTGCAAGACAGTCCAGATGATTATCACTGAGAGATCTGCTGCCTTAGCTGAAAACAGCACAGCCACTATGTCTGGCATGAACTCTCTGTTGTTCTCCTTCTCACACAGTTACATAAACTTGCGCACAATGAACACAAGAAAGTTCCTTTCTGAAACAGGGCAGGCATGTGTGGGTAGTGAGATCACAGCGCGGCATACTTTTCCTCTCAGCATCCTACAACAGTGCCAGTTCTTGTTGTGTATTTGTGTGTGGACATATGAGAGACATGTGAGCCTGCTTACCAGAGGAGCCTCACTGTCATGTGAGCCTGCTTACCAGAGGAGCCTCCAGGTATAATTTTCAGTTGTGTCAGTGTCTCAATGAACAGATTACTAAGAAAATGTTAATGCTGCTGGTAGATTACAATTGCTTAACAACCCCTGAGCAAAAATATGTTTCTGATATGGCTGAAAAATAAAAAAAAAACAGCCAGCTCCTTAGAAGACTTTAGGTAGTAATACCTTGAATCAAACCTACACTTGAATACTGGGAGTGGAACTGGATCGACTTACCACTTGCAGCTGTTGCAGTCAATAGTTTCATGCTAAAATGGCAGAGTTGCCCTCGACATGTGGAGCATTTAGTGCAGAGGATGATCCAAGTATTATGACTGTAAGTCCAAAAACAATAATCCCGCTTCCCAAACGGCAAAAGCACAAATAACCTCAGGTCACTTCTATAAAGATGTTCATATACTTCAACTACTTAGGCATAAAACTGATTAAAAAAAACATTCTGAAAACCAGGGGATCAAACTATTCTCTATTTAATTTATTTCCTCTGCCTCCAAAGTTTTTCCACTCCATTACATTTTATTTAATTTTACTCTAATCGGTTGTATGTTTTACTTTACAACATGTAAAGTGCTTCACTTTGCACTTTGAAGGGTGCCTTCTCTTCTCCAGGACAAAGAAGCCCATGAATCATTGTTTCTACTTGGAATCTACTATTTACTAAGTAAAAAAGAATTATGAAACTGAAGAACACAGTCGAAACACTTAAGCGGAATGCGTTCTGGTGATGATGACAAATTGAGTTCTGGGAAGTAGAAAGACTGGTTTTTCAAAAAGATGACAATAATTTGAACGAGTCTTCTACTACAAACACTAACGTGGCCAAAGTTCCTTCTGCATCTATAATTGTTTACTGAGCTAATGTTGCCTGGTGAAAAACACAACCCAGCTAGTGAGCAGCAGCAGTAGAAGTGCTTGGCACCAAAAATTTGGTAGAGGCAGGGACAATCAAACAGTAAACATGCCATCCCAGACAGCTGAGACTCTCTAGAATTGGGCCAGTGGAGAGAAAAATATGTCAGCATGTCTTGACTTGTAATTTAATGTCTCTCCATGTCCCAGAGTGACAAGGAGGGACATGTCAACTTTGAAAGTAGAAAGCAGAGCAGCAATGAGTCACTCCCCAAGCATCTATATATAATGAGCAGTGTATGAGGTATTACATATGATGGAGAAACAAACCTGTGTAGTTCACCTCAAAAAAAGTTAATTTGTCAGAAGCTTTCACGTGTAAATTGTTGACTTGGAAAATAACCTGATGCCAGAATGATTCATTAAAGCTATACAGTGGGTAACTCAAGACTATTATATGATACGCACCCTATATAATAGGATCTTGATGGTGTACTTTCTCCTTATCTCTTATTTCATTTCTGTTCCAGGAATGTCTCTGTTTCATGATAAGTTAATGGTTACTTGATACAATCAGGGGAGGGTTATACTTTACTGAAAAAAAAAAATTATTAAAACTACTTGTTAAGTTGTAAAGTATGTGTTATCATGCCAAAAAAAAAACTTTTTTGTCCGTGTATATGCTCAAATAATTAACTCACTGACTATAGTGTCTCAACCTACTATAGGGTGGCATCTCTTCAACCTTAAATTCCACATTTTTTATCATTTTAAAAGACAGAGAGCAAGAGACATATAAAGTTCAGAAATGTAGGACAAAAGAGTTCAAAGTAAGAAATGCAGAGACAGAGGTCAGAGGTCATGCCAGATGCTCAATTTACAGATTAAATAACTACTCTTATCGCATTGTCATCCAAATCTTTAATCTGATTATTTTATCATCAACATAATCCAATTTACATGTTTTTTTTCTTTTTCTCAATGATTCAATGTTGTTTACAGTACAGCGTGAGTATTCACTGTCATCGTATCTTGGTTTCATCCATATCCTTAAAACTCACCAACGCCCTTATCTATGGTATTTTTTCCAGTTGGTATCTTGGCTGTCTAAAAAATGTCTACAGCATTTGCTCCTCTTTGTCCTGCTGGTATTGTGTCTGAGCAACCAACCACTCAGCTCACTCATGGAGTCAGCCTCATGTCATACTGTTGAGAAATGCTCTGTTCTCAGGCTGGATCTTTAGTTGTTAAAAATGTCAACAGTAGTTAGAATGAGACTTTCTAACTTACGTAACCCAACTGCTTTCAGTTCCGTTTTCTAGATTATCAAGTAAATGGGGAAAAACTCAGAATTTCAGAGAAATGAGTGCAAATGGAAATTAAAAACTTCTTTGACCTCATTATTCACCCCAATCTATAGTGCTCATGTAAAAGCAGTCATTTTCAAAACCAAGACACAATGTGCATGCAGCATATTCTGCATGTTGCACAGCTTTGAATCCAGTAATCCATTTCTGTTGCGGTCACACACTGACCTCAGAGTGCCACACAAACACACACAGACGGGAACAAATAATCAAATGTGTCATGAAAGAAATGGAAAAAGTGAAGGAATTGACAAAGATTGGCGAATACGTCAGATAATCTCAAAGTCTAACATACACATCACGGGCCAATGAGTTCAACACCCTGTGGGCGTGTGGTGCTTTCTTTTGGGTCATCAAGTCAGATAACATCTCCTGCTATTTCATGCATCATGGGAGAGAAGGAGCTTGTATTTCCTCTTTCGCTCCTTCTCTCTGCCTGTCTCCGCTTTCTAGATCAATACTACCCTGTTATTCTTACCAACCTAATATGTCTACTGATTCCTAAGCTCAGCCTGCTATTGGTGTTTGTGAGTGTGAATCTGCATGTGTCCCCAGGCAGCAGCAACATTATATGGGCCTATAGTTTTCATCTGGAGTAGAAAGCAAATTTTTATGCTCCTAAAAATAGAGTGAGCTGCTTCTCTTTTCTCTCCAGAACACATTATACTCTTCATCGCCCTGGGCATTGCTGGCCTCTGTTAACAGTCTCATAGCTTTGGTATGACCCACACTAGTTTGAAAGATAAAGGAGGACAAAGAGGTGCTGGTGGTCGATCCTTTACTAAAACTAGCCATCTGAGTTATTAAGGATGCAATTATTAAACTGACAGCATGAAAAAGGGTAACAGATAACAAACAGGCTGTGGGGGTGTTTTAGTAAAAGTCTTGTGAAGCTGTTGGAAAAATAATGAACAAAACATGCAAAAAGCTGACTGATGGTATGAAAAGGGCAGTGAAACCATACTAACAATCTGCAGGTGTGGAGAACCAGCGATGATTTCACACCAACAGTGTTAATATCACAACCAGATTCAAATGCAGCGTATCCATTGTCAGCAGTCCAGTGTCAGCAGATCACCAGGTGAGGAGGAGACTAAACTTCAATTTTGTACATCTTCCATTATAACCTGACTTGTTTATGAGTTTTAAAAGTCCTACAAATACATAATTTTCTGATATTCAATCAATCAATATTAATATCTTTATATTAACATTTTTTATTAAAATACCTTAAATTTATATTTTAAAAAACTGTTGCCAAAATATACTGTAAACAGAAAGGGACATTTTAAAAAATAAACTTGTCAGTAAACTTGCAGGCGCACAACCCACAGCATGTAATGCATCACTGTTTCTAAAATACTTCAAAGCAGGACAACTGACCATTATTTTGTCCAAACTCCAAATAGTTTGTAATTGTTTCAGAATCAGGGAGCCAAAAAGCCTCTTCCTTAAAACAAGAGGACAGTTCATGAACACTCAGCTCCTCCTATTATTATCAACATATGTGAAAAAAGCAAACATTGGCCTAAGTACCAACCTTGTCTGTCTTTTGCAAACTGTTCAAAAGTGGTTAAAACTGTGGAAAACATTAATACTGAACAGGTTTGCATTGCTGCGATATATAAAGATTGACAAGAAACCCTTTCCCCAACTCAGTTTAGACTTTCAAAAGTCATAATTTACAGTATGATAAAAGTCCCCTGTTGGTATTGTGGCGCTCCACTGGTTCGGATGAGCGGAGCCGGTCTGACCCTAACCTATACTGGGACATCTAACTATCCAGCTGTGCGCTGGCACCTAGGCTGACAATGAGGAGAACACCTTCTCTGTCTTTTCTTGGGTTTTATTTAACAGAATAGAGAACGCAGAATGAAACGGCTATATACCTGGCACCGTGTGCTCACAGGAAAAATGAAAAGCAAAAGAAAAGCAGTAACAACACTTCTTCAGGACATCCTGCACCAACTGGGCGCACACACCCACCTGTTACCCTTCTTATACCCTCACACACCTGTCCCTCCCCAAACCCCACATTGGACAGAACAGCACAGCATTCCCCAGAAAATAGCGGCAACCAATACAAACACACCACTTTGACATTAAGGCTGCACCCACTCAACACAGAACAGAGCATGAACACCAGCGGCTGGGCAGGGGCGCCCCAGTATTTTAACTTAAAAAGATGGTAACTGAACTTGGGAATCTTCTTTTTCCTTCATTTTCTTCACTACAACTCTGAGAAAGCAAATGAACTGCCCTGGGTGTGGTTTTAGGTGAGGATTACTGGAAACATACAAATCAGAAACCTAAAACCATAAACACTGTGGTGAAAGAGCAACTGGTCAGTGAGCAGCTCAGGGGATTTTAAAAGCCCAGAACACTTGTATCACAGAAGCTGGTTTAATATCTTTTGAGAAATGGCGGTGAGGGAGTGTACAACAACATGTTTCTTTCACTTTCTCTTAATTTTCCTTGTAGCTCCACTTAAGGCTCTAAGACTGCGTTCAGATTTTCAAAGGTGTGAAAAAACACAGCCTTCTCCATTCATTTCTATGGGGGATTGTGTTCACCACAGGGGGCTCTGGCAAAATGGCGTAGCCCAACACAGAAAAAAGTTAGATGTGGTTAAAATGTTGCTGCACCGAACGGTGACATCATCCGGCAAAGGCGCTGCACTGACCGATTGCGTAGGGGAGATGGTTATGACAAGGACGTCCACGGAAAGAAGACTCTTTTGTTTACCTTGTAAGCGTGAGCATTCACTGGTATTCACTCTTGAGTTTGGGCTACAGTTAATGCAGCAAAGTGACATGCCATGCATTTTCATTAGTTAGGGTCCTGGATATTAAATAGTGTTTTGTTTTTTAAATCTATTGATGTCAACACACTGGTGGTAGAAATCAGTGCTAACCTGGAGTAGGCTACGTTAGCAGCATGGCTAAACAAAACACAACAGAAGCCCACAGGCTGAAAGCGTGAATGAAGCCAATTGCGTAAAATCATCAGAATGTACCCGTATCATACACACCCCCTGCACCTCCTCACCCCTGAACCAAGGCAGCCCCAGCAGCAGGGAGTTACATTGTACTGCACTAACAGGAGGATGAATTCAGCAGACTGGTCATATTAAGATGTGACAGACACATAGGTTAAGCAGAAAAGGTCTTTACTCTAGCAGTCTGGGGGAATTACGCTGCTGTTTCAAAAGAACAAGTGTAGACAAAATGTTTTTTGTGACAGTTTTTCCCCATGTGTCACATTCCAAGGAAAATTCACAAAATCTTCTCTAGTAAACCACTTTGTAATAGTCTACTGGGGAAGAGAAGGCACTACAGCACTTGAATTAGTAAATGGAACAAAAGAGAGCAATACTTCATTCAAAATTCTTCATAATTCAGAAGGAGAGGATACAGGAAGTGTGCATACTGCAGGATTAGTGTGAGAGGACATGTAAGAGCAATGTGTTTATTAGATGACAAAGAGATGATAAAGGGAGGGGTATCAGAGATTAGGACTTTAGGGGGTAGACAAGTGAAAAGCAGCTAACACAGCAAACTGTGGCTTTGGGAGCTTCAGTCAAATGATGAATAATTCATCAATGTCTCTCGCAGTCTTCTCAACTATTAGAGTTACAAGGAGCTCTAATAGTGAAAAATAATTCTGGGGGAAGGAATTAAAAAGGAGCAGGAATATAATGCGGAATAAATAACATTGCTTTTGTTAGTCTCCAGAGGATAGGCAGCGATAATTTAAGCTTTCAAGTTGAACAGAGATTAGAAAAGGCATGCTAGCTTGTTTCTAGTCACACCTTGTTGTGTATTAAAAACAGTAAGGATTCATACTGGAGCTAAACTGCAATAAAAATGGATTGAGCCTGTCTCATATACTTATAATGGGCTGCATTTAACATATCTAGTCTGCAGAGTTTGTATTTTAGGGAATAACATGCACCATGGGTTACACTTTGCAAGCTAAATCAAGCACACAGCCACATATTTTGGTCTATCTTTGGCAAATCAGACCGGTTTGAGAGAGGTCTCTGCATTATACAGGCAACTTCATGCTTCACAAACCACTGTTTCCCAAATTTATAGTACTGTACAGTATATTACACAATTATTTCAAGTTCCAGTGATCTGAATTAGATGTTACATAAGATTATCTAAAACAATGTAGATGACAGCAAACTAGCAAATGTCTGAATTACACTGTGCTATGTAGAAGCTAGTTTTTTAAACAATAATCCACAGGATGTTTGTAAAGCAGGAGATCAGCAGACAATCCTGCATTGTTTACATCCATATTAACTAACTTGTAGTCATTGTCTCTCTTTTTATGGTGCATTGCTTTGTTTCTTGGTGCATTATTGCCACCTGACAATCAGCGGATTCATGCGAAGTTGTTGCCAGTGAATTGCTTCACCGACCGTGTGTATGAGACAAACAAAACATGCACTCGCTTATAAAAACAGGTCTGAGGAGAGACACCAACAGGTGGGAAGTGAGTTGTTTGGTGGCAATGTGTCTTAGACTTTACAATGAGAATAGAACCACATCTGTTTCTGGCACAACACCGTGTTGCAAGCCTGGTTATAACTTGTTGTACTGTTGTTTATGTGGGAGTCATTGGATTATAGTGCACCAATCCCCGTGTGCCATTTCCCACTGTCTTTTTAGCAAATGTGGTGTCTCATGTTTTATTTTTTAAATACTGGGAAACTGAAATAACACTTTTTTTGACGCAATCGTATAAACTGCTATGCCAAACAATTTGTAATAATAATCAGTCCTCTCAATCTGCTGACCTGATCAAGAAAAGACATCACCCATGTCTCCACCACTGAAGAATGAGGGATAAACCTACTGTAGATGCAGACAGTTCATTTAGTTGAAGTATAGTGGGTTTGAAAAGAGCAAGTTGGCACCACTACCCTGGAAGGGGCTAGCTAACTGCCTGACTGCCCTGAGCAATATTAAACACTCCCAAGTGATGTACTGTAGCTTCATCTAGAAAGGAAAGAAACTTTTGACTGGACCATATACACACAAGAAGTGTTTCTGCATCTCTGAAAGGCCATTAAGCATTTCCAGTTAGTATCAGTGAGTGAGGCAGAGTGTTGCCACCACCCATGTATGAATGATACTGTACATCTTCCTCAGGGCACATTCACAACCTCCAGCTACAACCCTGCAACACACAAACACACCTTCCTCTATTCCCCTCATCTATGTTCTCGTCATCTTTTCAGGGTGCTCTTGTTCCTCTCAGCTTTCTATCTTATAAGGTAGAAAAGAATCTCCATGTATAGTACATGTATTTCAGACCCAGTCCTCCAGGAAATACAAAAGCAGTGAATAGAAACTGGTATACTGGTCATTTTAAAGTGAAACAAAAAAGTTTAGCATAAATATGCAGCACACTACTTTTAAAAATGCACATATTCTTAGTTCAGTACATTACAAAGAATAGTGCAAGAAGCTCTGTGGCAATTACCTTAACCAGAGCCGTTCATATTTGGTGAAAACTGGACTGTAGATGTTGCCATAAGATTAGACATCTTGAAACTGTATCTGGTGAAAAGCCACTCATCTGGCAAGTCATTATTTAGCAATTCTGTTAACGAGCTCAAACTAAATACTTGGACAAAAAAAGTGCAGACATTACAGGATAATGGTAGGTAAGGTAAATACAACCATTTTAATTAAACCCTCACCAAACTGGTACAAATTTGGAATGGTATCAAAAGACACAACATTAATGTGTTTACACTAGAAATGTACTGAGTATAACATGAACAGGCAGTTCTTTTCAACTTCTAACACCCACAGCTGCACATTACCCAGTAAATCATCAATTTTAATCATCTGCAGAAAGTATTGATTTACGGCATCTTAACACTTAAAGGAAATCAGAGAGGAGATGCAGCATGTACAAATAAATCTGAGATACTGTAGGAACATTTTGCACTGAGGTGTGATCAAATGTGTAGCTGTAATTTTAGCTGGTCAGTGAAATAAAAATCACAATAGCAACAACAACAAGAAGTGCATCAACTGTACTAACATTTAACTCCATACTGAATTTACACACTTGGTATGCCAATAGAAAAGCCTGTTTTGCTGTGTCCTACAACATTTATTAAGAAGACTTTGTATTCTCATCACTAATTTATGGAGCTAAACAATAGCGCACACCATCCAAAAAGTACACCAGTTGATAAGAAGCAGACCTTCAGGTTACTGTCCTTTTCTGGTTTTTGTTCACTGACCTATTTCTGGTTTGGTCTGGCTTCAAACTGTGTCTGGCCTTCACCAGCCACAAAAGCACTCACGCTGAGAGTAGAGCCTGACCAAACACGGCCAGTGTGATGTGTGCATTTATTTTTCTCTTGTCTTCACAAGATGGACAAAGATAGAGATGAGGGATAAAGAAAATAAGAAAGTTTCTGTACTCAGTGTAGGAAGGTCTTATTTAAGATCAGATGATAAGATTAGAACATGTTGACTAGGCGAGTCAAAAATCTCCACCCCAATCAGGATATGAATGTAGATGGCATACATGTATCTATACTTTTAAAAGATTTGAGATACAACAAGAACATTTTTTGTTTTAAAAAATCATTATACAATAATGTGAAAATAGCCAAAGGAACCATCATTACATGTTCCCTAAAATCAGTACATGTAATGTTGATGAATGTGTGTTTGTGTCTGTGCAATTTAATGTTATAGCTAGTGGTCAGCTACTACACTGGTGTGCATGTATATGCATGTCTGTGCATGATGCATATTAGAGGGTCAGCTGAAAGTTACAAAAATGTATTTCTCTGTTTTTTTCCTCCTTTTTTTACTGAAGATCACAAAGGTCAAAGGAATTTCATATGTGGTACATACACCATTAAAATTACATTTCATATCTACAGACTTTAGTATTTAAAGTATTAAAGTTTCTTAATTGCTAACAAAATACTGAAATGTAATTATACATATGAAGAATGAAACCACAGACACACACACCTGTGTACACTCTGTATCGATCTAATGCAAAAGCAAACAGCATGGAGGAGTTTTCTTTTTAGTGTTTTGTGCCTGTGTTGCTTAAACAACAGGTTGCAGGTTGAAAAGGAAAGGAAGCTTTTGTTTTGAACAGTGGGAGGGAGGCACAACAAAAATACAGTGCATGGTGTTAGTCATGAAAGACTGGTACATCATCTGCTCACCTGAGTGAGAATATCCAGTTGACCTATGATGTGCTCCAGGGTGCTGGCTAGATATGGATTAGAGTCCTGGGACCGTGCTTGAACATGGGGTGACTGCTGTGGTAAACCCTGGGTCTGTGTCTGGTTGTTGGAAGAGGAACTGACGCTGGGGTTTTTGAAGGCGTGGTTATGGGAAGCTCTGCTGTGGCTGG
>NW_018127881.1:891852-894207 GCF_001952655.1 Monopterus albus
TGGGGGGAACCTCTGCTGTCGCTGCCACTGCGACTGCTGCTCTGAGCGTGGGCAGCAGTCTGGGAGTCCTGTCTGTTAGAAATTTCTGTTGGCTGAGAGATCTGGAAAACAAAAAGAAAGGAGGGTGAAGAGCTGTTAAAAAAGTTGTCTGATGTATTTGACATACAATACAGTAGTGATATACAGTATGAACCTCTCAATTGTAGAGGGGTGTTTCTTCAACATTGTATGCAAAAGTTTGGGCACCGCTGGGCAAGGGTCATATTTTGTTGATTTTTTGTTTTGTTTTTAAGTAAACGCAAATGGTGCAGCAAACGACATTAACAATAAACCTTTTTTCAAATGTTAATGCGGTTCCTTTTAATTTCATTTACATAAAAAAATTCAAGCATGATTGTGGTATGTGCAAACGTGTGGGCACCCTACCACCTCAGTACCTAATAACAGCCCTTTGCCAACTGTTAAGCATGGGATGTAAATATTCTGCTTTGGGGTCGTGTTGGCAGCCAGTGGCAGAGACAACATAGCACAGATAGAGGGAAGAACAGATTTCACTAATTATCCACAAAGTCTGGATGCAAATGTCATCTAGCCAGGCGAGAAAGTAAAAGTGAAAAGAGCCTGTCATTTGCAACAGTGAACTAAAGCAGACCTGAAAATCTACCATGAACTACTGCAAGAAAAACAAGCTGGCGCTTTTGGAACAGCCCTCACACCACCTTGAACATCACTGAAAATCTGTGGGTAGCTCTTACTCATGCTATGTGTGCAAAACGACCTAAAAGCACATTAGAACCTGAAGTGATCTGCAGGAAGAGTGGGTGAAAATTAACAATAAAAATAGCTGAATCCATAAAGTGTTTACAGGCTGCAATATCTGCCAAAGGAGAGGGAGTGTTACTAAACACTCATTTAGTTAGTAGACTGCCCAAACCTTTGCAAGTGGCCAATGTGGAAGTCTTTTTAGGAATGATGAAATGTGTAACAAACTATAACTTCCTGAATTTGTGATGTTACATAAGTATACAATAAAAGAAAGGATGGCTAAAACAATGAATCAAGGTTGCTATTTGCTTACTCCTTAAACCAAAGCCCTTTCATAAACAGTGTCAGATAAATAACTCTTAAATGCAGAAAAATATATCATTGCTCTTTTACTGAGCATAGCAAGTGAACATATTGAGCATATCAAACAGTTTGGTCAAAGTTTGATGAATTCGATTGGATTCAGATACAAACTAATTAATATGACTTTAGAAGGTTTTAATTTGACCAAAAATATAACAATAAATACAGAAGTGAAACTTTCTACAATTAAAATGTGAGCTCACTCAATGATCAGTTTATATGGAAATATGGCTAGTGCCAAATTATGAAGAATACACTGTATATCTGAAAAGTCAAAGAAATACATCTTACCAAATTATTATTAATTTGCCATTTTATCATAAATTGCTTTTTCTTAAATAGAACTTTCACATTTCAGATGCTGGGTCTGGTTTTGAATTGGTTTTTAACTTAGAGTTGGAAAGTGACAATTTAGTTTTCATTTTATTTTTAGCACAAAATCAAATTGCTTTCAGCACATAAAATGTACCCCTGCAAATGGAAACCAATCAGTACTAACTTTGCTTGAGGTACCGTAATTTTTTTTCGCATTAAACAAGGCTCAAACACTGACTTCAGGAAAGATATAGAGTGAAAAGAGGGAAATTGTTGATTCCATCTTTCTTCCTCATAAATATGCAAACAAATGCCAGTCTACCTGCCTGTGTTGTGATGTCTGGTTTGTGGGCTTATCTGTTCCAAGACAACATCTCTTGTGCATCTTAGCGAACAACTGTTTTACTCATCACCGCACAACAGAACGTCTGTTCACAGTCAGCTAAACATGTTCAAGAGGGCAGTGTCAAACTGAACGTGCAGAGCAGCCAGCTGTCGCCTGACATGTTTGTCACAGACAGAGGTGATACATACTACCACAATCAAATGGACAATGGTTCCACAAAGTCATGTACAGATGGCTAAAACATCTTCCTTTACAGGCCATATTACATTTTTCTATGTAATTCTTTTGACAAAATAAAACAGAAAACACAAGTTTTACTTAATGTGACATTCCATGACTGAAACTGTGTTAACTTGACTAACAAAATGTACAATTTTCACTGCATGCTTAACAATCAAGATAACATTTCTTTATTATGATGGTTTGTTGCTCAAGGTAGTTACAAAAGAGTGAGCTGTTCAGGGTGTAATTTGCAATCAGACAAAGTAGTACAGTGGGTACGGAAAGTATTCAGACCCCCTTAAATTTTTCACTCTTTGTTATATTGCAGCCATATGCTAAAATCA
>NW_018127881.1:895759-919554 GCF_001952655.1 Monopterus albus
CTGAATACTTTCCGTACCCACTGTATATACAGGATACCAGTGTGGGCCTAATTTACCTTATTACATAGCATCCTCCGCAGTGTGACATAGCATTGCTAATGCGAAAACAAGATAATGTTCTGTAAACCTGACACTATCCTGTACCATCATAAGTCTTATGAGGAGCTATGCATGGAAAATCCTGATGCACAAAAGCATACAAACACAGGACACACAGTAACCACCATCCTAATTAATCACCTGGAGCTAGGGTTTCATGGTATACCATAGCATGAAAATTGATGGTTTTCATACTGTGCACATTTGCACATCCATGTACATTAAAGGATCAGCTTATCAAATTAGATACTTATGAAATCCCTGTGGATTTTGATAGGGCAGTGGACACACATGGCCTTTGCCTCTGTATGAGAAAACCCAGCATTACCATCTCATTAGCCAATTTCTTCCTCATAAAATGAATTATAGCCAAAGGCAGTGTTATGTAATACTGGACATTTGACATAGCAAGAAAGGACAGCTTTAACACCAAGGTCACATTAAACAATTTAAACACAAACTAGAGGTCTGAATCCTCTGTATCATGGGGCTCAGCCAACAATTATCTCATTACCTTATTTGATGATGTTTTTAATGTTTGTTCTTAATTAACTTTTCCCATGAGATAAATATAGACCTAGGAAATATACTGCAGTTTGGCATTGTTTTTCAAATATGAGGAGTTTCAGGCATACAACTCATATTTTGACAATTTTCTCATATAAAAAGTGTACTCTTTAGGGTGAACAGGCTAATATGTAATATTACCACCACTATTAGTAGCAGTGGTGTTCCACAACTACTAATGATGGAGAAGAAATTCTGTCAGCTTAGGAATATTTTAAGATAAACAACAAAAACAAAAGTGAAGCTGACTATCAGCTTTGATTCTCTGCTATGCTGTGTGTGTCTATAATAGGGACAAACAATGACTTTAGAATATTCGAACAGTCATTAAATTAATTTTTTTTTTAATATTTCATGCAACTATGAAACAAGGAGCCACTGTTTTCTCTTGCTTTTACAGGCGCCTGAAAATAATCCAATAATGAGGTCAGTATATCATTTTACTACAGCACCAAATACAAACAGCAGAAACATGCAGCAACTACACCTATCAAAAAGTTCTGTGTGGAACTTCTTCAAGAAAATAAACCAAAATAAGGTGCAGGGCAAACTCTGCCAGCTTAAGTTAGCATATCATAAATCAACAGCAACTATGCACAGCCATTTGAAGGTGAGGTATCCAATAAACAGTAGGGTCTGCGGATGGCAGATCAACAGTCAGTGGCTAGCTTTGTCGCCGAAAGAAGAAAGTTTGATGATCGACATGCAGAGCAATTAACAGCCCTCATCACAATAACGGCAAATGACATGCTACCTATTAGCTTTGTCGAGGGGGAAGGTTTTCAAAGTTTCATGGTATTTGTTCAGATGGAGATTACAGTCCCATCAAGAAAAACAGTCAGGATACAACTGGATCAACTGTATGTACTGCATGGGGAATGTATGATGATAATGAATGTGAGCTGCACAGTTATTTGCCAAGTGCTGAAAAGATATCTCTGACCACAGATGTATGCACAGTGTTTACAACTGAATAGTATGGTATGTGACAGTCACCTGCCATTATATAAGCAACTGGTCCGGTTCATTCACACTCCTAACAAGGTTAAAAACCACTGTATAACAAGTTGTGTTGTGTGTTACAGAAATTCAGTCATTTACACATTATATTCAAATAAAATGGTGGTAGTGTTGTGTTTATCACAAAAACTTTTAAGGTAATTTGCACAGCCACCTATTATATATTTTATTTAATCACAATCAGATGGTAAATATCAGGAAAATTAAAAACTTTCTCTAAAATCACTGCACTTTTATGGTAACTAATTGTTATAGCAGAAACACTGCATTATTATTAAGTAGGCTCTTTGTATCGGTACTCAGTATCGGTAAGTACTCACATGTAAGTTCTCGTACTTGTTCTAAAAAAAAGTGGTATTGTGCATCCCTACTATATTCTGCTTCACTGCAAATAAGTCAGTTTATGAGAGCACATTAGATCCACCTTTCCTACTGTACGCTGAACGACCTCCATTTTATCTGCCTTTAAACTCATAAAGGATCTGTATACCCTTTCCAAGAGAGAACAAAACGTACACATTTAGTCGAGATGGTAACATTTTTCTCCTCTGCTTCCTCTCAGGCGGCACATGGATGATGCTTGCAGCAGTTTATGAAAGATGAAAGGGCCTGTATTAATAATACATTTTGAACAGCTAAATAATACATGAAAAAAAAAAAATCTAGTAAGGTGGCACTTCCAGGTGCAACTACCACCATTAACTGCATCAACTGGCAGTTGACAATTCATACAAGAGGAAGAATGAAAAGTTAGTGTCATGTACTAACTTAGACTTACTTCACTTTTATCATATGGCTTTTTCTTAAGTGTTGTTTTAGTGTTTTAACTTTATTTGGCCTTCAATTGTATTTATTGTGAAGCACTTTGTAACTTGTTTTTGAAAGGTGCCATATAAATAAAGGAACTTTCTGTAGACCTCTGTGTTAAAACTGTGGTGAAGTACAGAGCAGGTTATAAAACCTTTCCTAATGCTTTAAAGTGTTTGCAGGAGCACAGTGACCACAATAATTGTGAAATGGAATAAAGTTTCAACCACCAGGACTCTTTCTAGAACTGGCCAAACTGGAAATGAAGGGCCTGGGTCGGGGAGGTGACCAAGAACCCAACAGTTAGTAATTTTTAAAAAATTAGAGAACCTGCTGAAAGGAAAACCATCTGATCAATCAGGCCTTTATGATAAAGTGGCATGAGAGAAGCCACTTTGAGTAAAAGGCATTAACAGCCCACTTGGAGTTTGCCAAATAGCTTTTAAAGGACCATGAGCATGAAGAAAAAGTTTCACTGGTCTGAATGGACAAAAAGCTGAACTCTTTAAGCAGAACTCACACCATGTCTGGTAAATAGTGGGCACTGCTAATCCCCTGGCTAACACCTTCCCAATGGTGAAGCATGTTGGTGACAGCATCATACTATGAGGATGCAAGACTCTGACTGTCCTTGAGTGGCCCAGTCAAAGCCCAAACCTAAACCCCTATGCCTATAGTAGAAATACACATACCATCACTTTAACGTAGGGTTGGCAATCCCAGAAAAACCAGCAAGCGGAAGATCGGTTTTTAAAGTAAACAACTGAAGTCCCACCCTTTCATTCTGACTTCTCTTCAAAGTCACTCCTCCAACACACAGTTTCTTTATGTTGTCAGTGCATTTAATGTATTCATTGAGATCAGGATAGAAAGAGATTTTTAAGATGCTGTATGTAATGAAAAATGCTTCTGAAAAGATCCAACAACCCTACCTTTAAGCATTTATCTTGTCATTGCATGTTTTCCTTAGAAAACAGAGAGCCCACACAAATGTCACAGTTACACTGTCTTCTCGTTTCTCAGTCAAGCAGAGATAAAGCATTGCTTTTCCAATCCATTAGTTGTATTTGACATTTCCAAATGAAAGGGTTCATTGGGGTTTTACAAGAACAGTAGTTCTCAGAAGAAGAGAATGCTTCATATACTACACTAATCATCTCTATCCACATGGTCCAGCTGCCCATTTTCTAATCACTCTTTAAGGCACATCTGTAATAATGGCTGCTGAGTGGAAGAGCAATTAAAATCCATTTACAATCCTGTATCTGCAACAGCACAAGCTAAAAAGTCAAAAAGGAATGAAAAAGAGCTCAAAAGGGTCCATGGATGGCATTAAGAAAAGAGATGTTTAAAAGACACTGAAAGCTATGTGCTTACATTTTCAAGTTCATTTAAAAAAATGTGCAAGATATAATCATCCTCATACTGCCCATGCTGTTTAAATAGTACTTTTGCTATACTCTGGCCTATAGATGCAAGAAAAAGTAATGGCACCGTTTGCACTTTCCTGGTTTTCTGCATAAATTTGTCATGAAATGCGATCTGATCTTCACCAAATTCACAAATATCAATAAACACAGTATTTCTAAGCTGATAAAACACAAACAAACAGTCATGATGTTTCATGTCTTTATTGAACACACCCATTAAACACACAGTGATGGTAAAAAAAAAGAAATGGCAACACTAGGCTTCTGACATCACTAAATGCCAAGTGAAGTCAGATGTTGGCAAACCTTTAGTCCAATCAGTGAGATGAGAATCGAGGTGTACGGTGGCTGACACGGTCACAACACATGCAAAAGACACAACACATGCAAGACACAAACGCGGTATTGAACAAAACACATGCAAAAGGAAAACGCTGCATTAACTGAAAACACATGCAAAAGAGAAAACGGAAATAGGGGGAGCCCGATCGCAATGATGGGTTCATCCCAACATTAAGGAAGTAGAAGAAGAATAAGTAGTGAATACTACCGCGAAAATTAAGAAGAATACTACGGCAAAAGAACTAGCTAAGCTAATTTAAGTTATTATAAGAAGAAAAAGAACAAGAAGAAGACCACGGGGCATTTTCAAGGTTACAGAAACGGTACGTTTTCCATTAAGTTCCTTTTTAAATAATTGCCCGTCATCTCTTACGGTACTATAAAAGAGCAACAAATGTACCTAGCTAAGGATAGTGTGCCACAGACTGTGTTTAACTCTGATTAGCTCACGTTAAACCTAGTAACTCGGGATAATAGCGTTAGCTAACTAGTGTTTCTGTATGGTAAGCAGCGTAGATAAAATGGATAAAAAGGTGCAGTGAAATAACTTTTATTTTCAATATATATAAAGTATATAACAGATTTTGTGCAAATCAGGTGTGCAATTTCAACGTTAACTTTAGTTTTCTCTCATATACTGTACAGTCTCCTTATATTGGACCTTTCCAATTTTAGTAACTCTCCTCTTCTTCCCCACCACCACAGATGTATTGTCCATTCTGCGGATCTGCATGTGTTTTCCGGTTAATGCAGCGTTTTCCTTTTGCATGTGTTTTCAGTTAATGCAGCGTTTTCCTTTTGCATGTGTTTTTTGGTTTATGCAGCGTTTTCCTTTTGCATGTGTTTTCAGTTAATGCAGCGTTTTCCTTTTGCATGTGTTTTCCGGTTAATGCAGCGTTTTCCTTTTGCATGTGTTTTCAGTTAATGCAGCGTTTTCCTTTTGCATGTGTTTTTTGGTTTATGCAGCGTTTTCCTTTTGCATGTGTTTTCAGTTAATGCAGCGTTTTCCTTTTGCATGTGTTTTCCGGTTAATGCAGCGTTTTCCTTTTGCATGTGTTTTCAGTTAATGCAGCGTTTTCCTTTTGCATGTGTTTTTTGGTTTATGCAGCGTTTTCCTTTTGCATGTGTTTTCAGTTAATGCAGCGTTTTCCTTTTGCATGTGTTTTCCGGTTAATGCAGCGTTTTCCTTTTGCATGTGTTTTCAGTTAATGCAGCGTTTTCCTTTTGCATGTGTTTTTTGGTTTATGCAGCGTTTTCCTTTTGCATGTGTTTTCAGTTAATGCAGCGTTTTCCTTTTGCATGTGTTTTCCGGTTAATGCAGCGTTTTCCTTTTGCATGTGTTTTCAGTTAATGCAGCGTTTTCCTTTTGCATGTGTTTTTTGGTTTATGCAGCGTTTTCCTTTTGCATGTGTTTTCAGTTAATGCAGCGTTTTCCTTTTGCATGTGTTTTCCGGTTAATGCAGCGTTTTCCTTTTGCATGTGTTTTCAGTTAATGCAGCGTTTTCCTTTTGCATGTGTTTTTTGGTTTATGCAGCGTTTTCCTTTTGCATGTGTTTTCAGTTAATGCAGCGTTTTCCTTTTGCATGTGTTTTCCGGTTAATGCAGCGTTTTCCTTTTGCATGTGTTTTCAGTTAATGCAGCGTTTTCCTTTTGCATGTGTTTTTTGGTTTATGCAGCGTTTTCCTTTTGCATGTGTTTTCAGTTAATGCAGCGTTTTCCTTTTGCATGTGTTTTCCGGTTAATGCAGCGTTTTCCTTTTGCATGTGTTTTCAGTTAATGCAGCGTTTTCCTTTTGCATGTGTTTTTTGGTTTATGCAGCGTTTTCCTTTTGCATGTGTTTTCAGTTAATGCAGCGTTTTCCTTTTGCATGTGTTTTCCGGTTAATGCAGCGTTTTCCTTTTGCATGTGTTTTCAGTTAATGCAGCGTTTTCCTTTTGCATGTGTTTTTTGGTTTATGCAGCGTTTTCCTTTTGCATGTGTTTTCAGTTAATGCAGCGTTTTCCTTTTGCATGTGTTTTCCGGTTAATGCAGCGTTTTCCTTTTGCATGTGTTTTCAGTTAATGCAGCGTTTTCCTTTTGCATGTGTTTTTTGGTTTATGCAGCGTTTTCCTTTTGCATGTGTTTTCAGTTAATGCAGCGTTTTCCTTTTGCATGTGTTTTCCGGTTAATGCAGCGTTTTCCTTTTGCATGTGTTTTCAGTTAATGCAGCGTTTTCCTTTTGCATGTGTTTTTTGGTTTATGCAGCGTTTTCCTTTTGCATGTGTTTTCAGTTAATGCAGCGTTTTCCTTTTGCATGTGTTTTCCGGTTAATGCAGCGTTTTCCTTTTGCATGTGTTTTCAGTTAATGCAGCGTTTTCCTTTTGCATGTGTTTTTTGGTTTATGCAGCGTTTTCCTTTTGCATGTGTTTTCAGTTAATGCAGCGTTTTCCTTTTGCATGTGTTTTCCGGTTAATGCAGCGTTTTCCTTTTGCATGTGTTTTCAGTTAATGCAGCGTTTTCCTTTTGCATGTGTTTTTTGGTTTATGCAGCGTTTTCCTTTTGCATGTGTTTTCAGTTAATGCAGCGTTTTCCTTTTGCATGTGTTTTCCGGTTAATGCAGCGTTTTCCTTTTGCATGTGTTTTCAGTTAATGCAGCGTTTTCCTTTTGCATGTGTTTTTTGGTTTATGCAGCGTTTTCCTTTTGCATGTGTTTTCAGTTAATGCAGCGTTTTCCTTTTGCATGTGTTTTCCGGTTAATGCAGCGTTTTCCTTTTGCATGTGTTTTCAGTTAATGCAGCGTTTTCCTTTTGCATGTGTTTTTTGGTTTATGCAGCGTTTTCCTTTTGCATGTGTTTTCAGTTAATGCAGCGTTTTCCTTTTGCATGTGTTTTCCGGTTAATGCAGCGTTTTCCTTTTGCATGTGTTTTCAGTTAATGCAGCGTTTTCCTTTTGCATGTGTTTTTTGGTTTATGCAGCGTTTTCCTTTTGCATGTGTTTTCAGTTAATGCAGCGTTTTCCTTTTGCATGTGTTTTCCGGTTAATGCAGCGTTTTCCTTTTGCATGTGTTTTCAGTTAATGCAGCGTTTTCCTTTTGCATGTGTTTTTTGGTTTATGCAGCGTTTTCCTTTTGCATGTGTTTTCAGTTAATGCAGCGTTTTCCTTTTGCATGTGTTTTCCGGTTAATGCAGCGTTTTCCTTTTGCATGTGTTTTCAGTTAATGCAGCGTTTTCCTTTTGCATGTGTTTTTTGGTTTATGCAGCGTTTTCCTTTTGCATGTGTTTTCAGTTAATGCAGCGTTTTCCTTTTGCATGTGTTTTCCGGTTAATGCAGCGTTTTCCTTTTGCATGTGTTTTCAGTTAATGCAGCGTTTTCCTTTTGCATGTGTTTTTTGGTTTATGCAGCGTTTTCCTTTTGCATGTGTTTTCAGTTAATGCAGCGTTTTCCTTTTGCATGTGTTTTCCGGTTAATGCAGCGTTTTCCTTTTGCATGTGTTTTCAGTTAATGCAGCGTTTTCCTTTTGCATGTGTTTTTTGGTTTATGCAGCGTTTTCCTTTTGCATGTGTTTTCAGTTAATGCAGCGTTTTCCTTTTGCATGTGTTTTCCGGTTAATGCAGCGTTTTCCTTTTGCATGTGTTTTCAGTTAATGCAGCGTTTTCCTTTTGCATGTGTTTTTTGGTTTATGCAGCGTTTTCCTTTTGCATGTGTTTTCAGTTAATGCAGCGTTTTCCTTTTGCATGTGTTTTCCGGTTAATGCAGCGTTTTCCTTTTGCATGTGTTTTCAGTTAATGCAGCGTTTTCCTTTTGCATGTGTTTTTTGGTTTATGCAGCGTTTTCCTTTTGCATGTGTTTTCAGTTAATGCAGCGTTTTCCTTTTGCATGTGTTTTCCGGTTAATGCAGCGTTTTCCTTTTGCATGTGTTTTCAGTTAATGCAGCGTTTTCCTTTTGCATGTGTTTTTTGGTTTATGCAGCGTTTTCCTTTTGCATGTGTTTTCAGTTAATGCAGCGTTTTCCTTTTGCATGTGTTTTCCGGTTAATGCAGCGTTTTCCTTTTGCATGTGTTTTCAGTTAATGCAGCGTTTTCCTTTTGCATGTGTTTTTTGGTTTATGCAGCGTTTTCCTTTTGCATGTGTTTTCAGTTAATGCAGCGTTTTCCTTTTGCATGTGTTTTCCGGTTAATGCAGCGTTTTCCTTTTGCATGTGTTTTCAGTTAATGCAGCGTTTTCCTTTTGCATGTGTTTTTTGGTTTATGCAGCGTTTTCCTTTTGCATGTGTTTTGTTTAATGCCGCGTTTCTGTCTTGCATGTGTTTTTTGGTTAATGCAGCGTTTTCCGTTTGCATGTGTTTTGTTCAATACCGCGTTTGTGTCTTGCATGTGTTGTGTCTTTTGCATGTGTTGTGACCGTGTCGGCCACCGTAGAGGTGTGTGTGTTTATGCAGAAAACCAGGAAATTGCAAACAGCGCTGTTACTTTTTCTTGCAAGTTGACTGACTTTTATTTAACTACTGGTTTAACTGAAGTAAAACAAAAATAATCTACTGAGAAGCATATTTTTTAAATAATTAAGATTTAATGTACCGTCTTTATTGCTGGCACACATTTTCAACTAAACAAAATTACAACCAAAAAAAAGCCCATGCGTCCTTCCACTAAGGCGGACAAAAAGCTTGACACAAGAACTAAAAGAAATATCCATTTTTCTTTTACAACTGTATTTTATCCATATTAATCCTGAATTTTCTTTGCTCTATGTACTTTGGGCTTTAAAGTTTGCTAATTGGTCATATGTTTTCAGAGTGTAACCTAAACAATAAAAACCAAAGTAGATGAGATTCAGTTATAATAACTAGTACCGGTTTAATGTCACACCATCTATTTTTTTTTTTTTTTTTTTTTTTCTTTTTTAACAATTTTTTGTTATACATTTGTTAAGAGCCTTAAACTATTCTGGATTTCCAATATAAAAAATGCAAAGCAGCATTACTGTGGGTAGATCCTAGCTTCTAGCAGATTAATAAGAGAAAGGAGAGATACTGTTTGTGTATGTACATGACTTTCTATGGCTGTGTGGACAAATTTTAGTTTGAAACCACTAGACATTCAAAATCCTCACACCTTAAAAGGGCTGTTTAAGGGGTTAAGGTTAAAATTAGACATTGCTTAGGTTCAGGGGCTAAGGAATGCATTATGTCAATGAGAAAATGTATGTGTGTGTGTGTGTGTATGTGTGTGTGTGTGTGTGTGTGTGTATTAATTACACTGTGAGGACCATTTGTTTACACACTCACAATGTGGGGACTTGCCTTCCTCGTGAGGACCAAAAGCCAGTCCCCACGATGTAAATCATTGACATTTACAGTGAACACTAAGGTTAGGGGTACAGTGCTAGGGTTAGGCAAATAGTAGTTATGGTCTGGGTATGTCTCCAGGACATGAATGTAAGTCAATGTAAAGTCCCCAGGAGGGAGGAAAACAAATATGTGTATGTGTGAGGACCTTGACTGTGCCCTTGCTGATGTAAGTAACACTTTAGCAGTCAAAGGGGTTGAAATCCAAGCTGTTCCCTGAGGTTCTTCTGCTAGTCTTTAACACCCTGTTCGTTTTGTGTGTCTGTGTGTGACATCCAACAAGATCTTTTAATATTTAAACATCATTAACAGCTGCACTGCTCTCTCCCTTTGTTTGTTTCTTTATTGACAGAGTAGTCAGAAAGGGTGTGGTAGAATCACTGCAAGTAAGACTCCTACTGAAAAACAGAGAAGGATGTTCTATTAAATCATGGTCATGAAAATGGAGGAGATGCTGCCGCTTTCGCATTTATTAACTTACAGAACATTATCCACAGCTCTTCCTTGTTAAATTAAATAAAACCAGGGTGAATCAGGATAGTGCACTGTAACATGTACCGCAAAGGCCTTAGAAATAATTAGATATATGTGTTCTTAAGTTGCTTAATATAAAGACATTCAAATGAGACTATACAAGACAAAAATTAAAGAAAAAACATAACCACAGGGTATCTGAAATGTCATTAGCTCCAAATCTTTTTTTTTTTTCTTACTTGCAAATGTATATAGCATTTAAGTCTCTGCTATAGTTATGGAAATTACTGAGAAATCAAAGTTCATTTTTGAAAAAGCAACATCAGCTCAAATATGATGCATCTTGATGGCTTAGTGGTTAAGATGCATATCATATACTGTAAATGAAACAACCTACATTCTGCGCTGTCAAAGTAGCTAATAAAGCACAAATAGTCAATTATACATAAATACAAATTCACTGAAATATGTGCCATGATGTTTTACAAAAGTGTAACTGTGTCTACACTGCAAGTGTAGCTTGGGCAACATGATTGCAGAGCTGTAGTAGCAGCTTCGGTGCTCTGTGTCTAACAGGAGCCATTCAGATGTACTAACTTGTAGACCACCCGTGTTTTGGAAGTACACAGAGTTCTACACACCACCAGTGTGGTTACGGTACACACATAAAACACAAGAAAATAAATATGAAGCATAAATCTGTTCTGAAAGATACAGACAGTGGAAAAATGCAGCTGAAATGCTTTTTATGTAGACACACTCTAAGCCAGACAAAACTCATTTTCACACTAGTATACAATCAAATGGAGCTTGCCAGACATTTGATACATGCTATATTTCTGGACAGATCAAATACAAATAATGTGCATGAACATATTTATTAACCGAGTACAACAGTGTGTGTATCTAATGGTTAGGTGTGTTAGAGAAAGGAAAGGATATTATGTGTCTGCTCTACCATATGTGTATCCAGGATAAAAATGTATTTGTGTAAAGGAACAAAGAGAATACAAGAAATGCAGGATCTGAAAAAGACAAAAGTAGATTTGCTGTCAGCTCACCGTGTTTGTCTCTAGCTGTCTGAACTTACCTGGCTTTGGAGAACAGATGCATGCGAGTTAAAGGGAAGGTGAGCCACAGAGCTAGTCGGTGGCACCTGCACCCTGGAGGTAGTTTTATGTTGTAGCCTGGCAGTGGCACCATACTCACTACAGTCGAAGTTGCTCTTCCATACCATTACCTATAAGGTGAATAAAAACTGTTGCTTATACCAAAATAATACACACATACAAAGAATGACATGTGCTACACAAACACAGTTCATTACCTGTTCATCAGAGCCTCCAGAAGCAAAGTACTCTCCTGTCCTGGAAAAGGCCACACAGGTCACTGGACCCTGCGATGAGCGAAATAAAACAGAGAGAGGGAGAATGAAGGTGTTGCTACAGTAAAATCATAATCAAATTGCAACTATGAAAAGTCAATAAAGGACTAAATAATGAACAAAAAATACAACAAGCACTGAGATCTATGCTGTACATTAAATGTGCAAACCATATGATGAGGCTAAAATAATTTGGCAAATAACTGATTAGTTTATTCACAGATCAATCAGCATCTAATTTGGTCTTTTCTTGTCCATTTCATTTCTCAAATATAAATAACAAACATTACTTAGGTCCAGTTACTCAATTGTCTTTGTCATATTTTTGATAATAATATTAAAAACAGAACATCTTTAGGCTTTGGGGTGTTGGTTAGACAAAACAAGCAGTTTAAAGACATAACTTTGAGATTTATCAAACTGTGATAGTTTTAACCAGATATTGTTTTTAACATTTTAGAGACAAAATTATTAGTCCTTGTGAAAATAGTGTACTCTATGGGTTGAATTAAGGTCCTTTATTTATTTTCCAACCCTATCTGCGTGAATAATAAATTATACAAATAGTTAAAAATGTCAACATCATTGAATATTGAAAAAAATGAGTAATTTTGGGAGACACTTACAGTATTACATACTAAGGTTTGTGAAACTGTTTCTGCCTGGAGACACTTCTGCCAATGTGCTACAATTGAGATCAGATGGGAGATACAGTATGTTGGCAGACTCAGCAAAAAAAATCAAAGTGCGCCATTATTTTCTTCAACTGAGCAACAAAGCTGAGCGCTCATTATGTGGGTTGAAACTACGGTTCTTTCCATGGTTCTACTAGCTCAATAAGGAGTCATTTACATCTTCACAAAAATGTTGAGCTTCAGCAGCAAAAGGACAAGATGGAGCAACAACAAAAAGACTTATTTGTTGCTCTTTAATGTTCAAACAATGACAGAAAACAATGGGAACAAATAGCTACTTTAATGACTAAAATGATTTCAGATGATATGCTTCCTAATAGTATTGTCAAGGAAGTGGGATTTCAAAGGCTGATGGAGTTTGAGGAAACCAAATACACCATGCCTTCATCAAAGACAGTTACTGGGCAAACTGAGAAAAAGTGCAACGAAGCAGCTACTGCTCTAAAAAGACTTTGATGGAAGCCAGTGGCAATAACAACTGATGCATGGACAGCTCTTGAGTCGGAGACATATGTCACAACAGTTTGGTTGCGCGCGCACACACACACACACCTCTATTATCTATACATCTCTCTCTATATATACACACTGTACAGTATATCTATCTATCTATACACACACACACTACATCATGACTAAACAAATAATCGACTTATATGGGCTTGACGATTCACACTCACCTAGATACTACACAGAATACAATGACAATGAATAACAGAAATCATTTTCCTTCTGCCAGGCAATATAACGGCCATGAATGTGTAGGTGTTAATGATGTACAATATGCAAAAAAAACAAACAAAAAAAAAAAACGCTATATATATTTGAACAAAACATAAAATACAGTACTAAAAATATGTATGCCAATCACACCTGCTTCAAGAGTTACACTGTATATAACAAGACAAGATTCACACGTCAGGCTCTAGCAGCACAGGAATCAAGAACAGAAAGCAGAGACTCAGTGGGGTGAAGTCACACCAGCATCACCTGAGGATATCAGAGGTTTAGCATGCAGTGTGTGAGTGTCACTGTGTGGTTGACTATGTTAGAGGGTGTGCACACGTGAGTCTGGAGTACAGACAGACTCCAGCTTTACAAACTCAGAAAACATGCTCTGTCTTGCGCTATTCTTTTTCTACCTCACAATGCAAAAAGGGGTCCAACGATTACAGCACGAGCCCTCTGACTGTGTTTGAAGGGAGGACGAAGGAGGGAACAAGCACAAGGGAATAACACAAACATGGAGGCTGCTGGGGAGAAAAAAGGAGCTGTGTTCTGTGGCTCATCCCCAGGCAGGCTGGAGGAATGGTTTCCCAGAAGCACCTGAGAGAAGCAGACGTTGTCACTATGGCAACGCGACAGCCTGACAGACAGCATGTTCTGTCTCTGGTCTGACTAACGCCTGCTGCCAGGCTGGCACTTGCAGTGGCCAGACACACACACACACACACACACACACACACATGAACACAGTCTGACAGGGCAGTGAACTTAACTGGCACATTTTAAGTACTAATAAATGAACAGGAGTTGCAGAAACCAGACAGGCTCCACATGGTGTGCTTTATAAAATTATGACTAACAAAAATGATTACATGCTTGCACAGTTTTTATTTTGTACAGTTATTTATTCAAAATGTGCCTCTAAGAACACTTAAAAATACATTTCTATCACTGATCTCACATGAAATACTGTACACGTTACAGCAAGATTGCGGCAATGTAGTCTTGTTATGCTTTCTAAATAACAATTCAAATAAATCAAAACAAAGAAATTGTCTGAGAATGAATGTCTCTAATTGCAGCTTAGGAAAGGAACAAATAGCACTAGTACACTATCAGCCAATTATGAATTTTACTTAACAGGAATGATGTTAGGAGACAAATGGGATGAGTGCTTTAGAACTGAAACAAGTAGCTGAAAATAATTTTCCAAGAAAAAAGTAAAATTAACAGCATTCAGTTTTAAGAAAGAGGACTATTTTGGAATCACGTTTTGTCTTGAGCTGTCTTGAGTAGACAGAAAAAAGCAATTAAAACTGAAATCAACTAAGATTTCATTTTTAGGTCATATCACCCAAACCAAGTTCCATCCGTTAACCAGTCTAAAGCAGGAGCACATTAAAGTATGGAAAAACACTAGCATCTCATCTCTTTCATGAGGTGCTTTATTGGGTCTCAAGTGTAGTTAGGTACTAAGTTCAAAACTTTGTATAATACTGTATAAAATATTTCGAATCCAACTATAAAAGTCAGCAGCAGAAATGAACCTAACTTAACATGATTTTACCCAGCCAGGTAAGGATCCTCCTGAGGCTAGGTAAACAACACTTTTGTCAAATCCAACAGCAACACTCCCTCAGAGCCTCTATGTGTTTTCACACAGAGTGCATGCACATAGGCAGCAGAACACAACGAAGCAGACACATAAACACACATAAACCTACACGCACACACTGAACAGATGGGGGTCTCTCCCATCTCTAGCTATGCAACTGGAGAGACAATTAACACCCTGAACACTCCCAGCACCAACAGATTGGTGGAGTCACCACTGAGCCAAAAAGAACAACAACAGAAACAGTGACACAGTGCAGGAGATGTAAAACCTGGAGGTGTGAAGAAAGAAGGGGGAAAGTGTTTGTTTTTTTTTGACAAGCAACTATAAAGAAACACAGATGACAGAAAAAAAGCAGAATGAGAGACAGGCAACGAGTACAGAGGGGTGAATAGACAGCCGGTCCACATGTGGTGCTGGCACGTCACTGATTTCACCAACTAGACAACAAGCCAGTTCAAACAAGCAGTTACAGTCAGTGAGTTGTCCAGCTAAAATGTAAGTACATCAGATGTAGGAGACAGGGAGGGGGTAAGAACAAATTGAGCAGGCCAAGGAGAACAATGAGAATGAAAATGACAGTGGTAACGCTAAAACTTCTACAAAACACATGGAGGCAGAGAGAAAGGAGCATTAAAGAAAAATAATGGGCCAGAAACAGCAAGGAAGCTGAAGAGCAGAAGATGAGGAGAGGATCCAGAGGAACAGAGGCAGTTCAGTTTCCTTCCAACAACCCTGTGATGAGTCGTCATCAGTGGGCTGCCCCTCTCCTGGCAAGTACCACAATACACCATGTACAAAAAAGGCACCATACACACACATACCCACTTCAGAGGATCAAACATGCACAAAGGAGACACACTCGCACATAACTGTACACATTAAACTCCACACACACACACACACACACACACACACACACACTAGAGAACAGCAGAGCAGTCATGACTTATCATGATCACGACCAGGTAAACTGTGCATAGATAGATAGCTCTGTGAAATATCTAAATCATATTTGTGTGTGTATGTCTACCTGGTGTCCGTGCAGTGTGTACAGTAGCTTGCCCTCTACAAGGTCCAGTATCTTCACTGTAGAATCACTGGACGCAGTCATGAGGAAATTACCGCCCGGGTGGAAAGACAAGCTGTTCACAACGCCACTGTGGACTGAAAGCACACACACATAAACAATGTAGTTCAGACTTGAGTGTATCCTTCTGATATTTAAGATAATAAAGTCATAAAAACCATGTTTATCAGGCTTTACTCTACTCTGCAGTTTTACACATTCACTTTTTCTAGCCATAGAATCATTAAAAAATAATCAATCAAAATTGTGACAGTGTGCAACTCACAACTATTTTCATTATCAATTAATCTGCCCATTATTTCTCGATTAATTGTTTGGTCTATATACATATAGAGTAAAAAATTTTAAATCCTAAAACATTCTCTCCTATATTGATTCTAGTAGGATCATTTCTTTCCCCTTTCCTCCCATTACCGAAGGTCACTTCAGGGGCTGTTAAGAATACTGTCTTGGTGAAGGATCCCACTGAAGTGCACTGCTGCTGTTCATCACAATCACACTGCCCCAGTTGTTGTGTAACTTAAGAAAGGCTTTCCATCAGGTTTACATACAGTACTTATAACAAGTAATCAAAACCGCCCCAGACTTAAAATAATTCTACCATAGACAGCAGCAGACATGACAAGCAACATAGTCCCTCTGCTGGCTGCAACATGCTATGACACATTTAAGACATAACTGATACTTTTTGCTGAAAAAGATGCTGAAATGTTGCAACCATATGTATTGAAAGCAGAAGGAATGTAGTCTCAAATATGGCTAGAGAGCAAGTTAAACACCCCAATAAACACAAAACCAATTGAACTACTGGCTAAAAGACTACTACTGTACCATACTGACTATTCATGCCTCCTAGAATAGTCCGTATTTAAAGACTTTCCTAATCACAAGGCTTAAACCACACATTAAACAGATTTACTTGCCATTGTTTGTAATTCCTGATCATTTTCATGGGTATCTAACAGCTACTACACCACACACACAAAACACAAATATACACAAAAAGTTCAAACACAGTTTAACACTTTACTACTACTACCACTTTCGGCTGTTCCCCGTTGGGGGGATTTAGAGCCACTAGTCAACCTAAGCTGCATGTCTTTGGACTGTGGGAGGAAACCGGAGTACCCAGAGGGAACCCACACAAGCACAGGGAGAACATGCAAACTCCGCACAGAGAGGCCCTGAACCCTCAACCTTCTTGCTGTGAGGCAACAGTGCTAACCACCATGTAACTATGCTGCCCAAAGCACAGTTTAACATTTTATGGTGACTAAACTGGTGATTAACTATAATATGTAACACAAAGCACTGTGGAAAGGAGAACAGAGAGGAAAAGCTTTTATCTTCATGCCCAAGCCTCCTTAGACAGATGTGATTATCCATTATTAGATCTCACAAGCGAAATACGTTTAAGACAGCTGCTTAGAACAATCAGACTGAGTGGCAGACAGCCAAAAAGGAATCAACATTTGCTTTATTGAATATGCAAGAAATCATGAATCTTGATTACCACTTTAATCATGGGCTTTAAAGATTGATTTTATCCTGGTGTTGTTTCTGTTGCTAGGTGAGACTTGACTCTAGCAGAGTATTCTAAATACTGCCTATATACACTTTTTGAAGTGTCTTTACCTTGGTAGTGCTGTAGCATCTTATGGGACCTGATGTCCCACACCTTGACAGTGTTGTCTGTACTGGCTGCAGCAATGCATGTTCCACTGGGATGGAAGTCCACATGGTTTGCATAACTTAGGAGAAAAAAAAACACAGAATTTAACAAAATGAGGTGTTTGATCAAGTTTTATCAGAACTAAAATTCATTATTGCAGCAGGTCAATTCAACTTACAGAAGACCTTTGTTTTGAAATACCATTGGGAAACATCCCCTTGAGAACATTTTGAATTGATATACTTTTAAAACACTTTGCATTTAAGATTTTATCTGATGATTATAGAGAAGCTTGTCATGAGTTAGTGTGTTTTCAATGACTTTGTTTTGGGAATTTTCACAGGAAGGCACATACAGTATATATTATGTCACGTTTTTCTGTTGTAACTGATACATCAGTGCAATCAATTTTTCAAACAAATAAATTGTATACAGGGTATAATGGACTAGATCTTCAGCATTTATAAGTATAAAAGAAAAAAAACTGACAAAAAATATAGTTTCTAACTGTTCACTTACTGCATTTCTTTCTTCCACATGTGTACATAAAATGCATCTTATTTGCAGTTCTCACCCAGCATGTTCATAGAAAGAATGAATGCACTCTCTGTTGTTCTTGTCCCACAGCTTTATGGTCTTATCATCACTGGATGACACAATCAAACGATCATCGGGAGAAAACCTGTAAGAAATGTTCCGGATATGGTAAAATGGCCCAACACTAAAAAATTAGAAAAGATTTTGTGAAAACATGTATAGGATGTTTAAGAGATCAAACATTAGAGTATGTGTAAACATAACAATACCAAAGTAGAAATATATGTATAGCTAATGATATCTGACTGCCAAATCTGTATGGTTTACTGTACTATGTATTGACAAATGTGTATGTGTGAGTCTCATACTTGGCACAGCGGACCCAGTTGATGTGCTGGTTCAGTGAGAACAGGAACTTTTGCCTGTGAACGGTCCACAGTTTAATGGTCTTGTCGTCAGAGGCTGTGACCAGAGTCTGTCCGTCACCAGAAAAGCTAACACTGCGCACGGTGGCAGTGTGAGCCCTGAATACTGTTGACTCAGCCTTCCTGTACATATATACACACACACACACACACACACACACACACACACACACACACACACACACACACACACACACACACACACACACACACACAAAGGAAGGCAACATTAAAGTTTAAGACAACAATCAAAAACCAGTGTGTGTTCTGCAATGTGCGCCTTCATCTGTGCTGGCAGAAGCAAGACATAAACAGCATTAAGCTAAACTATCTAGTTTTGTTGCTTCTGTGAGTCAGCATCAATGTGCTTTATGACAGCAAACTAGTATAATACTACAATAGTAAGTGATAACAGAGATTTTTCCAACAAAAACAAGGGGAATACTTCAAAACTTACATGCTGGGCACCCAAAGACGAACAGTCTTGTCTCTGGAGGCAGAGGCCACCAGGTGGCCAGAGGGAGAGAACAGAACAGACATGACAGCATCTTTGTGTCCATCAAAGCGATATGCTCGCATCTGAGGTTTCATGTTCCAGATCATCACGCAGGAGTCCAACGAGCCTGTGGCTAGGAGAGGAGGGAGCTGAATGGAGTGAACACATTGTATATGACCACAGAAAACATACCATACACAAAGTAAAATATAAAAACAACAGCAAACAGATAAAACAAATTATCTGGATAAACACACACGAATACACTGAGAAAAAAAAGTAGTAACAGTTACCAATCTGCTTCATGTTGCAGCTAAAGTCCACACTTGTCACTGTGTCCCTGTGACCTTTGAAATGTCTCTCTAGGGTTGGATCAGACTGTATAGAAAAAGAAACAAAGACACCATTGAAAACCTGGCATTAACTTTGTATTTATTTCGTTTCACTACCAAAAAATTAAAAAAATCAAAAATCACCAAAATCGTGCATTTTCTGCTACAACAATACTGGCTGAAGTTGGAAGCACAACAGCCACGGAGCGGCGCTGTTTCTCATGAGACTTGGTGCTAGACCTCAAAGCCTGTTTAAATTCCTGAGAAATGAAAGGTATTAACACTCGTTTTGACGCTTGCAGGCAAGCTGAAGTGAGCTGTCATCGCTGACTGATTATAATAAATTAACATGCAGTGGTGTCTTATTTTGTATTCAGTCCTGCTGTTACTAAACAAGAAAATGTCATAAATATAGACACTGTAGATCTAACGTTTCAATCCACTTGAAATGTCCTGCATTTTACCTGTCAGGTAGTCTCATTTGGTAGTTTTAGGTAGTGTAATGGAAAAACAAAGACCGCATTGGCAATGTCTGGGCTTTAGGTCTTTAAATCCCATTTATGAGTGCAGGATTTATAAGCAACCTGAAATGAAGCGCTGCCTGAGAGGCCAAACTCCGGGCATAATGTTGTCGCAACAACTGCTTGTGTCACCAAGGAAACGTGAGTTGCGGCGCTAGTTAGCCGCTAACCTCGGACAAGGAGGAGGAGAGATATTCAGTGCTGAATGTTATTGTGTAACGGGTCATCTGTAACATGGCAGAGCTGCACATTATAGGTCAGATCGTCGGGGCCAGTGGTTTCCCGCAGAACAGCCTATTTTGCAAATGGGGAGTTCACACGGGAGGATCATGGCGTCTTCTGTCTGGGCTGAAGGAGGGTCAGACTCAAGTGGATAGCCCTCAAATTGGGGACATGGCGTACTGGAGTCACCCGATTGATCTGCACTACGCGACAAAGGGACTCCAAGGATGGCCCAAGTTTCACCTCCAAGTGTGGCACCAGGACTCCTTCGGACGCTGCCAGTTGTACGGCTACGGATATTGCCATGTCCCGTCTAGCCCCGGTCATCACCGCATAAGTTGTAAGACCTGGAGGCCGCTTGGCTCCTGGCAAGAGCACTTGGCCCAAATGTTTGTAGGCGGAGGTCCCCAGCTCCGCAGCCCGGACCTCATCTACAGCGGGGCGGACCGATACAGACTGCACACCGAAGCCATGGGGACTGTGGAACTGGAGCTTGGCGTTATCATGAGACATTTTGACAAATATGGCGTCGACAGCTAGCATGGATGCAATTGAAAAGACTTTAGGAAGTTGTGATGGATTACATACTGTGCAGGCGGTGGTCCAATTTGTTTTCATAAAGGTGTTTTAAGTTTTTGTAAACTGCATTTGTGTTTTTATATTCTGGCTTTATCAAAATAAAAATACTATCACCTTAACGAAGTTGGTTCCATGTTTATTATTTTCAATAGCTGAAAAAAGGTAAACGAGTAGGGGTGTGTGACGATACACTTGGCTCACGAGACAAGAAGATGCATGATCTTGTGTCCTCGAGAAGGAGACTAGACAATTTTTTAAGACATATTTTCAATTATGAAATATATTACTCTTATTTGGGTGAAAGTCAACGGTAAACTACACACGAGAAACGAACTTCAGCGCTGTGGCTCAAGTAACAAACATGCCCTGCAGTTACACTCACCAGCGCAGAAGTCATCTTTCCTGATATCGTAAACAACCATCCAGTGAGAATGATTTGATGTTATTCTGACTGTAACAGCCGTACTCTATTTCGCTATTACGACGAATTAAACAGACGATATTGTCCCGCTGGCTCACCGGTCGGCTAATGTTGGCTAACAGCTAGCTAGTAGTTGCTGACAACAACAGAGTTCAGTTTACGCGCCGGGATTGGGCGCTGAGCATCTGGTCGGATCTCTTAAAGGGAAAGTCGTACTGCTAATAACGTTTTTGTCTACAACAACTTCGATGTCACAGATATAATACACTATAAGTATACTAAAATAAAATGCTATACAGCTGAACAATCAGGGCAAATTATCTAAATAATCAAATCAGGGTTTTCATACAGGTCACCATTACCGCTAGGTGTCAGCACTGACACAGCACTGTGTTTAGCACTGACAAATCTTGTTTTTGAATGGATAGCTTGATATAGACAATTTTCTGTTGTTACTTTTACATAAGTGAATGTTGTGATTCTCCGACAACAGCTACAGGCACATGGTGCTTTGACAAAATGTAGTCTAACAACACTTATCATGGTGAAATGGTGAAAGACAGCCCTAGGACAAACTGATCCTTTGTTAAAACACTCCTCACACTCTTTGAGCATTGTATGTACAGTAGTTCTTCTATGCTGGGATACTGCCTGGCCTAGGTTTGCAGTGTTATAATTAGATTCAATACGTACATTTAGGAACACATAGTACAAAACTGAAACAAAATTAAACATTATAAAACTGGTCTAGACACAGAGACTGGCCTCAAGACTGAGCTTCAAGATGAAGTAATAAAGCAGAGCCCACCTTAAGGTCCTTGTTATGTCAGATGTGCTTTAGCGATGTACTGTATATTCCCACATCCTATCTAACGTAGCATAAACCAGGTGAAAGTTTGCAAGGTTGGTATGTATCACTTGTGCAGATGTTCAGCATGTTGTCACCATAGTAAACATATTGGGGGCCTCAGTGAACGTAGATCAAATCAGGCCATTTTGGCTGAAGTGTAATGCTGTTTGTTTAAGAAGGTATGGTCTGGCATTCTGCCAAAAAGACAATGCACACCCAATATGTAGGGGTACAACAATGTAAAACCAGTAAAGAGTAATCAAAAGCTGCATAGACAAATAATGATACGGAATTGTATTTCCTGGTGAATTCAGTCAAGGAAAAACCCATTCTGTTGATCTGTCCTGTGCCAACATGAAGCCTTTCTTTAACTGAATCCCCTGTGAGCCTTTTCAGCTGGATGGCTGCTTTGTCACATAGCAGCAGTTTATACCGCAAATACTGAAACAGGTCACCTATGACCAACTGTAATTATGTTATTTTTATGTCATTTTCACACTATGCAGTCATGTTTCTGATTTAATGTTACAGAAACAAGATACACTTTATCTGGTAATTGCTTCTCAATATTAAGAAAATACTTTAATTACTTATGCTTGGGGGTACATGAATGGTCTTTTATGCAAAGGTTTTTACAAAGCTTGCCAAACTGGATCCAACCTGATGAGGCTTGTTAAGCAGTAACACGAAACCTTAGTTAAAAGATATTTTCTTCCTTTTACAAACTGTACAGACTATACTGTATGTGAGTCAAGGTTCACACTCCCTGTTTGCTTCACATTGAAAATGTAAATTCCCATTCAATTCACAAGGACAGTCAAGAATTCCCCAACATACTGTAATAAAACAGGCAGTGGTTTGTTATTTTAAATTGCTTCCAGGAAGGCACCATCATCCGCATTTATTTTATTTAAAGTACACAGTCAAATCTTGACACTTTGTGTCAGACACACCCATATGTGTGAGAAGTAATGAGGAACAAAAACAGATGAATGAATCACAAGTAATTATATTTTGAATAGTTGCCAAGTAACTGGGTGGTCATTAACTATCACAAAAGATGTTTTACATAAACAGAGTCTGGGCTTGTTCCACAGACACTCTCCAGTAAGAAGATGTTTTTAATGCTATTTGTTTAATCTGGAGTCATTTATGACTGCTATTTAAACCTGCAAAGGCCTGTAAGCTTATCAACAGGCCCAAACAGAATCTGCACCTGGAGAACTCTGACCACACCTTCACTGATTTTGGAAAAAAAGTATAAACTCAGAATGTAAGCATGTGTTTGCCCCTGCCTGCATGTGCACAACAGTTATGTGAGGTTAAGCGTTTCAGTCATTTTTTAAGTGAAGAATCTGATATTCACATCTACATCACACCTTCTCTGTCTAGTGCTTCTTTTTCATTCCTTAAGCAACAATCTGTGACCCTTCTCATGTTAACCTTCTAGAGCTCTTCCCCTCAGCAGCCTATGTGAACAACCCAGCTTGCTTTTTGTGCTTAATTTTGTAAAGAAATAATCGTTGATAGTTAAATGGAGATCTTCTTTTACATTACAAGAAAAAAAGTCACTCTGCAGTACTCCACAGATTTCCATCCTGAATCACTGCAGGAAACTGTTAAAAGAAAGTCTGCAGATTCCATTTGGGCCTCGTTATTACTGTCAGTTTTCACTAGGAACCATATGATTTTATGGAGCTAAGAACTGTCCTTGTTAGCTTTTTCTGTTAGCCATAGTGCATGAGAATACTCAAACATTTGGAAATTTGTTTATTATTTGCTTTTGCATGTGTATGTGTGTGTTTTGTTTTTGTCAACATGAAAAATTCTTTTCAGGGCATTTATTGCGGGAGTGTTGTATTAGACTGCATTAGTTTTAGCCAGGTGTACCTAATAAAATAGCATCCAAGTGAACAATAAATTATAATTAAAACATGAGTAAAAAAAATGTGCTATTTGGATGTAAAAGCAATAATTCTCTTCTGAATTTATGTTCCTCTTTGTCCCTGGTATTGTGTGCAATACAGTGGGTACGGAAAGTATTCAGACCCCCCTAAATTTTTCACTCTTTGTTATATTGCAGCCATATGCTAAAATCATTTAAGTTCATTTTTTTCCTCATTAATGTACACACAGCACCCCATATTGACAGAAAAACACAGAAT
>NW_018127881.1:920649-974899 GCF_001952655.1 Monopterus albus
AGCAAAGGGTCTGAATACTTATGACCATGTGATATTTCAGTTTCTCTTTTTTAATAAATCTGCAAAAATGTCAAAAATTCTGTGTTTTTCTGTCAATATGGGGTGCTGTGTGTACATTAATGAGGAAAAAATGAACTTGAATGATTTTAGCATATGGCTGCAATATAACAAAGAATGAAAAATTTAAGGGGGTCTGAATACTTTCTGTACCCACTGTACATGATGTCAAAGTAAATGGCTGCCTATGACAATGAAGTAATGTTTTTGATTGCTACCAGGAACTGATTTAACAACAATGACTTACAGTATATCGTTTTGAATGTGAAAGCATATTTGTCATATGAGTGTCTGCTGATGACGCCATGTTTGAGATGAAGTATGTGGTTTAAAATCTTCACAACACACACAGTCCGACACGATCTGAGTCATAAAAAGAGTGACCTTGTTGGTTTTTACTGTCTGTAGACATATTACAATGAAAGCATAATGGCTTCTATTGAAATAAAGCAACAGCTCCATCATGTCTGTTAGCCTTTATGATACCTTAACAGTACATTTTCATATAATGGATAAATAAGTTGCATAAGAGAAACATTGCATAGTATTCTTCTTTCTCAGGTTTTAAATGCACACCTTTACTCTGTCAGCTCTTTTAGAGCCACACAAATTCAACTTCACTGTCCCACAGTGTTAAGGCAAATGTCAGACAAGGTTATAATCACAGCAATACTACACTAGCAGTGGTTTATTTTTAATGACCTACTGGAAGTGAAAGAAATGTGGCTCATGAAAGAGGAAATGTCAAGCGTCACAGACACACCTAACTGTTCATGATCTGCACTATTGCAGTGTTGTCAGCCACAACATGGTTCCAGGAACTTCTCGGAAATGTATAGTTAGAATAAATTTCCAGACAAACAGAGTAGACAAAGACTAATGTAACATTTGTTCAGTTCATGACCTTTGAAATTATTCTTTAAAACTGTGGTTGCAGAGTCAAAAACACAATTCTTATTGACAGAATTAGACAGCATAACAGTTTTTTGGATAGTTAATGCAAATGCACTTTTCATTTAAAGGGTTTGTATAAGGAATTTAGTATACATTTAGTTGTATACTGTCTGTATGTGAAGTATACTTGCACTAACAAAACTCCTAAAGGCAACAAAGGCAAAAAAGTTGACATGAATTGACATTAAAGTAATAAAAGGCTTATAGATTTCATAGGCTGTGTTCAACAAGACAATATATATTACTGAAACACACCTACACAATCTCAGAGTTCATAGTTCACAGGCTGTTTTACTTCACAGAACAAAATACTTTATGACACAAGGGAAATTTAACAGTGGAACTCCAGGTTTAAAAGTTCTGACTCATCCTGCTTTTGGACTAAAAACAGTAACTATGCAAGAGCAAAAAACTGTAAAAATTTGTTAAACAACCATAAAATAGGAGTTACTTTTCTCCAGGACATGATAGTTGCAGAAACTCACCATCATGCCAAATTTTAATTCATAGTCAGGACTGGTCTTTCTATGTTTTTAATTTCTGCTTTACTACTAGTTGTGAATGTAAAGACAATTGCGGGTTTTGAAGGTTCAGTTATTTATTTTTGGCTTGTGTTTTAAAGCTAATTGAAGCTAATGTGAAATTTACGTTCTCAATTATTTAGCAAACAAATAAATTGATTTTTGATTCTAATTTCATCGGCAAATAACGTGTTTTGGTTTCAGCAGTGTCATTTTCACAAATGGAGCTGATCAATTATAAAAGCAGAAATGCTTTATGTGGAAACTGATCTGGAGTACAGCTTCCATTTTTCCATAATGGTTTTCTAGGAAGAATTTGCTAGAAAGGGAAAGCCAATTATTGAACTTCTGACCCGGTGCCCTTGTGTTTTTGTCTGAACAGCTGACAGTGCACTGTGGAGTGAAAAATACTCAAGATAGCTGCCCACACACAGAGCCTTCTAAAAGTAACTCAATAAACCATTCATAATCAAATTTATCATAAAGAACTAACTATCAAACTAACACAACTTTTAGCCTCATTTAATGAGGGTGAAGATTCGGTGTCTTTTATATATTTACCTGATTCCCTTTCACCTGGATGATGTAGAAACACATTGGCAACATGGTGAATGAAGCACACCCAGTCATAAGAACAAAGTCTTCTAACCTAGAGTGCCCTCAAAGGGCTCACATGGAAATCCAAATTAGTGCTCTGTAACAATGCTCCTGAAAGGGTTTTTATTGATTGTGAAATCAAATTAATCACGCCTTCCTCTTATTTTGCTGGTGTGAGGGTAAATAGTGTTAGTTGTGTGTAATAAAACCACTTTTCACAAGCAGGCCTACTAATAAAAAGGAAGACTGGTTTGTTTCTTAGAATGCAAGAAGGAAAAAAATGACTGACTCAGGCTTTTATCCTTTAATCAGCCTTTGATGTCACTCACATGAATGTCTGGAAATACAATGCTCTCTTTCTCTCTGTGTCACATACCCACACCGAAAACATGCCATCGGCTGTAGAGTTTAATATTTTACTGCTTGTATGCAACAGATTAAAAAATAAAGCTCCACACAGATATTCAAGGGCCTACAACTAAAATGGCCAGCTGCTGTTGCTTTACTTGTGTTTTACTTTGTGAGATTGAAATGTCCTGAGTTTCAAGATCTAAAGAACTTTGTGAGGATTAAGATTTCAGGGGGTAATGCCAAATTATATTTACTTTTTGTGTTGTTGTTCTTGCTGGGTTTTTTTGTTTGTCCTGATGCTTTTCTTTTCTCTCTCCTCTATCAACTCACCCCAACCGGTCGGGGCAGAAGGCCGCCCACCTAGAGCTGAATTGAAAATGAACAGAGGAAGTAACAGAAGGAAATTCTCAACTAATACTCTGCCATTTACGAGAACTCTGACAGGCTTACATCATCTTTGAAGGTCATCTTTGAAGGTATGTTACCTTTACACAACCTTGTTCCTGGTGTGGCTTTAGGTAGGCGTGGTCAGACACTGACTTAAGTTTTATTCAAGTGATGTTTGCAACAGAGATCACATGTTCAAACAACAGGCACAATATTAACAGGCTTAACAAGAGTACCACTGCTACCATAACAAAGGCTATAGTCAATCAGCTTAGTCTGTCCTACTTAACAATGACCACTCTTCTGACTACTGCAACTACTGTACTAACATTACTTAACACAACAAAAAGAGAATAAATTCAGCGCATGTACAAGAAATAAGGGACTTTTCCTTTTCAGCTTTGCTACTGTTTTGCCCTATGTCTACTGCTATGTGCAACATGATCTTATCTGATGGTGGAGGGCTTTGTAACCAAGGGCGGTGGATATGAAAGGTCCAAGAGGGAGAGAAATGTCGACTGGGAGGTCTAGGTCTACGTCCATGAGCCAGTAACAAGGCCAACTTGGCCCTAAACCCTCAAAAGCCTCATGCTTTGTAACTGATTTATTTTAATCCACCATATTTTATGAGGCCACTAATATATCAACTATTACTAAATAATTTTATGAAAAAAAATTATATTAAAGACCCCAAAGACAACATTATTTTAGTTATCCAGAATCATGCTGTAGGTTTTGAAAGACTTCTTCAAAACTTGATGATGCTTTGCAACCAAAATTGCACCTATATTGAATGTGACATTATTTGAACACTGAAAAAGCTGTACACAAGCTGCCATGGCCACCATCACATAACACAGTAAACTGGTCATTTGTCCAACAGCACAACCAGAGTGGGAATTATTACAGCAGCCTTTGCGCATCCAGCGTTTCATTCTTGTCTCATCCAATGCTTCAATAAGCCAACAAGGAAACGTGCAGTCTTGAAAAAACTCATTAACAAGGCTTGTCTGTGCTGGGAACTACCCTGTATGCCGCACCCAAAAAAGACTCCAGTGTTTCTTTGAAAAGTATGAGCAGTAGCAGTTGTGAATAACCAGAGCAAACATAACAGAGATTAAACAAAAAATATGTGGCGACAATGAATATACTTGCTTTTAAGGAGGAAAAAGTTACTTATTAAAATAAAGGTGACAAAGCAATTACCAAAAGCTCAAAAATAAATAAATGTGGCAGCAGATCAAAGTATCAGTGGTCATTGATGGAAGCTTTCAACTTGTGATCTCATGATAATGTAAACTGAAGAAAAAAAAAACAGTCACAAGACGTTAATACACAGTACGCGCATGTGCTCTGTCTGGGTCACACTCTGGAGGAATTCATTCACTCATCTTTTTGGTTACTTCAAGTGAAACTCAAAGTCTTAACTGTGGTAAATTTTTGCCATTCTATGCTGTTGTAATACAAAAACAGACATGTCTCTTGTGAACTTTTCCCCCATAACAGTTCTAACTGTGCAATAGGTGGTGTAATAACCGCTTGTCCTTGATGGTCAATGTCAATACATTCACACAGGAAGGACTTATCAAGTGTAGTAGTGTGTGTCAGGGTTTCTTGTGTTGATAAAGTTATGAACTTTATTGCCTTTCCATTGATAAGTTTACTGTTTGGTAAAATCTCATCTCATCTCATTTTCTATACCGCTTAGTCCCAAACGGGTTCGCGGGGTTTGGTAAAATCATCTTTATAAAACACATTGCGTTGTTTTTTTTATGCTTCTAAAAACTAGAGAACAATTTTCTGATTATAGGAAAATTCACAGGCCTTAATGTAATGACTGAGTTATACATGCCATGGGAGTAAATGGAGCCTTGATGGGACTGAATGGGCCTCCATAGACTACAATGTATTCTTTAATAAATACACAGGAATCAGGAATGAGGTTATGCACAGTTGGTCAAAGTGCACTAGTCAGTGTTTTGAAATTTAAACTGAGTTTGCACTGTGTACAGTTGCTGTGTTGTTGTTATATATAATTAACAATGGGACTGAATAGGCCTCCATAGATCTTAATGTATTTTATAGCTCATAAACTGTACAGGTCACAGTCCTAGCATATTTCTAAGGCACCTTTCTACTGTGTACGCATATGATTGCAAGCGACACATGCAGACACATGCATTCTTCAGCCTTCAGACAAGCTCAAACTGTGAAATAGTCACATGGTAACGTTCCTGGATGCTTACTGATCCTGAATGGCAGCAGCAAGGCAAATAATGAGGCCAGTGCTAAACATAACCAAAGCATGAAACTGGATAGGATGGCCATTTCTTTTACTAAGCCTTTGGGTAGTATTATATTGATAGAGCAGCTACAGACACTGGTAATGTGGCTGGCCCCATTAAAGTAACTCCTATTTCTACTCAAAGTCTTTCAAATCTGGGAGAACACATTGTGATGAAATGATCATTTAAATATTAAAGAAAATTCATCTTGAAAGATGACACAGCAGTCCTAATAAGGGACGTATTGTTTTCAAAACCCAGCTGCAATGAGGGCTGCTCCCTGAAAACTCAGAGGAATGTTTAATTACATGTGACAGTTTTAAACAGCAGCATACTGTACCAGATAGCCACTCTGACACATGAAGATAAGAATATGGACAGATATTTCATAAGTACAAAACATGGCGGGTATTGTGTATTCATGTGTGAGTATGTTAAAATTAAATCTGTGGAATGTTTTGGACTTACTGTATGTCTCTGAACACCTCAGTGCTTACTCTGTAATGAGGAAGTGACCTTTCTGAAAGAGCTAAAGCCCTCACAAACGTACGCTTTCAATCAATTGAGCTGTGTGGATGATTCTGTGGGAGCCAAGGTGCTGATCACTTCTACTACTTAAAAGCAACTGGGATAAGCTCAGGCTGCCATTTGAGATATTTTTGTCTTTTGCATGACCAGAACAGCAAAAGCTTTTTACTTGCTTTGATTCCAGAAGCCATTAGGCTCATACAGTCATTTTAGAACAATCAGTTTACCTTGTATATAGGCTGATGTCTACTTGCACTTCTGATTTACAAAATGTTTTTTAACTCAGAATGGGGGGGTGGGGATCTTACTGTAAAACGTGTAAATGTGTGAATAGTTTTTTTGTTGCAGACCAGCAAACAGTAGCCTTTGGCTTAGGATACCCTTAACAGGAAAACAGTGTGATTCAGTCTTACATTTTATAAAGAAATGGGGTCACTTTTAATTGGATGGAAGCACCCTGTGAGATTTTCAATAAAGAGAAAGTATGAGTAATGGGTTGACCTACATGAGTTGACCTAAATCAGCTTTGATGCTGATGTATGCTGTCTGTGCACCTACAAAGTACTTTTGCATTACTGGATATTCCCAACTGATTTATTTATATCTTTACCACTGTGAATAATTTTCAGAGGACAAGGATCTTCATACAAGATGGGGTCACTCAAAGCTGCCAACATGATAAAGTGGGCCTTCTTTGCACATTAGCACTCGATTAGTTTCATCCAAGAAAAAAATGACAGGTACACAGTAAGTCTAACAATATGAAAAATGTAAAAGCAATGTTTTGCTTGTTATATTATGTCCTTGTCACTCCTTTAACATCCCATTTAGAAATCTTGTCTATACAAGACTGTGCTAAGAGCCTTTGTACTATCACATTTAGCCATCAGGCTTGCATTAAGGTAAATATGAACAAATAGGAAATGATAAACGTGATGATCAGTCTTGTCTGTGTGTGTTACAGTGGTTTCACACCTCTGATGCAACGGTCAACAATGCTACCTGTGATACACTCTGAGACATATGTGGACCTCGAAGATGTGACCTCTTTTTATTTTGTGGATCTGGGTCATCTCAAGTCTCACAATATTTACAGTATGTCCACCTGAATTTACAGGACAGTGGGTTAGTAGGTCACCCTCAGACAAACACTGCAAGACTTCACCTGATAAAATGGCACAGTGTACAATCTGTTGCATTTTATTGACTGAAACTTCAACCACCCCGTCTGTCTGGCAGTAATATTGTATTCTAATAGGTCTGGATTCATTATTAAAATGTTACAAATTACAGTGATAATACTGTCTATCAAGGTGTTGATCAGTATGTAACAAGAAAACAATGTTTTAGTGTCCTACAAGCACAAGCAGGCAGGTGGATCAGAATAATTAGGTTAATAACCAATACTACACAAAGACTATTCATCTGCTGAGCCAGATCAATTGTCGTGACCCATTTTTGTAGCCTTACAAAATTATTCGCTAAAGCATTCGACATCTCAGTGTCAGAAGCATCACTTGACAGTTGTCTTTTGATTGGATTACAACAAGGTAGCGTCAGTTCAGTAAGAGCATCATTAACTCGTGTTCATGGCAAAATGTAATTACAACAAACAGAAGAAATTTTAAAATTACTTGTATTATTGTTGTCTTGCACAGACTACCATAGGAGAACTGAGGCCGTTAGTCCTGCATTTAATAGTGGATATTCCCTTCGTATTCATGATTTACTGGCAAAACTACACATTTTCTCTTTGCTTTATAAAACTCAAGAACCAGACAAACACAGAATTACTTTGCTTCTCATTTTATTTTGAGCATATAGAACATCTGGATATAAACTATTTAAAATATGTGTAGGAGGACTTATCAGAGATAACTAATACATTCTATGACCGTGACAGGGGAATAGATGCATATGTGCCATCTCAAGCCAGCAGTGGTTTGAATAGTGTTATGCTATGCGCAAGCTGAGATAGGGTAGCTGAGGCCGCTGAAGTACGACTTCTCTCGCTCACTCATCAGCTCAAAGTGCAGCGGCTGCTGGCAGAACCTACACTCTGCTGATGAGTGGGGCTTCAGCTCCAGACCCACCTCCTTCCATGTGTGCACCAGCCTCTCTGAAGAGGGAAAGCAAAAAAAAAAGAGTGGAAGTCAATTTTATTTGACTTAAGTACCGTTAATAAAAACTACTTTGGAAACCACCAAAGAAATGGCTTAGATGAAAGGTTAAAAAAAGCAGAAAAACAAGTTTACCATATAAATTAAGCCCAAAGTTTGATATTAAATAAAACAAGAGTCACATAAAACTAGAAAACAAATCTCCAAATCAAAAGGAAAGTATCATGATCAATATTATAGGTTCAGCTGAAGCACATTAACAAGGCTACTACATAATCTTACCAACAAAGTATTTCATCATCTCAGGGGTGTGGTGGGGTGTTGGGGCAATACGCAGGAGCTCGTCTCCCCTGGCAACAGTGGGATAATTGATGGCCTGCACATAGATGTTGTGGCGACTCATCATGATGTCACACACTTCTGTGTTTTTCTCCGCATCTGACACCTACAAATAATTTAGACAATGATTATAATGGAGCCACTGGGGAGACAAACTAAGGACTTTTTTTAAATGTTTTTAAAGTGTAATGTGGCTGCGGCCATCTGTGAGTGTCGAATTTTGCATCAAAAGGCCAGAAATAAAATCATGAATTACCCGGACTGGGATGATGTGGCTGGGGCAGTGCACCACGGGCAGCCCCACGTCCATCAGCATCTGTCTGAGCAGCTTTACATTGCGCTGGTGTTTACGTCTTAGAGCGCGGCCTTCTTCCCCTTTGAGTACCTGGATGGACTGTCTGGCTCCAGCTAGCAGCATCGGTGGCAGAGAGGTGGTGAAGATGAAACCAGCAGCGTAGGAACGCACAGTGTCCACTAGGGCTGCCGTACTCGCGATGTAACCACCCACACAGCCGAAGGCCTTGCCTGGAAAAGGACAGGACACATTAATATGGTTATACTTTAAGTTGCTGCTATAGCTCTAGACACACAATTCTGCAGTCCACAGCCTAAGATTCACTACAATATGCCTAGTGTTCTATGCTGAACCCTGCCATTGTATTCTCACAACTTAGAATTTCCTGAAATGGCAGCTGCAGAGTACAGGAGCTGTAGAGCTCCCATTTAGAAAGAACTGTCCCCTCAGCCTGACAGCAACACACAGACACAGAGTAATTCAATGAGAGCGTAACAAGAGCCCATGGTCTCCTAGCAACAACAGAGCTGCTCAACCCTCTGGTATAATGGGTGACACAGCTGAGGCCTGATCCTGAGTGTGACAACAAATCAGAGAACAAGGAGATCCCTACTGTCTGGGAGTAGTTGTTTTGAGACATTAAAATATATGAATGAGGAATATAGCAAAATCTAAAATGAAAAGATAACTATACCAATACAACTACTAATGTTTCAAGAACATTTTTGTATGGATTAAGTTAAAATCCTTCATATAATATCAGTGATTTATTTTCTTTTTAGTAGAGATTAGATGCTGACCTAATGTCCCTGAGATGATATCCATCTTGTGCATGACGCCATCCCTGTCTCCGATGCCCCCGCCTCTGGCGCCATACAGGCCCACAGCATGAACCTCGTCTACAAAGGTGATGGCACCAAATTCATGGGCCACGTCACACATCTTCTCCAACGGACACACAGCACCTGAATAACAGAAAGAAGACAGAAGGAAATAAGGAAAAATTTCTGTAATAAACCAGTGTCAAGGAACAAATTAGGTAATTTTAGTCTCAACATCTATAAACTTGACGTTTAGCTTAATAGACAATGATATTCAAATAGCTCAGTCTGATCAAATGCTGCCTTTTAGCATGCAGAAAACCTGTAGTTCTAATTTACATTCCTTGGAAAACACTTCAAAACATCTTTTAAAACTCCTAATATTTTCATTTTGTAGAGCCACAAAATAAGTTCAATAAATAGGTTTTAAAAACATAATGAGGAGCAACACAAACTAACCATCCATGGAATGGACAGTCTCAAAGGCCACAATCTTCGGTTTAGTGGGGTCACCCTTTTGCAACAGCTCTCGCAGATGTGCCACATCATTGTGGCGGAAAACGAATTTCTTAGCACCGCTGTTCCTGATACCCTGAATCATTGAGGCATGGTTGCCTGCATCAGAGTAGATCTCACAACCTAAAATAATTCAGAGCAAAGACAGCATTGAGAATGAGAAATGATTTAAAATGACTGGATCAAAGTTATTAATTCACACATCAGTGACATTCATCTAATATATAAACCATTTGTAGTTATTTACCAGGCAGCATCTTGGCAAGGGTGAAGAGGGTGGAGTCGTTGGCTACAAAGCAGGAGGTGAAGAGCAGTGCAGCGTCCTTCTTGTGAAGGTCAGCCAGTTCTTGTTCCAGTTCTACATGGAATTTACTGGTCCCAGAGATGTTCCTGGTGCCTCCTGCCCCTGACCCGTGCTTTTGTAAAGTATCCCTGGAAACACAGGGCAAGAAAGACAAACAAAAATGTGTTTAATCTAGTATGTTTTTCCAGAATCACCACAGCACAGTTGTATACCCAATGTAAGTTTAAGGAGTAAAATAACTAACACACCTTAGATGAAGGTGTTACTGCTGCACAAGGGCAAGCTCAAACAAGTGGAAAAGAAAGAAGACAAACATAATAGCTTCACTGGTACCCATGTGGTTTAGGTGTAACCTCTTGCCAACTAACACCCACAGAAACAATTATCTGGATCACCAACTGGTGTCAGGTTGTTTTCAGTTAGTACATGGTGTGAATGATCTTTTCTGTTTCTCTCTCTCTCTGAACTCCCTGCACTCTCAGTGGGAGAAAAGGTAAAGAACAACCAGAGAAAGCGCTCTCATTACATGCAAACACATCTGAACACAAGAGACCTAATCAGGTGTAGTTCTTCCTACTCTACACACATAAATAAACAACCCCTCCAATACTCACGTGATAGACTGCACAACCCGAGGGTGTCGACTCATGCCCAGGTAGTCATTGCTGCACCACACAGATACCTCCCGCTTGTCCTCTAGAGAGCCCGTGAAGTCGTCGGCCATGGGGAACTCGTTGGCCAGACGATTCACCGTCTTAAACACACGGTATGTGTGGTCACTCTTCTTCTCTTCTATCTTCTTCTCGAAAAAATCATCGTAATGGAAGCGGGACACTGCCAGAACAGGAAGACAAGGCTTACTTAATGTGGCTCAATGCGGCTTACACCGTGGTGGTGAAGCAATTTCTAATGTGATGAAAGTCTCAGTTCATCTTACTCAAAGGCACTTAAACATACTGAAGGTTACTAAGGGGTGAAGTTGTTGCTAGTATGTTCATAGTCTTGGAAGGCAGTGTGGTAGCTTAACACCCTTGCCTTTCGACTTAATTTGGAAGTTCAGTGTCAATATTTTAGCATTTGTAAATGATGTCAAGATACCTAAATGAAACCTACCTCTGCCTGGCAGGCGGTCCTGAAGCAAATGGGAGATACTTTCAGGCCGCTGTTTTAGGAGGGTCTTCATTAGATTGATCTGCTCTCCTTTGCTTTCCTTAGCGATACTTGCCAAGGACGGCTTCTTCAGTTCATCAGGGGACACTTCTAAAAGGGTCAAGAAAGGAGACAACAAAATAGTAAGCAGTTCTGTACAAGACAAAGGGCGAAAACAGCCTAATCTAATCCACTTCTAAACAACTCTTACCTTTCTGGACAGTGCGGACCTCCTGAACATCCTCTTGGAACTCCATGCCAACCTGGCGGACCACATTGCTGTGTTTCTGGCCCATCTCAGCGGCCAGGAATGGGCACTTTGAAGCCACAGCCTGACCTGGGGCCAACACAGGGTGACCAGCAGGCAGCTTGGGCTCCACTTCCGGTTTGGGACCTGCAAGTGGACAAAGGAAGTTTTAGATTTAGGTTTCAGACACAACACTTACACAACAAATACATTTTGCAGCAATAATTTAATCATCAGATTAAAATATTTCACTTCATATAACATAGCTACAATTTTAATTTGGATGATTAGGTAAAAAAAAAAAAAAAATGTATTTACGCCTTCTTCATCACCCTCACCTGCACTGGCAGAAGTGTCCTCAGTCTTCTGGTGGGAGGAGGAGGAGGAGGAAAAGAGGGCCCGTGCCATTGATGGAGCCATAGGTTTTGAGGCCAGCTCCATCATGACAGGGCACTGCTGGGCATACACTGCCAGAACCTTTCTGGACTGCTGGAAGAAGGCCTGGGGCACACGTGCCAGGAATGGACAGCGACGCACAATTACATCCATAGTCAGCAGTGATGATGACTGTCCAGAGGTCTAATGGAGAGTTGAAACTCAAATTAAATGTGTGCTGTGGAAAGCTCAGATACTTATTGAAGACACATTACACCCCAAAACACAAAGGACCTTTTCCTCTTTTTCCTTTGAATGTAACCAGTACATCTCAACAGCTCGATGTGGTTTACACAGAGTGCCTTAGCAATAATGCACACATTTAAATAGATTTCTTTTTCCAAATGAGGCAGGCAACTGTTGGAAGTACACTGTTAGATAAATTGCTATCTATTAAAAAAATGTCTGTAGATTTCTTTTTGTAACTGTCATTTTATGGTTGATGTTGCCAAAACATCTGAAACTCTTTTTTGGAGACTCTTCTATGTCTTGTTATGTACGACCAACAGTCCAAAAACAGTTTTGGCTTTTGTGCTTAAAAACAGGATTATCAGTTTCTACTAATGACCCAAACATTTAGTTGCTGTTCTACATCTCTGTCAATATTAGTCTTCCCAAATTCATGTCACATACAATCGTATTTCTCTGAGAGGATGAAATGCCTTAGTTATTGCAGCAGGTGTCTGATAATGACATTACAATGAGCTTGTTATACACTGAGTTTTATTGCATAAGACAGAAAATTACAGATCCTACGTCAGTCCCTGCCACAGTTAACATTTCCCCCCAGCTGGACCCAGGTCACATTCCTCGACAAAGATAATCAATAACATGCCAAGAACGGCTATACACAAATTAAACTAACTTTTATTAAGTTTGACAGCTACATAAACAGCTTATGGTTTGTGATCATTTGGATCATATTTGCTGGTATTACACTTGACTGTTTCGTCAGTTTCTTCCAGTATCTAGTTGACGTTAGCCTATAATAACCCATACACTTTTTGTGACGAGATATAAACAGTAGCACTATTCGTTTGCAAGTGTTCATAAAGCGTTGACCCGTAAAACATTTAACGTTATGATTATTACACACATAGCGATAGTCGCGACTTGTCTGTCTCTAACATTAAATTATGATTGCAACATTTTGGAAAACCCTAAAACAAGACAGGTTGAGTAGATCTGGTCGTGATCTCCGCTGGTTGACCGGAGCCCAGGCTTAATGCTAGCTAGCTAAGAAGCTAAAACCAGAAGCGGAGACGATGCGGCTAAGATAACTAACAAACTTACCTTTTAAAAAAAGTTCAGATTAATAGTGCAACCCTCTTTATCAGTCGGGTAGTGGACAGGATAACCAGAGTGAAGATAATTTAATTCGATACTTTAAACAAACAGCTCGGTTTTAGAAAAAGTGAAGGACACCGGTATTTCGTTATCCTGCACTGAGGACGAACGAAAAGGACTTGGAGGTGCCAGGGCTTATAAAGCTTACACCGGAATGGAAGTCTCGCGAGATCATATTCGACAAAGGTCGTTTGAGTCAAGCAATCCACTCTGGTCAGACCATGGATGGTGTATGTAATGTAATAGTCCAGTGGCGCGTGTACCCGTAATCCTGTAAGCACTGTGCGTACATTTTTAAATGATTTTATAACATGTTTTAAAATGATTTTGCTCATGATGTACCCGTAATCCTGTAAGCCCCATGCGTACATTTTTAAATGATTTTAAAACATGTTTTAAAATGATTTTGCTCATGTTTTATGCCATAACGTGTGTTCTTGTGCGTACTATGAGATATAATCCTACAGGCGCCACAGAATACGCCCATGGATCAAACGCTCTCACCTCAAATGGCTCCGTGAATGTGGCAGCGATTCAGTCTGCAGTGGTAGAAGATGTACTGGAAATGCTTGCTAAATTAAAAACATACTACTATCACAGTGTACTCTATTAAAAGTAAAAGCCCACCTTCTCTATTATTCGGTGTAATCAGTAAACATGTACTAAATGGCTTATAACAGAATATAACGTATCTACTAAATAAAAACAACATTAAAAACAACTGACTCCTCCTATAGCACGCATAATTTGGAAGTTGGTGAATAAACAGATAGCCCAGTGAATGTCAATATAGTAAAACACAGTTGTAATAATATTAAACATGCTCAGTATTTGCCAACTCAATTAATTAATATCAATTAATATCAAAGTAACTTATGTCATATAAATGTAGTGAAGTAAAAACTATAATCTTTGTTTCTCAAGTGTAGTAAGTAGTCTATGGAAGTATACAAAACCATACCTAAAATCTGTACTTGAGTACAATAGGCTACTTGAATAAATCTGAGTTAAACCACTGTTTCTGTGTAGCAGCAGTTTTAAAGTACAATTACACTTGATACAGTATATGTTGCCTTTTATTACATACACTGCACATACAGTGTGTCAGTGGGAGACTGGATCTGAATCTCAAACTGGTCCTTCATGTGCTACATGCTTAACTTTGATAGAAGGTAGTGTCTCTGAATGGATACTGTCTTTGGTTTACATGGCATGAACTGTAACTTCATCTGAGGACTTAAAAGATTAGCCTGTGCTGCTACAGTAGAGATCCTCTTGAATTTTCCATGCACTTGTGACCTCTGGTGTTGAAACACAGACATTGAACTTAAACTAATTCTTAAACACAAACATTATAAACTCAGTATGCATTAAAAATATAGACTCAGTTGCCAGTTTATTTGGTCCATCCAACTAAAACCAAAGTGCTATTGATGTGCTATAAATTTGAAAAATGTTTAAACAGAGAAATACTAATTGAGAACAAACCTTTATTCGTATAACAATTTCCTTTGTTTATACAGCTCTGCACAAATATGCAGGCTGTAAATGAACAGTGGATTTAAAAATGTTTTGTACTTGTTTAGAAACTAATAAACAAATAAATACACCTAGCTTCCTATTTGCAAAACATAGGTTTAGTCAGATGCATCTGTCGACTGCAGAAAGAAAAGGTAATCTAATTTAGCACATCTTAAACAAGTGTCTCCAAATTTCTGTGGCATCTGATGCGGTTTCTTCAGACCTTTCATAAAGTAACCCTTTTGCTTGGACAGTCGTAGAGGTTTGCTGCCCCCTACAGAGCTTTTTAGGCTATTGCACTGTTTGCAAGAAGGCTTTACCTGCAGGATTGTGTCATGACTGGTTCATTCAGACTGAACCTTTTCCCCACTGTGACAGGCAAAATGGAGGGTTTAGCTAGTCAATATAACAGTGGTCCAGACACAGACAAATTCAACATATATACATAACCTACATTTTATTCTGTTTTATTTAGTACACATTGGAGGCTACTATACTGGAGTCTTATTCCTTGTATTTTAACATACTTGGCAATAATGATTATGATTGATTAATTGAGGTCTTATGTTTATACATGTTGACTTGATAATTTAACTCTTTTATTAGTCTTTTTGTAACATTGCATTTTTACGTTTGAGCCTGGCAAAACCTTTAATTAGCTTTTGTTTTGAGAGTAGGGTGAAAGTTCATCAGTCAGCGGGGCCTTACATGCAGAAATTAAATGAAAATTATTTCTAACTTTTTGATCATTTAGGTTTAAGTGTGTGCATATAATCTTTATGGTCAAATTATGTTCTTTGAAAAATTATGAGAATGATTGTATTATGGAAAACAATGTTTTAACAAATTGATGTAAAACTAATGTAACGTGGGATTATGCTTTAATGTCTGTGTGCGAAGAGAGAAGAGCTAAAAAGTAGCAGAAAGGTCAGCTAGGCAGATATTTAGACTAGGAAGAACGAGCCTTGATAAGAGTGGAATGTGGTCATGGCAACGAGTGAAAACATCAGCTCAAGGCCACAACAGATGGATGCAGGAGTCAGGCGACACAATGGATACTGTCCTTGGAAACTGTCTTTAAATATCCTTTGGTTTTGCCAGTCAGACTAACTAATAATAATAATTACATTCCCTTTTGTAAGTATTTACTTACTTGCAAATTTTTCAGCATCATCTTTTTTTGACTCCAAGTTGTTAAATGCATGCTTGACAGAAATGCACATTGACTTATGAACAATCGTGAAAATTCAATGACCAAAGATACATATTTATTCAATTCAGCAGAACACGTTTTTAACAGTTTAAAAGTCATGTACATGCATTCTCCAAGTAGCATCAATGACAATTACTCTTGGACAAGAAACACAGATGGAACACTAAATCTCCGCCGATATGTTTTTCACAAAGAATATCAATGACTATAATCCATATACAAACATAAACCACTCTAAAGTCACTATGAAGAATCAACACTGGTCAAAGAACTGAACGAGAATTACAACATAAGAGAGAGAACAGCTTTCAGACACAGGTAAGAAACACAGATCTGGTCTGTAAGAAACACATGCACATGCCTCACAAAACAACTTTTTTTTGTGCAAATTACAAAAATATGTGACGACATTAATCCCCTTTCATTAGATGGCATGTGGTCTTTCAGTGTACTAATGAGCCACAGCATAATGTGGCTAAAAAAACATTCTGAAACCTGTACCCGCGATACTCACACACACTTTGAATATGACTGCTATTATTTACTGTGACCACAACCAGTGTCTCGGCAAAGGAAGCTGAAAAGTCTGGCATTTCACACAGGGTGGCTTAAAAAGTCAATGTCTGGCATGTCACTTTTACTGCACTCCATTTCAGTAGGCTCAACAGAAAAAGGTCACTTAATTAAAACTATCTTCAAGTAATTTCAGTCAGCAGAAAGCATAACTGATGACTTTGTCGCAGAAAAACAAGAAAGAAAGCAGAGGAGCGCAAAGAAGGCTTTTGTTTAGTTTTTAGATACAAGCAATAAATGACATTTACGGTTACACTGGGTCTATATAATAAAAGCAGTTGTGATTATGAGAAATTCATGATTTGAAATAATACTGTATAAAAAAAACGATCTTAAAGATTCATAACATGCATGTTTTGGTTTGGTTTGCTATTAAAAGAACTCATTTTGAAAAGGCTACACAATGTTGGATACGTCAGACTGCAAAACAACATCAACAAAGGTACAAGTAACACAGCATTAACAAACAAATAGATCCAACACTCATAAGAAACCAGAAGATGAAAATTCAATGTTGTCATTGAGATGCACACGTAAGTTTGAGGAAGGCACACTTGTTTCTTGCATTTTCTTTCAGGTATTTTTTTGTGGACTCATCTATGTGAATGTTTGGTTGACTGATAAGAAATTAATCTCCTTTGGTTACAATCATTCAAAGCTGCCAAAGTGAGATGGGCAAATGAAAACAATGAATGCAAAGAACCTGAGAAATACAAAAAAAAAAAACAACTTTGTGCCATCTGACATGTACATAGACACATAAAGCTTTAAATAGAAAGCAAACTTTCCCCATGTGGAAGGCTCATTTAGTTGAATTGGTATGATGAATTTGTGTGTATTTCCATCATAAATCCTCTGGTGAGAAATATTACACATTTTGGTTTGTTTCCAGGTAACAGGTACAACACATACTATATAAACCATTATACACCAAAGACAAAGAACAAGACAGCGTATATGAAAAAAAAGGCGTTTTTCAAAGCACTTTATCGGTCTGAAGTAAACTGACTGGAAAGAGAGCAATGAGATTATGGCCAAGATCACCAAATCTCCAAAGACTGACCACTGAGTCTGACTGCATTCACTGTAGATGACGAATGAAAGAGGTCAGGCAGGTTGAACCAATGCACAGCATTATTAACAAGGAGTAGGAAGATGTTGAGGCAGGCTCAAAAGGCTGGACATGTCAAACAAAGCACATCAGCTACCTTTCTTTAAAATCATATTCTGTGGCATCTTATTTAACTCACCAAAACAAAGCCATTAAGAAGTGTAAAAACACACACAAACAATCTCACCACTTGTATATTCTAAGTCCATTCAATTCCATCCAAGCAGTATCGACATTCTCACTTCTTCTCAACTCTTCTACAGAACAGATGCATTTCAAATATTTAATCAACAAAGCCTGTGAATCAAGACACTCAAGGACACCTCTCCTCTTGATTCAGATTACACAGCTCTGGTTCTGCCAAGTTCAAAAATGTTGCAGCATGTTTAAGGTGTCTGAGGGTGTGGCACTGTGGTCCATTATCCAGGCTAAGGATGTGGTGCAACATATTCCGGGTTGTACGCAGGCTGGGCTAGGTAGTCTGTGTGCATGGGTGGAGCACTGGACTGCGGTTGGACAGGAGGCTGTGGAGGATACGCTGGATGGCCAGGGGTGAACGCAGCATGGCTGTAAGGCATTGGGTTTGGGGGGTAGCCAGGAACTGCTGGATACAGAAAGAAAACATGGCAAGAAGAAAGGGCTGAAAATCCTTAGAGAGCCTAGAGAGTAACCATGCTTTAGTTTTGTCTTGCAAAGTAAACATACATGTTTCACTTCTTCTTTTTCAAAATCTGGAAATGCTCCAACTGTAAACCAGTGGCAGTTATGCCACTTCCGATTGCAGCTACCCTGAATAACCAGAAATTGCACAATGTGTTCCCTGTAATGTGTCATTACTTAAAGTTAAAGGGTGCTCTGTGGTTGTAAAAAAAAAACCTCTATGCAATTGTCAACTTAGAGTAATGATATGTTATTCCTAAAAATACTAGGACCACCATTTCTGTCCATTCCCTGCAAATCTGTTTGAGAAATGCAGTGCTATAAAAATCGGTTTAAGTACACAGGCTGTTATAAAAAAAAGGTTTTAACTCAAGTTGGGAACAAAAAAAACTCGAGTTTATCTCGCTGTTTGTTTTAGGTACTGACTAAGTGTAAAGGGTGTTAGAACAAATTAAAACTACACCATTTTCTACAGCAGAAAAGCCAAGATATATGTTCTTTTTCTTTTATTTTTGAAAGAGTTTTTCTTTGAACGTAGAGTAAGAAGTCAGCATTTATCTTTATCATGGCTTTGGTTGATGTGGATAATACTGTTAAGATGCTGTAAAGAGGGAATTCCTTGACTGTTGTCTGATGTGACTTACTGGCTTCTTGATATGTTGGAGGTGGTCCTGGTGTGAACGGCTGTGCTGGGTAGGGCAGTGCAGGCATGGGTTGGGCACCATATCCCGGCTGCACTGGTACAGGCTGGTAGGGCGGATACTGGACTGCCTGGTAACCCTGAGGATGCCCTGGTGCTGCAGTTGGCTGCTGAGGGTACCGCTGCTGATTGGTGGTGACCACTGTGGTGTGGGTGGTGGTTGCAATCACAGCTGTCAGCAAACAGAACAAAGAAATATTTAATGCAAGCTAGGTAGAGATTCAATCATAGTTTCAGATGAAGGGGGAGTATAGCTGTGGGAGAAATTGTTCAGCAGTAATAAGAAATAACTAAAATGACTAAAGTAGCAGAAAAAAACAAAAATGAAATCTTACAAAAGTTTGGTAAACAGTGGTAAAGCCTGACTGACATTTCAATTAACAGCAATATTAAACTGCCTCAGATGTCACCAGGTTAACCATAATTTATTTTCAGAACATAAGCACCACCTCCAACACAGACTAATACACTCAGCTGGCAGTTTATTAGGTACACGCACCTAAAAACTGATGTACAGCAATACACCAGTCCTGCAGTAAATTGTTCCCTCATGAAAATGACAATGTTCAGACTGTTTCTGTTGATGTAACTGTACGGCTGCGCTCACCAGAGACTACTGGACTTATGCATTTAATTTGAATTACTGCTGGGCAGCTTGTGAATTGTCCACCATAGATCATTGAGGTCTTATAATTATACTGTATTTTTGTATTAATTTGGTTCTGAGAAGTAAAGTTATAAAATAAATGTAGTGGAGTAAAAAGTACAATACTTGCCTCTAAAATGTAGTGAAGTCAAAGTATGAACAGAAAATGAAAATACTCAAGTACAGATACCTCTGAAGTACCTGAGTAAATATACTTGTTACTTTCCACCACTGTTTGTTTTAGAACCGATTTAAAAAGTGTGATTAATTTGTGATTTTTCACAAGATAACTATGGACAATCAAGCAGTTAATCGTAAAGAAATATTTTAATTGTTTGACAGCACTAGTTATAACCAAATAACGCAAAAAAAAAAAAAAAGAGAAGCTCAGATTTCACACATTTGCCTATTTACTCCAAAAATATGCATCAAGACTTAACTCACCCCACAACTTCTGCATTTGTCCAGCTTTCCATCATCATTTCTGCATTTAACTAATGCAAGTCAAAAAGCTGCTAAAAATGGTTCTGTCTAACAAATGGAATTAAATTTGGTGGCAGTTTTTGCATGGAAGTCTTATATTTACACTGGAGGATGATATGGGGACTCAAGGAAATACTTTAGACTGGGGAAATGATTCATAGTCAAAGCTGAGGCAGTAAAGGACACGGTTCTTTTTAATAAAGATATATCATCATCTATTATAAAAGTTTGATGTTATGACACTGATACACACTGTGATTCCATGTTTTAGCCTATAATTGCTTACATTTTGGCAACCTGATGTACTGTACCATTACACGTATTAGCTATTAGCAGTGCTGGTGTGCATTATGGATGGTTGTACAGTCAATTGTCGCTTGACTGCTCCGATGCTGAAGAGAACTTAAAAAAGTGATGACTGAAACAGGATGTGAAACTACAAGGAGCATATTTTTTCCCCCTATGATTTTTAAGTGGATTTACAGACATTTATTTGGGGCAGAAAGTCCAAGTCACACTTTGTCTAAATCATGTCTGTGTGCTCAGACTTTACTGACTTATGTCTCGGAACGAAGGAAGTAAAGGGGTGCACCTCTGCATTATACAAATATTTTAACTGATTTCCTATTTTTACTACCATTGTTACAGAAATGCTACTTGCTAGACTGATAAATACAGAAGAACTCTACAACCTTGCAGGGTAATGTTTCTACTTCAAGTGTAAACCTGTCATTATGAAAAAGTTTGGTGAAATTGAAAGACAGCACTGTTTTGATAAAGAAACAGATGGGTGTGGCTGTAGGTGTGTGTGCATGCTTTTATTATACTGTATGGACAAATTTTTATTAGATGCCAGATTGTGAGGATACTGTAACTGGTCCTCACAAACATTTTTCACCCACCCATTTTTCCTTTCACACAAGGGGGAGACATCATGATTACTTCCTAGAAATGACGTGAGATGGTCTTGAGATTTCCCCACTGTGGTTGTTCTGGAAACAATGAGTCATCCAAGACAGAGCTCTTACATTCCTGGATGTGATCCCAACATGTAGCAGCCCGAGTCAGGGCATCCGCATTCTTGCTTGTGTTTTAAGCCTACCACTGCTCTCTGACAGAGTTTAATCACTGTGTGGCAAAAGCTGAGCAAAGCTGGCTAAACTGACAGGAAGTGCAAGAATATCTGCCATTAACAACAGAGCACATGCTTGAGTGCAAACGCAACACACATTATTGTTCTGGGCCATCTAACCGACTCTGCTTATCATTTTATGGTCGAAGCTCTGCAGTATGAAATTCTTCTTTTAGTCTACTGTTTTCTATGATTGAAATTTGCCCAAACATGAACTGAAATAAGCAGCATTATATGAGAAGGGACATGAATTACACCATGATGAAATCTCCCAAAACACATCTCCTCATAAAAAGGTGGCATCCATCAAGTTGAAACAAAGGATTTATACCAAGTTTGTTAGAGTTTTGTTCACTGAAACACACATAAGCAGCAAACCTCACAGAAAACAGTAAGGGAGGTTTAAGATACACAAATATTCATGCATGAAGCTTGTTGCCTTTGTTTAATACTCAGTAATGAATGAAATCTGGCGGACAGGAGGCAGGAGCGTTTATAGACAGACAGCACAGCTTGTGTTTACACCTGTAACACAGACTGTCTGCTTTGATTCTATCGAAATGTTCGTAACCATGGGTGTTAGTGTAAGTGATACAAGTAAAGCTGTATGTAGTACTTACAGGGCTACTATGTTAATATTACAAGCAACAAAAAACTAAATGAATAAAAACTTTATCATGGCTTGAAGAATAAATCTGGTGAAATTCTGTATTTTTGTTATGGTAAACAAATTCCACAAAAAGACCAAAACTGAAGCATTTTTTTTAAATGGGTCACAGGTAAATACTTTCATTTGAAAAAGTCAAATTATTTACTTTAAGCAGCTGGATACTGGAGTTTTTTTTTTTCTTTGCCAACTATAAAACCACTGATGCCAATCTGAGAAGCATCTCAGCACTGACATTTGCATGTACAGAAAACTTCATCTATCCTATAATTCACATTACTGAAAATAAATAGGCAAAAGAGTAAGAACATCCTTCTGGTGGTGGAATTACACTAGTTGGCATAACCTGCAAAACAGCAATTACCTTTAATGACTATACTGTGGCCTCAACCAGTACTATACACTGCTCACCACAGAAGCCAAGTGAAACTTTGTGCAGCATCACAAATAATGACAAACACAAATGTCAAATGAGGACTTTCACAGTTTTGGACACAGTATCTCCTTGTTACTGTTGTCAGAGCCACATATCGCTTGCATATCACTAACTTTGGTAGCATTAGACCAGTTTGTGCCCTGTGTCCACATGTCTGTGGTATTAGTAACACCAAACAAGTGCAGTAATGAAAGTCATGTGGTGGGTGGACCAACCATCAAATGAGTCACCTGATGTTGTGCTCTGAAAATAGACACAATACTCCCCCAACACAAAGGAAACCAAGAGTCTGAGTTCTTCTTTTAAGCAAAGAAAAAAAATTGACACTATCTACGTAGGTCGAGGTGCTATCAACCGTGCTAGCAACTCAGTGTGGCTCCTGGCAGGAAGCCTGCACATATACAGCGACATGTTGCAGAAGCAACAGCACATGCCTACAGAAGCACAAGGTGTTCATCAAAAAATAAAAATAAAAAATAAAAAAAGGTGGCTCTTATCTCGCAATTATGACTCGCTATCTCATAATTATGAGATAATGCAGGAGTTGAAACGCTGCAGAACTTGCCTGCAAATCATCAGAGTTATTCAGTGATAGTTGTCAGTATATCCAATAATGCCTAGCAAAAATGAACTGTTATAACAAATTCCGCATATTTAGTGTTCCAAAACATAAACAAATATAGAGGGGCCTCAAAGTTGCTGCCACTCTCTATAGGGCTATACGTGCACTGAGCAGGAGCTGGAAAGCTTCAGAACCTGTTTGAGAAGTATTGAGTTTTTAAGATTTCTTCTGTAGTCTTATGTAATTCTGACGATAGGCTGCAAAATTAACTGCTAATAGCTGATTTGGTGTATTTAGTGCTCCCAAATCTAAACAAATTTAGCCTAGGCTAAAAATAGTGCCCATATTGTAACATTGTATCCATGGCAACATCACATAGCCTACTTCCTGTGTCTTGTTGAAGTTTATATCTGTTCACATGATGACTATTAACATTTAATGCTTTGTCATATTGCCTATTACAAGATCCAGAGATCAGGATCTTGTAATAGGCTGTTATTGTTGCTGATTAAGACGATGGAGGTGTTATAGGCTGCCCGACTTAACTGTCTAGATCCCCTTATCCTAGATCCAATAGACTATTGGGTTATCTACATAATGAAAGTGGGCAGCAAATCTGATCACAGCCAGTTTCCTTCTCATACTGGAAACATGAAGGCAGTGAAACTCTTGGAGAGAAAACCAGCTGCCAGTTCTGCATCACCACCACCAACAGACTATTCACTCTTATGTGGAAGGGCTACTTACGTCGGGGCTTGCGGCACATCTTGTACAGGCAGCAGCAGGGACAGATGCAGCAAATGATGATGATGAGCAAAATGAAGAGAAGAGGACCAAGGATTAAAGGTAATTGTAATCTAGGATCTGGGTAACTACTGGGAGATAAGGTGTCACTGAAAAAGAAACAAACAAAAAACATTATTGAAAACAACTGCCATGTTGCTATTGCCTTACTAGTGCAGAACAGCAGACAAGAAAACTGAATTATGCCAAACCAGGGCTTCAGGATTCACAAAGATACATTTAAAACATTTTAATACAACACAGAATGAAATTTAATACCAGTTTCACAATTGTTCTAGCCAAAGTATGATGGGAAACCAGTAAAAACTATAATATATAATATTTTTCAGTTTTTCCTAATAACATAAACACAACCTGGACCCAAAGAAGCAGCAGAACATAGATGACTATACAGTATTAACTAATTAAAATGATTAATACATTTAGGTTTTTAACTAAAAGCAAACTGTGGCTGGCTCAGACAAAGAGCTTCACACTGGTGGTCGAGCTCAGCAAGAAGCATTTCCCGTTTCCTGACTATAAAAATAGCTTCATATTTGAGCTTCAACAATCTCAAAAAGAACCCACTCAGGTCCGTCTCATCACACAGCATGGACAATTACATCTCAGGCAACAATGTCAACAGCAGTTAGAGACATTTCACTGCCTATTACAGAATAAAAGAGAACTGAATACCACTGAGTCTGTTCATCCTCAGAAAACTGCATGAAGTTGTTAACACAGCAGTATCTTCTGGTGCAGCTACCACAGCAAAACGAATATGGACATTCCTTGGATGAATGGTAAGTTCCGAATTCATCTCTGTAGGATTTACAGTCATTGTCGTCCCCTGGTGAAACAGAGCAGAGAAAGAAAGCAGAGACAGACAGGGAGGGTTAGCCTTGTTACCACTGAAGACAAAGCTGTAGTGGTGACTTACCTGTCAGAGATTGGTACAGTAGGAGGAAAACATGAGATGGATGAAACAGCCACATGCCTCAACCCACTTAAAAAAAGCATCACTGCTAATTTTAGTATTTTATCTAGACTGTCAAGGTCGAGGACAGTCCAGTAAAACTGAAACAATTACTCAATTCTTCAGTTTGCTGATGTATAAAAACATAAAGCAAACTATTTTAAAATCAACTAATAGCTTTTTAAAAATTCTCATACAAAAATGGCAAACATTCTTTACGTTCATACTCTCCAGTGGGAGGATTTGCAACTTTTCTTTATTCTCTATGTTAATAAAGTGAATCTCTTTGGGTTTTGGACTACTGGACAGAAAGAGAAGGTAATGTGAATATGTTGTCTTTGACTCTGGGAAAAGAAAGTGGGCATTTTTCACTATTTTCTGACGGTTTCTGAAAGTAACACGATGAAAAAACTGTTCCAACGGGTGTGTGATAAATTTAATGAAGGCTGAATGCTGTTGAGAGGTGCTGATTCAACATGATTGTCACTTTGGAGACTGTAGTTTGTGCTGCTGCTGAACTGTTCAGCTGCCAGCTTATTAGGTACAGTTAGCGAAAACTAATAATACTACTACTGTTAGAAATTAATAAATCAGTCAGATAATTATTAGACTTTAATATGTGTTAGTAATGCAGTTTAGTAAGATTCAACGTCTGCTCCTGTGTGCTCTGCTTCAAGGTTAGCAGCAAGCCATGACACCGACTGTTTTCTTGTATTAATCTTGTGTAAGAATTATGTCTGAATGAATGTTTAGTTACACATCACGCATACAACATGGAATTCTTCATTTTGTTATGTCCAGCTGCTCCAAGCATGCGGAGCTCTAGATAATAGAAGGAGACGTCAGACTGTCTCCAGCTCCTGATGTTTTTACAGCTGTCTGTGTTAAGGGGTTAACCCAAAACTGATAAATGTATTAGGCTCTGTGTTTCCTGGGGCCTTTTTCCCTGCTCTCTTCTCCAGCAGCTTGTCTGAAGGAGGGAGCCCTGGGTTGTGTTCTGTAAACCCAACTGAGAATAGACTAAATAGAAATATCTCAGTTCAACGTAACAAACTACAGCCTCCAAATGACCAAAGAGTTTAACAGTTTCTAAAAACACATTAAAACTAAATTTAATATTCACTGAGGTAGAGGTTATTTCATGTCTCTTGCATATGACTGCATTAGGTTTAGCTTGTTTAGCTTGTAATAAACTAGCAAATGACTGCATATTAGCGAGGGTAACAGCGATATAATATTAAAAACAAATGAATCGTTATTTTTAACTTTAAATATACAAGCACGGTCAGATTATGAGACAATGGGCGCCTGGACAGACATGTAAAGGCCTGTCACCCTTGCTACGGACAAGACACCCAGACTGTAGATTTGCGTCAGTTAATGTTTATTTTAGGTCTTCCTGTACGTTAAATTTGTGGCTGTGTATCATGGTGTTTGCTTTGTTAAAAATACTGACTTAAAGTCACACAAACAGGGAGTGAATAGGGTTTATTTCCCATTAGCTAGCTGAGACTATCTAATGTTAAAACTGTCTCAACAACAAACGTTAACCAAGTTAATCCAGCTCCGGGTGGCAAAGCTAACGTCACATCGTGACATCGCCCAAGATGTGTGTTATCACTGTTAGCATGTCGATGTGAGCAAACAGATAATGAAACGACGCCAACAAGAATGCGAGAAAGAGCAAGGAGTTTACAGTTTTTAAAAAATCAAGCTTACCAGATACGCAGGGCGACAGGAGCACACATAAAGCCACCACAAGAACACCGGACAGGCCGGACACCATGGCTACTTCAGGATTCAGACAGGAAAAGTGGGAATCCCTCCTGAAAGAGGTCTGGTTTGAGCGGCTGCTCCTGCGAAGACCGTCTCCAGACTGAAACGCCTAGCACAGTCGCAGTTACGTCTACTGTCTTACATCAGTTAAAGAGTCGCCTACTTCGTCTTCGTCTTCTTCTTCTTCTTCTTCTTCTTCTAATCTTTTTGCGGTTGGCAAGCAACATGAGGTTACCGCCACCTTGTGAATAGGAGTGTGGGTCAAGACAACCTATCTACCAAACTCAAATTCCTGTAATTAATCCAGTATCTATAGTTGTTTTTGGCGGCCTGTTTTCATTTTAGTTTTAGTCTAGTCTTTGTGTGAAGCTGTCATTTTAGTTTTTATTAGTTTTAGTCAATTCATACTCTTTTTAGTCTAGTCTAGTTTTAGTCGACGAAAACTGATGACATTTTAGTCTAGTTTTAGTGAATGAAAATTGTATTTTAGTCTCTCTTTAGTAATGCAATTCTATTTAACCCAGTGTATAGAGTATAAGTACCTAGTAGTAAAGATGAAACCAAACGTTTCTTTTAGTCAAACCCATTTCAAACAAGGTTATCTTTTTCAAACAAGGTTATCTTATTATATTATTGTTACCTTATAGACTCAAGAGACACATTTTGCATGATTTTGTGGCCACATTTCTCCCCATCTTTTTCCACAACAAATTCCGTTTTCTTTTCCACTTCTGTGTAATTAAAGTTTTTCCAAATGTCGTTTCTTCTTTTTCTCCCAATGACAAACCCGGTCTGGCCGGCCATCAATCCCTTTCTCTGTGTCAGACTTAACTTTGTTTGTTGTCATCTTCTCAATAATGCCGCGAGTGGTGGCTAAGGAAGTGATGTCACCTGCGTCTGCGCAGTGCGACGCGTCTGATGTGGCCCCTGAATCTGATTTTATTTTCTTCAATTTGTGTTTTTAATATTTGTCTGTCTTGATGGTATCTTGGGCATTCCCTAAATACAATATTGTTTCTTTCCTAACCTTGCCACAATGACCACATCTTCCAGGATTACGTTTATTCATTAAAAACTAGATACTGTACTCCTATTTCATTTTGTATGTCCATATATCAATCTCAAAGTGATTTATTTCTCTAGATTCAACCTGCTAGCAGGCCTAGCCTATTTCTACTCCTGCCCACTTCTAAAATCCTCAGGATCCACTAGCGCACCACAATACATTTTGATAAATATTTAACGAGGGCATGGAGCAGGGTGTTGACAAATGGGGTAAAGTTAAAAGTATCAAAGAGGCAGATGGCAATACTACTTAAAAGCAAATTTAGGTGGAAGTACATGACTATATTACACCCACATACTATACTGCTTAAGTCCACAGGAAAAGAAACTGAAAGTACAGTGGCCTGAGTTTTATTTTCCAATTTCAAGGGCATTTAAGGGTATTACTAATTTATGTCTGTGTTGCATCTGCCACAATGCCCATAGCCTTTTGTTTGATTGATGTTCATTTGTGCTTGTGTGAATATGTGCTATTTACTAATTGATTATAGTGAGGCTATAGCATGGAAGATGGTCGGTAGTTTATTGTTTGCACAAGCAACTGGTTGCCCTTTTATAGGAAATGAATTATGGGATGAGGACCCGGTAGTATGGTCTGCACCCAGGTCTGGTAGTATGTTGTTCCACCACTAATCAAAAGTAAAAATATTTAGAGCAGAAAAATGTGCCCCGTGAGTGTTATGCAATTATTGTTAGGTATTATTTTATTAATATTATTTATTATTACTGATTCATTAAAGTGAAAAGTAGCATTTTACTCTTTTAGTTGGTCAAGTTGGAGCAAATTTGAACAATTTTACAAACTTTGTTTCAGCTATAGCTATATTATCACCTTTTTATTGTATGTTTTATTTGTAAAATCTTAGTTTGTTGTAGCTGTAACTGTGAAAATAATATAGTGGAGTAAAAAAGTAAAATATTTACCTCTGAATTTAGTTTAGTAGATGTAGAAAGTATGGCAACGACCAGATGAAATACAAGTACCCCAAATACAGTATGTACTTAAGTACAGAATTTGGGCAAGTGGTTTGTTACCATACATGCATCCCTACTAAATAATGTGAAGGGGGTGAAGTTATGTAAATCTTGCATAAAAAGGTTCATTTTAAGTGAATTCCTGCAGCTAAGGCAAAACAATAACCAATGTGTAAAAACACAACACAAACACAAGTTTATGGTGATTTGTGGTTGAAGATAATATTGCCATGTGGCCGTTTCTAAGCCTCAGCACTCAGAAAGCATATGAATGTAACACCAGTCTTTTATAAATTAACCAGTCTTTCACATGAAGAAAGGAATGCAGCTGGGTTACTTGTTACAGGGAGGGACAGACAGGCTGCAACAGCTGTCTCGCTGTAGTTGGAGTCATTTCTTTATCACAATACATCATGGTAGTTACTGTTTTAAGAGTTCTGTCCAGTCTTGTGTGTGTCTTGTGTGTGATCCTGCTTCCAGCTGTGTGGGGTGAGTTTTATTTTGGTATTTATGTAATAGGCTTAATGTTGTAGGGACTTTGGTTAGTCATATGCTGACAGTCACCAAGGGAAATCAAAATGATCCGGTCAAGTCAGTTAATAATTAGGTGTCACAGTTTAATAATTACAAATTGATTTTACTTCTCATTGGGACTAGTGGCAGTGACAATTATTTTGAACTAGTGTACACATGTACTGTGTGGTTACACACCACTAAAAGTGCCCTAGTTTTGCTTCATGTTGTACTGCAACTCCTTATTTTGAACTACTGTGCACATGTACTGTATGGTTACACACCACTGAAAGTGCCCTAGTTTTGCTTCACGTTGTACTGCAACTCCTTAATCTCTCACCCTCACTACTCTTCATCATGACCCATGCATTTCAGGTCGTAAAACTGATTACTGTAGCAGCTACTGGGACCAGGATGGGTTCTTCTATGACACTATCGACTGTGGCTTTGAATACTGCTGTGGAGACTGCAACAAAAAATACTGCTGCAGTGAGAAGAAATACCAAATAACTCAAGAACAACAAAAGGGCTGTGCTGCAGGGTGTGCTCCTGTTTTGAACTTGTGTTTCTTGCTCAGTGATACAATGTGTAAATAAATGAATGAATGGATGATTAAATAAACAAATAAATAAAGTTACAGATGCAAATGTCTTATCATTATACTCCGTTAATTGCTGTGTTCATTTTCCGCAGACCTAAAGTCAACATTTCTATGATTTTGGGGATCATCTTCGGGTGTGTTGTCCCCATTATCTTCTGTGTGGCTCTCGTCATCTGCTGTGTGGCCCCTTGCTGCTTGCTCTACAAGAGGTGTAAAGAACGACGCAACCCAAGGCCCCACAGTAAAGTTTTGGTTATAGTTTATTCATCTTATTTTACAAGAGCTATTGTGTTTGTGTATGTGTGGCTTCACTTGATAACGAACTGTTGCATTAAGTCACACAACAAGATCTACTACTTTAGGCATTTTCTCTGCTGTGACTACAAGGTTAGCACTAGGGCTAAGACTTTGGAATAATGTGGGAACACTCCCAGGGCGGGTTAAAGGGTGTTTTTCCTGTTCCTCCCCTTATATCAACATTGCTTGAATGTAGCAACAGCACAACTGATTGCCTGATGAACAGTACAACAAAATAACAAAATCTACCAGCAGCTATAAAGCTCATTTATAGCTTTCTTTTCATTTATTTAATGTCTACAACAACAAACCACTGTTTTACAAGCAGTTTTGAGTCACATACTATCTTGGCCAGGACCAGCTGTTGGTAAACCAGCGAAGACGTCAAGAACGTCCCACCAAGACAGTCTGGCACATAATTGCCTGTGAAACTGCAATTTGTTATTTTTTTACACTTTGATTTTGTGCAGACTAAACAACTGAAATACAAACTGTAATTAGTGAACTTTAGAGGTGCTGGTTTTGTTACCTTTGGGGTGAGTCAGTCAACTCTCAGCAAGAAAGCAAACATTGTACTTTCTTTTCTGAAATGTCAAACCTTTCCTTTAAACAAAAGTCAAATGTTTCAGATGTTTCAGTGTAGTGCTCTTGGTATATCAGTGGGTGTTTTTTCACACTTTGTTTGAGTCAGCAAACAAATGACAGATTTCAAACTAAACTGAATCTATGAAATTATCCAGCTGTGATAAGCACCACCGCTGTAGTCGGCGTTCCCCAGCAACCGCTGCCCCCCTCTGGACATCAGCTGTCCTACCCAGGCTACCAGCCTGTTCCTGTCCAGCCCGGATATGAAGACCCATCCCATGCTACAGCACCACCACCTTCATACTTGGAAGCTAGTGAGTTCACTTACTTGCTAATGAACCAAATCTGCACTAATGAACAGCTGAAAATAGCTCTCAACAAACACAGTTTACTGCTGATAAATAAGCCTGTTGTTTCCCATTGAAAGACATCTTCAGTAGAAAAGTGTAGGCACAGAAAAAAAATTATTATATATAATATAAATAACAATTAATAATAATTGGGCATTGTACATACACATTGAGAACTACTGTACCACAGTTCAATTCCTCATGTGTCCGACACACCTACGTAGTCAGTAAAGCTGATTCTGATTCTGAAAGCAAAACAGTTTTTCTGTAGCAGCAAACTAAAACATTTGTTTTTGTCTTTTTAGTTGATCCAGCTCACTTTCCAGGTCCATTCACTCAGGGACACCCCACCCAACCTCTGGGCCCGCCTCATGCACCTTCACCACATTTAGAAGAACTTGCACAGCCACCCTACAACCCATCTTATGGCCTACACCCCTAAACTGGATAGTTTAGTAGATAAATACTACTATATTACTAAACACTACAGTGTGAAGCCTCATATTTAACATCATATATGAAAGACATTGTTCATAAAAGTATAGATTCCTCCTGCATAAACTATGACTCAGTCTTTCTTTTTTAATAGACTGAAAGTGCCACTAGGGGTCGCCTCTGTCCTACTTTAACAGTATACCCACTGATGCAAGATGCTGCATACTGGTGCTATACAATGTTATTAAGCATATTGTTTTAAATGTAGCACAATAAACCTATGATTATGATTAAAATACAGTCTCATTATGATCAAGCAGATTGCCTATTCTTGATAGATTGCTCATGACTGTATTTTACCTGGCTGGTTGTCCTGTTTCATTTTCAGCAGGTAATTTAACAGGCTTATGTACAGTAGATGAATACCATTAAACTTCAAGTCTGATGGATACAATGGGAAAACACCAGGCCATCATCTGATCCCTGTAATTATTGTAATATGATTGTATTGTTCTCAAAAACTGCACAGTGAAGCCACATAGATCTTCAAACACTGAAAACGAGTTTTTGCTTCTTTATCCAAACTAAGGGATACTCAGATTATTAGAATTTACTTTTTATGCTGTTATCCTAAACCTGTTTTGGCTCTGTGATTGTACTGTAAGAATCTGATGCAGTGAGAATAACATAAAGTTAAAAACAGCTGGTGATTTTCATTAGTTTATAGTATTGTCAGATACATATACTACAGTGTTAGTTGATAATGGAATAACTGCTTGTTGTCATGCTCCATTCACACTAGTGCTTTCACTTGGACTGCATGCATGTGTGCAGACTGAACATGATTTACTTTTCCTTGAGGGCAGCTGCTCATTTAGGTGATCATTTTGTGTTTGTTCATTATGATGAGCAACTTATTTCACATTGTCACTTTGTTTTCACATTGTCATATGATTATTATCATACAAATATCATGGTATAAAAATCATTTAGTAGCTCATCTCAGAGGTCAGAAGAGTAAACTCTGAAAGTTTTCCCTTGATGCTAACTACATAGGGATTCAGTGTGTAGCCAGTTAACCAAGCCAGTTCTGCCAGACTAATTACTTTCATTCACATTCATATGGCATTATTTTTTGTTAACATATGTAAACAAAAAATTACAAAACCTGTATTAACCTGTTTGATTTATATAAGTACAAAATGTACCACTATCATTGACTTCTTATTGCAGACATACACTGCTTATGTAAAATTGTCAGCGTTTTTCTATGGAGGCAACATTACTGCAGAAATATTATGTATTAGAAAACAAAATGTTGACATCTGTGACACATGCACTTCATTACACCACAGAGACATTAACAGTTTGATGCCAATAGCCATGTGTCTTTTTGCTGATTTTGATGAGAAGGTGTTTTTTTTTTTTTTTTTTGGGACATTTTATCGTTTGACATCAGATGGTGATCCTAATTATTGTATGAAGAATTTTAAGAACACAACATGCTTTGGATCTTTACACACTTTTGTTGTTTGTGTCACCCATTCTCAGAACTGGACTTTTGTTTCTAGGAATTCATCAAAGAATCAGAGAAAAACTTGATTCGCAAGCTTGCTTCCAACACTGTTTTACTGTAATATATGTGTGTGCGTAGAAGTGACTCATTTACTGCTTGCAAACCAATGATGGTAAGATGATGTCAGGGGGTAGGACTGGATAAGTCTGACGTCTTCCTACTCCATTCAAGCATGTACTAGGTATAAGCAAATTGATATTGGATTATGTGTAAAATTATGTGTGTTGTCATATCAACTGTTTTACATGCTTGAAAGAATAAATCAAATAAAATCAAATCAAATCAAAAATCAAATCAAAATTAAAGCATAATGTTATAACTAAAAATTATCACCTAGCAGTGACAAAACCACTGTACTCAGTTTAGTTTGTTCCTTTGGGATCATGTAGCTAAATAGCCAGCCTGGGGTGTATTTGTATTTCATTCCATAATACCCAGCACTCCCTGTTATAGCATCCCACACTATCCATTAATCAATACAGTAAGAGTGCTGACTGCGGCAGCCTCAGTCATTGACGTGGTGGGGGGCTAAAACAGGAAAAACCCTGACCCTGCTTGTATATACTGCTGCTGCTGCTGCCTGCCTGCTGTCTAAAATAAGCTCTCTCCTTGAAGTGTGGCTCAGACTGCTAATGAGCACTTGTGCAGAAATGCCACAGTCATGGGCAAAGTGGCAGATAATCTTTACAGCCAGCAATCACTACTGCTTTCTGCCTCTATATCCTCTTCTTCTTCTCCTTTTCCCTCCCTCTGTCTCTCCCTCTGATTGTCTTTTGTTCTGTATGAAGGCATTCTTGTCTGGCCTCCTGCCCGAGCTTCCATTAAAATGTTGTCAGCGTTTTCTCCACATCCCACACCATTCTCTCTTCTTTTTCCTTTTCTTCTGCTCTGTGGAATTATCTGTAGTATTTACTGTGTATCTCACACCGGAGCTGCCTGACACATAAATAGCGGACAGGGGACACGCTGTGTTATTGGATATCAGTTTGAAACCCATCTTTTAATCAACTTTCAGATAATAATATCTGGGACTCTGCAGTGAAACTATGAGCTGTGTGGGAGGAGTGTGTGCTCTCATTCTGACCAAGACAAGCCAAAGACATACAGACATGCTGACCTTCTCCTAATGCACGGAAACACAAGCAGACTTTATTTATGTGTTAATGTTTTAAAATCTCTTCTAATACTAAGGCGTAATAACACATTTTCAGTATTATTTATATTGTGATATTTAATATCTTTTGATTACTCAGGATGAGTGGTAGCAAATTAACAACATGGCTCCAGGGATGACAATGTGGGTTGGCTGAAACTACTGCAAATACTTTGGTCTAGGCTGAAATATCTCATCCAATAATGGCAACTACTGAATCAACTGCCGTGAGAGTTTGAACAGGTTTTGTTGCTCAGAGGATGAATCCAACCTTCTTTCATGATCCTTTGACTCCTAGCACCCTTAGCGGGTTCGTATTTTTGGTTTTCAGTAAAATGTCTAGATAAGTGATGAATGGATTGTCATAAAATTTGCTTCTGATATTCACATCGCCCTCAAGATTAAATGCAACAACTTTGTTAATCTTCTAATTTTTCATCGAGTGCCAGCAGATGAAAAAAAATGTCCAGTGTTTTGGTGTTTGAGACCAGGCGCTGATCCATGATGCCAGCTAGATCACCCTCAGGATTTCACCCTCATCCTTCCAGGAACCCGATGTGTGGAGACATCAATGATACTGTCCAGAGACACTAATCTTTAGGTCTGATTTAATCCCCTTTAAAGTGCCGGTTTTACAAAGGGCCTTTGCTGCTTCATTGCCAATTCTCAAAGCTAACTTCTCAGGTGAATCTTCAGGCACTGAGGTCACACCAGGTAAGACCAGCACCTGGTTTAGTCAACTGGAGGCTCTTTGAAAACAACAACAAAAATCTGGGATACTTCTTGTATCATTGGCCAGTGTCCACCAATGACAAGTTAAGTTATGTTCCAATAAATCAGCCCCTCCTCTCCTTTGATTAGTTTGACTGATCTTGAAAGGGGCCTACAGTCAGTAGGCTCTGCTTGACCCGCAATGACTGAAATCTGATCACATTCAACACTTCCTGGAGAAGAAGCTTACTATACCAACATTTAAACCCATGATCAGTTGTGTACTGTATACCCCTGAAAAATAAACACTGGACTAGTGTTATGATGACTGGGCAGGTTGTAGGGTTAAAACTATTGCTTGTTTTTTTTATGTCTACCACTTATTTTCTTAAATTTTGGAAATACTTGTCATATTGTTTTAGAATCCAGTGTGACATCTTCCTGTGTCTTGTTCAGTTTGCTGCTATATAACAGAGACAAGTAGAAAATCCTTGTTTTGGGAAAGCTAGAACCCAAAATTGCAATTTTTGCTTAAAAATCACTGAAGTGAGTTTTTGAGTAGCGAACTATTTACAGATTGATGTGTGGTTTGATCAACCCATTTCTGTTGACAACCAAAATGACACTAACACATTAAGTGGGAAGTTAACTTAGACAAACAACAAGAATTGTAGGCTTTGCTGAAAATGTTGTATTTCAGAATTATAGGCTTTGCTGAAAATGTTGTATTTCACTTGTTTGTGTCACTGGTGTGCAGCTGTTGTGCATGAGGTTCATTGTGTGGAACAGTTGAGGTGATGCACTGACAGCTGCACACAGATTGGCTCAAGAGAAACAGATATCAGCTGGTTAAAACAGCAGCTGTGGTTGTTGTCGCCCAGCATGGACACAAAGCAGAAAGAGAATAAGTGGGATAGATACAGTAGCTGGTGGACAATGTATGGAAATGTCATTGATTCAAAGCACTTATAATTCAGATCAGCAAATAGAGAAATATATTTCAGATATTTGGCTGGAATCCTGCAATTTTTCTGATTACGTCTCTGTTAACTTCCCCTCTGCCACAACATATTTATTTCTCACACTGTCTTTTCAGAAGAGCTAAAGGTCTGTAATAATTTTTCCTGGGTCACTGTGTACATTTCAGCCCATTTTGTTTCCTGGATTCATTCCAGATTGCTGCCATCAGAAGCCAAATCCTTTCAAGCTTACAGTCTGAGAATAAAAAAAACTTTTTTTTTTTAAAATCCACTAGCTTTCTAACTTTTAACTTTGTGCCTCAGTTTTCTCCCTCTTGTATACTCATCACATCTACAAGCACCTGCAGCAGTGAGTGGCCACCGATGGAGGCAGTCTGGACTGTGTGAACTAGATAAAACTGTCCGCTGTCTTTTTACCCTCTCTCTCTCTGTGTCTATTCAATAGCCTCCAAGTATCTTGACAACCTTGCCTGGTATTTTGGCAGCAGTCCCTTGAGTGTTGATGTCAGCTGAGAGAAACGAAGGAGGATGGTGGAGGGACTGAAAGAGAGAGGGGAGGGGGAGGAGCGAGCGGGCTATTCAAGGCACTTGTCCTCTGTCTCCCTCTGAGCATAGAAGAGGGGGAGGCGCACACACATTGAGAGGAACACACACATACTAGTAGCAGCCACATTTTCACAGCTCTTCAGAGTGACAGCAGCAAACGGAGTAGAGAGCCAGCACGGCAGAGCGAGGGAGGAAGAGAAACAGGATTGGAATCAAGGGAGGCATCCACAGAGGAGAGGAAAGAAGACAGGACTTGAACAAGATTTGCTCCCCCCAAACCCTTTTTTTACCTCTTTTAGCTCTCAGGGAGCCATAAAAGGACTCTGCCCTGTACTCTTCTTGAACTGAACTTGCTCTGCTAAAGGACCTGCACCTTGCTATGGCAGCCCGAGTAGGACATGGGAACACTGTCTCCCTATCATCTTGCTCCTCTCATCACTGGACTACCCTCCTCTGGGTGCTGCTGACCCTTTTAATCCAAGTTTGGGGTTTTAACCTGGATACTACTCACACTCTGCATAAGCTGGGAGACCGTGGCACCTTTTTTGGTTTCTCTCTAGCACTTCACCAGCAGCGTACCCCAGAGCCTCAGAGTTGGTGAGTGGGTGAATGCGGCACTCAGTTTATCCTGTGTGTCCTTTTGACTCAGTTCAAACTGTATCTGCACCTTGTTCCCATACAAAATGCTCCCTACACCATAAATATTTTCAGGGCAGTTAAAAGCCAGAATTGTTGTATGGCTACTATAGTCTTACACCAGCCCCCAGATCTGCTAAATCATTGCTACACTTAAAGCTCTCAACTGGGTGCAGGAGTTTTAGTGTGTTTGTGTGGGGCATGTACAGTAAGAGTACCTTGAGCTCTCAGTTAATAGATGATGATGTACAGTAAGTGGAGAGTGGATGAGAATAGGTCTGCATTATCTGCTGGCAGAACATGTTTTTTGAGTGATTTTCTTAGAGTTTGTGTCTTTTTCTGGGACATAACACTATTCGAGGACAGGAAATATTAAAGTGCCCTATAATGTGTAGGGCTGTGTATTCATGGATGAGCTGTACATGTGTGTTTGCTTGTACAGCTGTTCTTGTTCTCTGATCCATCGTTTGCTGTCTTTCTGTGTGACTGGGAAAAAGCCATGTTCCCATCCTGCAGGGATACAGGTCTATTTGTACATTTTTGGAGGTGTTTATTGTATGACTATAAATAAAAGGTAATCTCTGATCAGTTTTTCTGATCAATACTGAAGAAAGATGATGCAGAGCTGCAGATGTTTAATCTGGTTAGGTGGTTGAGTGAACTTTTTATAAAACATCCATTTCATTAAAATGATTTTTTTTTTTCTCAACAAATTCACTTGGCACGTAATGGACGCCTCTGCACACTAACAATTTCGAGACAATTTGTTAAACATTTCCTTTTAATATTAACACACTGCAAAGAAATGATAATATGATGATATGTTAATGTAACCAGTGGTGGAAGTATTCAAATCCTTTACTTAAGCAAAAGTAGCAGTGCAATGTGAAAATATTCCATCTCATGTAACAACCATGCATTTAAAATCTTGTGTAGAAATATTACAATCAAAAAATAGTCACAGGATCAAAAGTAAAACTACTTTTTGTGCTGAAATGGGTCCTTGTGGGTATTGGAGAATGTGACTGTATATATTGTAATGTTGACTGCTGTAATTGGTTGTAGTGGAGCTACTCTTTATGATTATACCTATATTTTTATATAATATCTGCAGACTCGTAACTAAAGCTGTTAGATATGAGCGAAAAGTGTTTCTCTCTGAAATACAGTTTAGTAGAAGTAGCATAAATGAAATACTCAAGTAAAGTACAAATACTTTACATGTACTTAAGTATTTTCACCTCTGCATATAACAAAAGCAACACTGATGTATGGTATTCAAAATGAAATGAATAAGAAGTTAACATACTATATGTTCCTGTTTTTGGAGCTCCAGTTTTAACTGTTTGCTTCTCAGTTTACCTAGGCTGGAGTCATCCTGTCGCCTGGTAAGAACAGGGAATGACATCAGCATTCATACAGACAGTCAGTCGGCGAGGAGCGAAAGCCATGTCATGCCTCTGAAACCTGGTCACTGGCCAGCAGCAGTATTCCTGAAACTTATTTTAAAAACTGACTATGAGCTCAAAGTATTGACTATCTCACTGCTTTGGTCTGTTATACAGTGCAGCAGAGGGAACACTCCTAAGAAACAGTCCCTGCCACATGAGTAGTGCCAGAAAAATAATGTCAGTAGTGTCAATAAACTCAAGTCTGACCAGATGTGCTCATGTGATGCCTTTACTGGAATAGAGTATAGAGTATGAATAATACTGTTGCCAGTATTTGATTTGAATTGATTTATTCTTTCAAGCATGTAAAGACAGTTGATATGTCAACACACATAATTTTACACATATCCAACAAATGCTAATCCAATATCAATTTGCGTATACCTAGTACATGCTTGAATGGAGTAGGAAGAAGTCAGACTTATCCAGTCCTACCCCATGACATCATCTCGGCATACTGGTCCTCGGCATGCTGGTCATAGGTCCTGGATTCTGGTTCCGAGGACGGGTCACTAGTCAGTCATACCGCAAGAACGCGATGTCTCCCCTCGCCCTGGCCTCCCTTAACATCGGCATCAACTCCCTACTTCTCATGCTGTGACAGTGCACTTACTTAATGCATAGATGACTTTATGATGACTCCATCCCTTGGATGACTTGCAGTGCTGTAGCCAGGATATTAGAAATACAAAGCTGGATCCGAGTTCCTCATCCCAAGGAATAAATAGAAAAGACACCAATAATTTCAGAAAGTTTACATTTTTTTAAAACAATTCGGATGTTTTCAAATATTTATAATTTTTTTATATCATGTTGTATTGGAACTGAATTTCCCAATATAAAGATTTGAACAAAAGGCTTTGAATTAAAAGCCTTTTGTCAGTTGTCATTTGATATATTGTTATTACAAAAGTACTGATTAATAATGACAATTAATCATGATTTTGGAAAGTGGAATGTAAATTTGCAGGTTGCTCACACCACATATTTCTAAAAAAAGGTACAGAAATTAGAACCTTTGCATCCTCAATTGTAGCCACCTCGATGATGACTTCGTCACCACTGTGGACTGCACTTTCAGGTTGAGAAATATATTATTCAATTCCATCAACACAACAACAGCCTTTCTTGTCTGAATAATACATTTCCATTAAGCTTTATGACAGTGTCTTTCTGTGTTGGTGAAGTTCATATCAGTGATTTTAGTTTCTAGCTGCACCCATTGTTATCTCTGTTCATAACATCTCCTCTTCTGATGTACTGTCTTGAAAGTATTTGTTTGAAACCTTTGTATTATGAGGTTTTGTGTTACTGTCGCCTGTAGCCATAATGTGTTGGTCATTGTGCTCATTGTGCCTCATGCCACTCGATTCAATGGTGAAAATGATATCACAGCTTTGATGTGCTGTCCTGCGCTTACTCATGATTGTGTCATATCACTCATATGCTAGTTCTAATACAGTACTTACGGTATCTGTCAGGATTATGTAATGAATGTCTTTTAGTTCAGTTTTACAGGATCTCCAGACCCTGTGCTGTATGGCACCAAAGGCCACAGTATCTCATACAGAATGATGTGCTGTAAGAGGACACATGCTAGGAGACATGCTGGGAGGCATACGCGCCTCGAGCTGGCATCCTAGACTTCTATAAACTTTATTTTTCTTGGTTGTTGTTGTTGTAGTCCTGAAGCGGAGCAGAGGGGGTTGCTGTTGATGCCAGTCAGAGAATGAGAGGGTTTTGAGTCTAAGTTATGTGCCTGCTATTTATACGGCTATGAGAAGTGCTTCTGTTAATAGCTGACTGTCTGGTGAAGACCGGAAGCCCAATTGAAAGATACTGCCCAGTCCTTTTCAACCAGGAACTCAGAGAGATGGAGCGGACCACTTGAGTATATAAAAAATATAACCGTGCTGGTTTTCCACTGTCAATCTTCCTGAAAAAAAAAGCTACTGCACTAAGGGTGTTTTCAAACCTAAGTTGTTTAATCCAGTTTAATCAGCCATAGTCATACTACAGTACTTTGCAACCAAATTTGCTAAAAAACAATAATAATGGATATCTGAGTGCTATTTTTCTCCAGAGTTGCACATGTGAGCGTTAAAAAATGCTGATCTTGCTCAACATAGAGCATATATTACATTTCAGTGCTTCTTAATTTCAGTGGACTTCTGTGATACATCCATAGTTTTGTGCCAAGTTGGATATATCAGAACTTTTTTAAAAATTTGATTTTCCCAGTTGTAGTTATGGTTTGGATAATGACAAGTGGGAAACAGGTAAATGTGATACAGTAACTGATATGAAAAGGACAACAACACTTTCTGCTAAAGCTAATGGCAGCATGCTAAGACCATACAGACAAAAATAGCACAAAATTAGCAGGGATTAAAGGAAAAGATGTTAGTTTAGCATATTTAGCATAATAAAATGTCTAACCTGATGATAGCACTAGAATAAAAGTTAAAGGAATGTCCAAAATAATACATTTTTTCCTGAAGGGACACAGATGTCCAAACCTAACCCTCATGCTCCATGGCATCAGATGAAAAGTCTGGGGTTCACTAAAGTCACTAAGATTCATCTTCTGGGCACAATGAATGTCTGTGCCATAGGGCAAAAAACGTGATATTTGTTGGGATATTTCGGTCTAGACCAAAGTGGTGGACCAACAGGTTTCCCCGAGTTGGCCTGTTAGTGTGGCTAAAGACACTGTGCTATACTTCTGATAGTCTATGTTCAGGATTAGCTGAGTCTACATGCTGCAAGCTTTTAATGTCATGCATTAGTTTAGACCCATGACACATAGTATGAAGCATTATGCATAGATGCAGAATGTATAGATTTATAGATGTATGAATATTTTGTTCACTGCCACAGACTTGTAAATCACATTATATCGAATATAAAAGCTTGTCAGCCATAGTTTCATTTCATTTCTTTATATTGATCTCTGCCTTATGATTTAATGTACAGATTTTTTTCTCCCTTAGAGTGCTTTGACAAAGATGGGGGAAGGCAGCTCTGATTGCTGCTATGATGTAGGTCACAACCAATATATAATTATAATTATAATTTCTCGCTGAATGATCTTGATATGGCCTTGAAAGACATCTACTGTATTATGCTTTATCTTTACTCTGGCCAGGTTATTAGTTCCCCTTTTGTGTTGCTGTATATTTCATTTCATGGAAGTAATTTCCTTTTCTGAACACTTTTTCTTTGAATACATGTTAATCAATGTCTTTTTCCCTCTAAACCCTGCTAATCTGATTTTGGGAACAGTATAGCGTCAAGTCATTGTGATTGACTGTGATTTATCTGACTGTCTGTTGATTTAGTAAACGTGACTGTGCTGCATTACTGTCATGGAGAAAGTAAAAAGTTTCAGGTTGCAATGAGGTTCATGCTAACAATAGACTTGATTTGGTGTCTTTCTGAACAGAAGTAATTAGTCTTACTGGTAGTGGGTCCACAAGTAGCTGATATAAACCCAGGGATCTTGTCTGGATTTCGGTTTCACTGGCTGAGTAAGAATCTAAAACAGAGCTTTCTGAAGCTGAACAAATCCTCTCATTTTACTGGAAGCTTGATCACAGCTTTTAAAAACAAGAATAAAGCATGAAGTGCTCAAAAGGTTATAGAGACTGCAGAAGAAGTCAAATGCAAAACATAAGACATACAGCCCTGTTCATGTTTAAGTCATTAGGAGGCAATGTTTATTTTTATTAAAGCAATAGTATGACATTTTGGGAAATATATTTGTTTGCTTTTTCACTGAGACGGAGAAGATCCATTCCACTCTCATTTCTATATGCTAAATAACAGGCTTGTGCAGACATCTGGCTGGTTTTCCTTTGTATGTTCTTTATGAATTAAACAAACATGATGCAATATGTTTATTAGTGAGCTTTAGAAAGGCAAATTCTTTTTTTTAACATTTAAACAGAGCTAAACTAGCAGGTTCCCCCAATTCCCCCAATTTTTGTGCTCTGCTGGTTGCAGCTTAATTTTTCTTCACAGATATGGCATTGATCTAATAACCAACTATAAGCGTATTTCTGCACAATGTCAGTCTTTTTATAATTGATAATTTGGGGCCCAGCATAACTGCTTCACACATTCATAACACAAGGCTGATTTCTGGGCACTAATTTGAATTAAAATAACTAAATAACAGGCGCTTTTTCAGTCTCAGCTTAACAGTTGAAAATGAACTTTCCCTCTTTCTTTCCATATTTTAACTCACTTTACTTTTCTCTCTCCTTCCCTGTTTGCCCCATAGTTACGCTTGCTGCTAAATCTCCCAGAGACCATTCATGTGAAGGCCCCATAAATGCAGGAACCTGTTGCAGTGCTTATTTATATTAGAAATCAGAAAGAGCAAAGGGTACAGCATAGACTACACAGTCTGGCATGAACTCACACTCCCTCTCACTTATTCATTGTCTATTTAGCATTCATCCATTCATCCACTGGGCTGCCTAGGCTTGGACAAAAGCTCAGTGGGAAGTGGCACTGCTTGGCTGAGAGCTTTCAGGAATATTACTCTGTGGACCACGTGTTCAGTGGAGAGATAGGGAGGATCTGCAGAGTCAGTAGGAAACGTACAACTTAGATCTGATGGTAGTGCAGAAAAAATACACAGTTTGGGAGTGGATGCAGCAACTGACTTACTGCAGTATACAGTAGCTGGCAGACAAAGTTCAGACATCACATGGAAATATAAATGTATGACTTTTTGTTGTTTTATCGGGTAAACATCGTCTTTGGAGTTAATGACTCATGTGTCATTGAGGAGGTTTTCTTTCTTTGTTGTCTGACAAAAAGGGAGCTGTTAAAGCATTACCTTGAGCTGACTATGAATATCATATGATCTCTGTGTGGGGGAGGGATAGAGGGTCTGATGGGGATGGGAACTGCAGTGATGAATAAATCATGGCAGGCCTCCCCTTTCATTAAATATGTGCATGTGTGTCCACACTTGTGTGTGCATTTGGAGGCAGTTGGGTTGACTCTGATAAAAATGCAGTTTAATCAATCAGCTGATGGCAGCTCAGCTGGGAGCTGATTCTGAACTGAGATCAGACAGAAGCAGAGAATCGCAGATGAAGCAGAGAGGAAAAGCAGGCAGGAACAGGAAATTACAAAAGATGTGCAGGCTTTATGTTTGTATTTACTAATAGAGATTTTGCAGTATCTTCACAATACTTGAACATTCAAAAACATTTTTATCTAAATACCCTTAGTATTATGATTTGCTTTTCTTTTCTAATGAAGGTATTCATACAGAATACATACTGATATAAGAATATGTCTGTGTTGTGTCTCAGAAATGCACCCATACAATATATTATTGTGACAAAAATGTTTACTCCTGTGTTTGCTCAGTGGAAATTGGTGTTAGACCTGTTTTCTTCTCAGTTCAGTCAATGTAAACAGACACTAGACATGGCAGCTATGGCTCAAGAGGTAGAACAGGTTGTTCACTTATCACAGGGTTGACACTCTTGATTCCCCAGCTCCTCCTGTCTTTGTCAAGGAATTCATGGGCAAGGCACTGAACCCCAAATGTCTCCTGATGGTCAGGCTAACACCTTGCATGATAGTTCACTGCCATTGGTGTGTGTGTATGTGTGTGATCTCCTGATGGTCAGGCTAACATCTTGCATGGTAGTTCACTGCCATTGGTGTGTGTGTGTATGTGTGTGAATAGATGAATGACAGGAACATTGTAAAGCTCTTTTGATAAAAGTGTAATATGAATACAGTCCATTTACAATTAGGTCGACCTAAGAGGAGTACCACAGAGAGAACAATTTCATTATTATGGACGGAACGCTTCTCTATGACACACTCACTCACTCACACACACACACACACACAGTGAACATGACAAGACCATGTAGACAATTACTGTACTTACCTCCAGGATAACAAATAGAGGTCAGGTGACCTGAAAACACAAAATTGATCCTAGGTGTGACCTAATGAATGCATTTATCTGTCTGTGAGACACACCTGCCCAGGGCTCCTTTTCACCCACTGCATGCTGCTCTCTGCAGCCCTCAGAACGACAGATGCATGGATTGTTAATGCACATGACCTTAACTACCAGCAAAATGAACAGTACTGCCAATATCACATTGTAAAGAAGGACAATAAGAAAAGGAAAGGAAGAGCAACTAAAAGAAAGGTGGAATATGAGAACCAAAATAAATATGTATCTAGTTAGATCAATAGATGGATGAGTAGATAAAGGGAGAGAAGAAAAGGAGATAAAAAGGAACAAGGAAAGGATCATTACCCAATCTATGTCTGGAAATGGCCTTTCACTTATTGATCAGTAATGGGGCAGGTGGTGGGCTTAGCGGCTGTTAAAGATGTGCAGTAAGGCTGGGGTTACCACAGTCCTGTAAGACAGACAAAAGCATACAGTATAGTGCTTGAATCTTTCTCCTTTCTGAAATCTACTGTCAGTGCTGCATTAAAGTTCCAAGGGTTTGTTCAAAATCTTTAGTTTTTTTTAAATTAATATCAGACTTCCCTTGTGCTGTCCTTGAACAAATTGTAGAAGCTGAAAGTTGAATCAGATCTGTAGACCACAATCTCCCAGAGGGTTTTTTTCATGGACAGGCAGCTGTCTCTGTCTCTCTTTTTGTGCTTGAACCATCCCTTTTCTCTTCTGTTCTTTTCTCTTCATAAAGTTGAGGTGTTAAACCGTGATGACTCACAGTTTGGTCACCTCATTCTCAGCTGTTGTTTTCCCATCAGCAAAACTAAAAAAGAAACTTGGGTCAGGTATGAAGGCAACACTTTTTGAACCAGATCTTAGTCTAGCTCAGTTTTTGAGGCATGGTTGAACAGGCTGACCTCAGTGGGCTGATCCATAATTTACACAGTTGTTGTGCAGCCTTAGTGTGTATCTATACACATGCATGTGTGTGTGAAAAAAAATACAGTATATAAGCAATTTTTACGCTCATGGCTCTATTAATCTCCCCATGCTTGCATGTGCTTTCCTTTGTATGCATGTCTGTGCCTAAGTGTGTGTGTGTGTGTGTTTGTGTGCCCAGGTCAGAGGTCACAGTCTTGCCTTAGTATAAAAGCTAAAGCTCTCAAGAGCCCCTGGCTCCCTGTGTTGATACTGTACAGCCACTGTCTATAGATCAACAGCATCACACTGCTCTACAATGGACAGATGTTGCAGGGAGTGAGCAGACGGTGTGTAAGGGATGAACTGAAATGGTCATAAAAATAAATGTCGGAAATGTTATACTGTGTCTGATTCAACATTTCACAGATTTTATTGTCCTTCAAATACCCACGCCTGAAAAATTCCAAGGAGGGGTTAGGTTTTGAAAAAGTTTGCATCTGCTCTTCATTTGCTTTTTAAGAGATATTCATGCTAAACCAAGATGTAAAAAAAAAAGCTTCTGTCCCCTTAAGCATACTGCTTGAACGATGTGTGGTCACACTGAAGTCCTTTACTAAGGTAAAGGTAAGCTTGTGGGGCCATCTTGTTATCACTGGAACCAGTATTGTTTCTTTCTCTCACATTATATGCTTTCAAATTTTCTCCTGTTTGTAGTTCAAATGCCAATAATTTTTTCTCTTTACACAATCCAAACAGGAAATTGCATTATTTTGGGATTACAAACCACATTGTGTCTTCACTGAATGCATCAGTGTATTGACATGCAGGTGTCGTATGTGTGTGTTGACATGCTGTTATTGTATTGCTCATTGAAAACATATCGGTAACAAAGCATTAGCAGCCTTGTTTTAAAGCCTAATATCAGTGCACTGGTCTGTGCATGAAACAGATCTTGTATTACAAGAGTTGGAGAATTGTCTCCAACTCATTGTGCAGCACATAAAAATAATGGCAAGCTACAACTTCAAGTGTTCATATGTTTTTTTGTCAGTAGTTCAGTGAGCTAAAAAGCTATATTTAGAGAAGAACAAGATGTGGTTACATATGTGATGCATTTCCTCTTCTAGCTGTTACTATTATCGAGGCTCTGTGCAATGGCGTGACTACTGAGAGGGGGGAGAAGAGCGAAGGATGATGAGACTCTGTGTGTGTGTGTGTCTGTGTGTAGGGCCCTGGGGGGTAGGGGTGGATAGGATCGCGAGAGAGTGTTGGGGTCACTGCACAAGCTCCCCCCAATGAATAAACGAGTGGAGTGTAATGAAGGTTTTTTGTGTGTCTTTGTCTTGTTAGGTTGAAAAACAAAGTTTCTATGATAGCGGAGGGCAGGGTTATAAATCCTTATCCAAAAAACATTTGACTTTGAGGGGCTTGGTGGCTGTAACACAGTTTTTTTGTTTTGGTGACAGCAGCTGAAAAAAATTACAAAACCATACACATGAATAATACAAAGAACCTTCTTCTCTAAAGCTTTCTTATGCTTTGTTGAGTTCAATATCAGTGTTTAGTTTTTCAACATCAAGTTATAATAACATAATAAAAATTAAAATAAAATAAGAATCATAAAAATAACTCCATGTATCAAGGGCTTTACTGAGATTGAAAATGCCAAAGTAGCAGCATCACACAGAGAGCTACTAATAAACAGAGACTCTGACTTTAGCCTTTGTAACAATAATCATATAATGTACTGCCTCATTTTCATGATCCCTCTTGGACTAATAAGCTGTTCCACTTAGTTTGGTATTAATTCAACACAGACTGTATTGGGTTAGCATAAGATTTCCATAGTTGTCATCACTGCATGTTTTTCATGCCTACATTCTTTGTTTGACTGTATTCTAGATTTTTAGCAATGCTTATAGTACCATGGATCTCTGGATACCAGTGTCTGTAGGCTTGTCTTTGAGCCACTTCACTACTTTGGTCCAGACCATGTATCAAGATCAAGAGACTTACAGTATTATGGCAGTAAAGGTGACGTTTTCCATTTGCACAAGTTCAGGCAGTACATGTACTGTATATAGGAATTTGTTGTGCATATCTCCGAGTCAATACAAGACAAAAATATGGAAAAAAGAAAGTGCTAAGAAAACTCATAGTCTTTGTTTAATCAGTTTGTCAGGTTTGGAGGGTCCCTGATGTGAGCAGGCTCCATGTGCATTATCTATTAGGCATGTACTAACAGGTCATGTAAATCACAGGTGGACTTCAGTCATGCTGGTTTTGGCTCTGTGACAATAGGTTTATGTAGATATTCCATTAAATGCTATCACCATCACACTCAACATCCTGACATCTCCTCCAGGCTCAGTGTGCAGAAGCAACAACATGCCCTCAACCGCTCACATTTCACACACAATGTTAAACTGGTTTATTGAAAGATGAGCTTGGCAATGGAGATCATGATCCTATCTGTCTCATTCCTGAACAACTAAGTGAGCTAAGAAGTGGGTAGAAGGTGAATAAATGATAGCATTACTCAGCCATGGCATTTTATCAGTGTCACATTTAGGGCATGTGTCAGTCTGTACCTCCACAATGGTCCAACTTCAAGCCAGGCTGTGAGCATTTTAAACACTTATTCTAACTATTTTGTTAGACTGAAATGATAGAAGCAGCACAGTATGTATACTAGTAGCCAACTAGCAATCATTTTAAAGTATTTACACAGAAACACATTCATGAACAGAACAGCTTAAACCCCCCTCATACTGTCTGTCCTTAGACTTTGCCTTTTACCTGGCCCCATTTATTCATAACAATTTTGTATTAAAATAATTTGAAATCCACCATAACTTAAGTGTCCACACAGAAAAATGTATCAACCACTTTATTCATTTTTCAATTGTGGTAAAGTGTTTTCTCACTGAAGAATCAACCTGTCAGAACCGTAAACTTGACTGAATACAATGATTTGCTTCATAACATGTTGGGAGCCTTCCAATTCTCTTCTGCAAATACGGGTGGTATAACAGCTTAATTGAGCTCCCACCCTTATAACCTGACACTTACCTATGCATCTGCACATGTGCAGAGAAAATATGGTATCACCTTAACTCCTAAATAAAGCAAGGCCCCCTGGAATGCTAAGCTATAAGAGAGATCAGATCTTACCAGGGTTTTTTTTTTCAGTGCGATCATCTTCCTCTTAACCAAATCCTTTTTGTTTAACATGTCTGCATTAGCATAACACTGTTTAGTCTAGATGTTTATGTGGACCACCAGTGATGTTTGGCAGCCTATATGCTGATCTTTGCTCTGGGTGGCTGTTTGGGGTTTTTCACTCATTAAGTGAGGAGAGTCATTCCTGAGATATACAGGGCTGCACCTTGACAGAGGTGTCAGGAATGAGACGACAGAAAGCAGAGCTGTCTGGCAGTCTGGGTGGTATCAGTGGTACTTTAGTTTGTGTGACTTAATCAGTGGCACAATGGAAAACTAAGTACAATTACTCAATATGCAATAATATTGAGATACTTTAGCATTTTTATTTGATGCTATTTTACAGCAGTGATATTGTACTTTTTGCTGAACTACCTTTATTTGACAACTACCTTCCAGATTAAAAATATAACATAATGCTTTACTTTTATACTGACCATATAGTTTATAAGTACTTAAATTGGCTGCATGTGTACAATGTACTGTGTTGTATACGTAACAATCTGAATTATCCAACACAAGAGTAACAAGATGTTACTGTACACCAAACACTCTTGTTATGATGTTATCTGTTTGTCTCCATATGGTCCATGCAGTACTATCAGCTTGCTACAGTATATTTAGCAAAATATTCCCAGCCACAGAGATAGTTCTAATTTAAGTGTGTACATAACAAGGTAGGTATGAGGGAAGCTAGTGTTGGGATGTTTTCGCACAGGCATTACAGCTGGTTGATAGTGTCACAGCTGGGCAAAGCCATTGCTTTGCCAGCACTGTTAAGAGTGAATCTAAGCAGTATCACACTGTAACTGCTACATTATGCTCCTTAGTCTCTAATCTTTGTTTTGCCACCATGTATGTTGTGTCTCTTGGTGCCGGGTGAAATGTAGCTCAACATTCAGTTTTTAAATAGCATCCTAGGCTGAATCAGTCGCTCCTAATAAGGCAGAGGGCAGTGATACTGGCCCCAAAATATCAGCAACAGCCTCACTGAGAATAAAATATTTCTTCCATTGATAGTAAAGATACAGCACACACAGATGTTACAGAAATGTTTTGAATCAAATTCAAGTCACGATAGCATGGCAGCATGCTCAGCTGTAGGTGGTCTCAGCAGGATCTGAATAGTTTTGCTTGAGCTGCAGGTATTTGTACTTTACAATAAGGGAAACTTAGGTCAGTTAAGGCTTTCACATGTGAAACTACAGTAGTTGGAAGTCACACACAAAACACCCAAGAGTGAAACATCCACTGGTGATGAGGTGTACAAGTGTTTCTAAACACTTCTGGCTTCCTGGCCACCATAGTCCAGATAAAAGAGGAATTTGTTTAGAAACTGCAGTCTTGAATGCTCTTAACCCTGTTTTTTTTCCAGTTTGGCATATTCAGGTAGCCCTGAAGGTAAGTCCTTACAGCAGCTAGAACTAACAGATGTTCAATGTTCCTTAGGATTCTCGTGGGGGCGCCACAGGCTGCAGGGCAGGGCCCATTGCGACGCAGTCGACCTGGAGCCCTGTTCAGGTGTCCAATCACACCAGAGGAGTATGACTGTGAGAGGGTGGATATTGATCGAGGAGGTGAGTTTATACAGCTGAAATGATTAATTGATTAGTCAAGTGATTAAAAAAATTATCAGAAATAATTTTGATTTTTTTTTTTGCCAAAAACGACACATATTCTTTGGTTTCAGCCTCTTGATGTTAGTAAATACTGAAGTTTCTAAGTACCACTTATTTTGTAGTATCAAAACCTTTCTAAATGCAGTAAATGGCCAAAGATTGTATATGAATGTTAATGCCATTATACCTTTATACTCAAAAGCTTTAATCTAATGGTGCCATTCATTTTTGCTTGTTCCAAATGTTATTTAAACTTCATAATTTTGTCAATCTTTTTTTGCAGTGAGTCTGGACAAAGAGAGTAAAGACAACCAGTGGCTGGGAGTTACTGTAAAGAGTCAGGGAATTGGAGGAAAAGTGGTGGTAAGCACAGTGCAGATCATGTAAATTCATTGGAGTAGATGAAGTTACATGGTGTTTATGAATGAAACTTGTCGCCTGTGAACACAGAAGGCATATTTTCAGTTTTGGTGTGTTAAATTATAACATTTTCTTAGTCCTCTCATAAGCACAGTCAATAGTGAAAATAAATATGCTACCATTTCTTATCCCTCACCAGACCTGTGCTCATCTGTATGAGCTGAGACACCGTGTAAATCAGTCTTCAGAGACTCGTGACCCCATTGGACGCTGCTATGTCTTGAGTGAGGACCTGACAGTGAGAGATGAACTGGACGGAGGGGAATGGAAGTTCTGCGAGGGCCGCACACAGGGACATGAGCACTTTGGTTTCTGTCAGCAGGGCCTGTCTGTCAGTTTCACCCCAGACAACAACTTCATTCTGTTTGGGGCTCCAGGAACATACAACTGGAAAGGTAAGGTGTCTGACTGATCTGCAAAAAACTGGATCACAGATAACTGGAGGGTCACTTATTAACACGAAATATTGTTGTTTGTTTAAGCCGTACATAAAACCAAAGTGTTAAAATTCTATTTAACATTATCAGGCAATCAGCAAGAACACCAGAAAAATTACTGTTGCAGTTACTGGCAAGAAAGCGAATACGTGTATTTCCCAAAATGTTGAACCAATGTGACTAAATTTCAGTGTGAGCTTGAGAAGAAAACCAGGCCATGTAAAAGGTCTAATTAAAACAGTGGTACAAATAAGACAATATTCATGTGATAAAATTGATTTATAAGCCAATCTAGTGATTGGACATTGAAATTATGCAGACCAATGTCATGCAGTTAATGCACAAAAGACAGAGATTTCTCTGGTGCAGTAATCAGTTACTGGATTGATTTATATTTGACACAACATCAATGCTATGCTTTACTGTGCAATTGTTTTAAATGTTTATATACTTCATATTGCATTATAATGAAATAGCTTTCTGCATTTTATTTAGGAGATGGTTGACTGTTTTTTACAGGTTATAAAATATCTGCCCTGTGATCAGACTTATTTCCACATTGTCCACAATATTGTATATGTACTCTGCAGGAAATACAATTAGGATAAAAACTCTGTAAATTATCCATGTACATACATGTATGAGACAATGAGTATCTGTACTCTTGCATCTGCTGCGGCTTTGCTGTGCCCTCATTTATTTTCATTCCAGGTGAGATGCGTGTCCAACTCCTAAACCAGACTCTACTTGACATCGGTTTATATGATGATGGACCCTACGAGGTGGCAGATCAGAAACAACTTAATGCCAGGCTCATCCCTGTGCCCTACCACAGTTACCTGGGTAGGATTTGCCCTCCCTGCTCACTGCTGCCTGTGCACAGGAGAGAAAGAGAGGGCCAGAGGAGGGGCGACACCAGGGCTCAGACTGTACCCCAACATAGGTGGCAAAACCGCAGGAGCTAGGAGCTGTAGCAACTGCCAAACTGCCTCTAACTGGTTGAGAGAAAACTTGTTTGGGTGTCTCTCTTATTGTGTGCTTATTATTTCTGGCTGAGCCTATATGTGTGTGACTCATAGAGACCTGAATAAAGTATGACCCCACCTCATTTTTAAAAACTTTCCCATGTGAATGTGGGTGGAAATGTCAAAAATGTCCAGAGCTTTTTCTGGCTTAGCATACAGTTTTATGATGCCAATATTTGCTCCCTTTGTGGGGCAAAGATGGAAAATATTTATCAAAAATCAACCCAACAATAATGTCGTTATCCCCGGCTCATCTAGAAATAAAGCACAGGAAAATATGTCAAATCTTTAGGTGGGTGGCGTATAACGTCAGGGTAAAGTCTGAGCCTTAAATGTGGTCTCTCTTCCAGGTACCAAAAGGTTTTGCTGGGAAAAAACTGCACTGGTACCACAAAAACAAAACACCAGTCAATCACAGCTTGTCTCACCTGCACCTCCCTTTTCCCTTTTTTCTTTCTTTTCACCCTTTTGTTCTCCTCACCATCTCACAACCCCCACACTCCCCTCCCACACCTCTCCATCTCCTCTTTCTGTCTTTCTTTTCCTGTCTTGGGCCATAGGGCTCTTGTTCATGGCCAGCCCTGTTGAAGATGTACTGCTGTACAAAACCCTGGAGCCTTCCACACCATTTGAGGATGTAGCTCATAATAGCTACTTAGGTTTGTAGGCGTGAGGTGTTGTTGTTTGGACCGGGATGGGCTTGTAGTGACAGCAGTCCCTGCCTCTTTTCTGTCTTTGTCTTATTCTTTTCTGGTGGTTCCACCTGTCTGCGTGTTTATGTATGCAGATTTTTAGTATGTAATCTATGTATAATATGGGACATTATAACCGTTACTGTTATAAAGAGATAGCCATCCAAAATTTAAAAAATGCACTGTGTTCTTGCTTAATTTAATTTAACTTTAATTTTTGGTATGATTACTTTTTCTCTTTTTGTCTCTAACTAGTTTTGGAATTTAAAAAAATGGTTGTCTCTTTGAATAGTAGCAGGGTGTTTGTTCTGTGTGTCGATCACCATTGTCTGTAGTGTGTTAAGTCAGTCTGTCAGTCTGCATGCGTGTCTCGGTAAAAAGCTTTCAGGTGGTGGTGTCACTTGTCAGTGTTTTACTGTCATTTTGCTTGTAGTTTAACAAGCTGTTTACAGCCATGCTAGCAGCAGGTCATATTTAGGCACATTGTGCTTTGAGCTAAATGCAAATTACAACATATTTAGGCACAATGTGCTTTGAGCTAAATGCAAATTACAATGTAAAGATGTTGATGTTAAACATGCAATGTTTACCACATTCACGTACAGTAGATTAGCATGTTAGCATGCTAACATTTGCTGTTAGAACTAAACACAAAATGCATTTGAGGCTGATGACTATCAAACAAACTACTGGACATGATGTTGTCAGATCAAAAGTTAGTAGCCTACAGAGGTATTTCAGTCTGGACCAAATTGGTGGACTGCTGTTTATTTTTTAAAGAAATAATTCTGATACACTTTGTAGTTGATCTCTTTGCACTTAGTGTCCATGTGTAATGACCCATTGTCTGCTCGACAGGACCAGTTTATTGTTTTTGTGGGGTGCTATTATTCTTCACTAAGTGTGTTCATCTGCTTTAAACCTCTTTATTCACATACCTCCAAGCCTGCTTACCCTCCTACTCATTGAGCTGTTTCCTTGACAACACTAATTCCCATATGACCTTTTAGCTGTCATCTATAACTCACATGCCTCCATTGATCCTAACCACATGATCTGCCACAGCTGCAGTGTGCATGCTTACCACAATGACAGAGCCAGTGTTATAAATATACTGTGATTAATTCTTAGGTGATTTTAGATGAAAAACTGCTTCCTATGGTCAAATACATAAATTACATACTGAATATAACCTTCATATTTTACTTCCATTGAGGCCACATCAAACTCTTTATTGCATGGTGCAAAATTGAATATTATGACAAGGCCAGGGTATGACCTTCCAAAACTAGTTGCTTATAAAAGAAATGTTTAAGGAAAATAAATAAAATATGAGTAAAAAAAATAGTGGATAAATTTATAATGACCAAACTCAATTTCACTTAGTTTCATCAAGCTACTACCACAGTGGAAGGAGATAACATACAATTTAAAAACAAATTAAAATGGTATAAGCATGAAATATGGAGTTAAATGTATAAGTATAATGTTTAATAAATGTAATATATTTAAATCATGCCTCAAGAGAATACTTGGAAAATATACTAATGGAAAATAATCAATAGATATTTCCTTGATACTTGATGCACATT